>NC_067225.1:0-600000 GCF_019924925.1 Ctenopharyngodon idella
TTGTCTTCGATCATGAATTTTGTATACATACTCTTTGCCTCACTCTGATGTTACTTCAGCCGTACATGACCCTATGTTTGACCTACAGAACATATCTCTGGCAAATTAGTCCTCGCTCAAAACTTTTTATACCTAGTCATTTCTGATGATACGTCAGCCATAGAGTATTGCATATTTGATACAATGGACATATTTCTGGCCAGAAAGTACTCAAACTTGAACTTTTCATACATTACTATTGACTCCTTCTGATGTTACTTCACCCATGAAGAAGTCCATATTAGGGATACTGAACATATTTCTGGCAAATTTGTCCTTGATCTTGAACTCTCTATCCTTAGTCATTGACTCCTGTTTTTTTTTTTTTTTTTTGTATTTTTTCAGGTTAACAGGAGTCCATTTTAGTCTTGATTAAAGATTTTCGGTCCCAAGAGTCCTCGATCATGAACTTTATATACATGCCTAATTGTGATGTTCCTTCAGCCATAGAGCCATATTTGACCTAATGGACATATTTCTGGCCAATTAGTCCACGATCATGAACTCTTCATACATTTACTATTGACTCCTTCTAATGTCACTTCACCCATACAGAAGACCATATGAGACTGATTAAAGTTATATCTGTTCCAAGAGTCCTCGATCATGAACTTTACATAAATTCCTCACTCTGATGTTACTTGAGCCTTAGAGTATTGCATATTTTGGACATATTTCTAGGCATAGAATACTCAGTCTTGAACTTTTTTCACATACTTATACATATACATACACCTTCTGATGTCACATCAGCCATACTGCAGTCCACTGTTGACCTACTGAACATATTTATGGCCCAAAAGTACTCTATCATTAAACTTTCAATACATACTCATTGACTCATTCTGATGTTACTTAAGCCATATATGATCCCATTTTTGATCTACTGAACAAATTTCTGACAATTTAGTCCTTGATGATGAATTTCTATACAGACTCATTGACTCCTTCTGGTGTTACATCACACAGACAGTAGTCCATATTTGACCTTAGGAACATATTTCTGGCCTAAGAGCACTTGATCTTGAACTTTCTACAGAGACTCATTGACTCCTTCTGATTTCATTTCAGCCATACAGAAGTCCATTTTAGACCTATTTAAACAGGTTTTTTTTGTCCTTGATCATGAATTTTGTGTACAGACTCTTTGCCTCACTCTGATGTTACTTCAGCCATACATGAGCCAATGTTTGACCTACAGAACATGTCTCTGGCAAACTAGTCCTCGCTCATAAACTCATAAACATACTCATTGACTCATTCTGATGAAATGTCAGCCATAGAGTATCGCATACTTGAGCCAATTGGTATATTTCTAGCTATAGAGCACTCGATCTTGAACTTTTTATACATTATCATTGACTCCTTCTCATGTTACTTCACCCATACAGAAGTCCATATTACACCTACTGAACATATTTCTGGCAAATTAGTCCTCGATCATGAAATTCATATACATGCCTATTGACTCCATCTGATGTTAGATAAGCCAAAGAGTGGTCCATATTTGACCGACTGAACATATTTCTGGCATATTGGTACTCAATCTTGAACATTCAATACATACTCATTGAGTCATTCTGATCTTACTTCAGTCATGTATGAACCCATTTTTTCCCACTGAACAAATTTCTAGCAAATTGGTCCTTGATGATGAAATTTCTATACTGGTGTTACATCAGACAGATAGTAGTCCATATTTGACCTTAGGAACATATTTCTGGCCAAAGATCGCTTGACCTTGAACTTCCTATAGATACTCATTGACTCGTTCTGATTTTATTTCAGCCGTACAGAAGTCAATATAAGACCTACTGATCATATTTATAGCAAATTAGTACTCGCTCAAGAACTTTCCATGCCTACTCATTGATGCCTTCTGATGAAACGTCAGTTAAAGAGTATTGTATATTTGACACAATGGACATGTTTCAGGCCAAGAGAACTCGATCTTGAACTTTTGATAAATACTTACTGATGCCTTCTGATGTCATATCAGCCATACTGGAGTCCATATTTGACCAACTGAACATATTTCTGGCATATTGGTACTCGATCTTGAACATTCAATACATACTCATTGACTCATTCTGATGTTACTTCAGACGTGTTTGAACCCATTGTTGACCTACTGAAAAAATTTCTGGCATATTGGTCCATGATGATGAAATTTCTATTCAGACTGATTGACTCCTTCTGGTGTTATATCAGACAGTGAGTAGTCCATATTTGACCTTAGGAACATATTTCTGGCCTAAGAGCACTTGATCTTGAACTTTCTATAGATACTCATTGACTCCTGATGATACGTCAGCCATAGAGTATTGCATATTTGACCCAGTGGACATATTTCTGGCCAAATAGCACTCGATCTTGAACTTTTCCTACATTATCATTGACTCCTTCTCATGTTACTTCACCCATACAGAAGTCCATATAAGACCTACCCAACATATTTCTGGCAAATTAGTACTCGATCAAGAACTTTCTATACCTACTCATTGACTCATTCTGATTTTATTTCAGGCATACTGGTCCATTTTAGACCTGCCTAAAAAATCTTTTGTCTTCGATCATGAATTTTGTATACATACTCTTTGCCTCACTCTGATGTTACTTCAGCCGTACATGACCCTATGTTTGACCTACAGAACATATCTCTGGCAAATTAGTCCTCGCTCAAAACTTTTTATACCTAGTCATTTCTGATGATACGTCAGCCATAGAGTATTGCATATTTGATACAATGGACATATTTCTGGCCAGAAAGTACTCAAACTTGAACTTTTCATACATTACTATTGACTCCTTCTGATGTTACTTCACCCATGAAGAAGTCCATATTAGGGATACTGAACATATTTCTGGCAAATTTGTCCTTGATCTTGAACTCTCTATCCTTAGTCATTGACTCCTGTTTTTTTTTTTTTTTTTTTGTATTTTTTCAGGTTAACAGGAGTCCATTTTAGTCTTGATTAAAGATTTTCGGTCCCAAGAGTCCTCGATCATGAACTTTATATACATGCCTAATTGTGATGTTCCTTCAGCCATAGAGCCATATTTGACCTAATGGACATATTTCTGGCCAATTAGTCCACGATCATGAACTCTTCATACATTACTATTGACTCCTTCTAATGTCACTTCACCCATACAGAAGACCATATGAGACTTGATTAAATTTTATCTGTTCCAAGAGTCCTCGATCATGAACTTTACATAAATTCCTCACTCTGATGTTACTTGAGCCTTAGAGTATTGCATATTTTGGACATATTTCTAGGCATAGAATACTCAGTCTTGAACTTTTTTCACATACTTATACATATACATACACCTTCTGATGTCACATCAGCCATACTGCAGTCCATGTTTGACCTACTGAACATATTTATGGCCCAAAAGTACTCTATCTTAAACTTTCAATACATACTCATTGACTCATTCTGATGTTACTTAAGCCATATATGATCCCATTTTTGATCTACTGAACAAATTTCTGACAATTTAGTCCTTGATGATGAAATTTCTATACAGACTCATTGACTCCTTCTGGTGTTACATCACACAGACAGTAGTCCATATTTGACCTTAGGAACATATTTCTGGCCTAAGAGCACTTGATCTTGAACTTTCTACAGAGACTCATTGACTCCTTCTGATTTCATTTCAGCCATACAGAAGTCCATTTTAGACCTATTTAAACAGGTTGTTTTTGTCCTTGATCATGAATTTTGTGTACAGACTCTTTGCCTCACTCTGATGTTACTTCAGCCATACATGAGCCAATGTTTGACCTACAGAACATGTCTCTGGCAAACTAGTCCTCGCTCATAAACTCATAAACATACTCATTGACTCATTCTGATGAAATGTCAGCCATAGAGTATCGCATACTTGAGCCAATTGGTATATTTCTAGCTATAGAGCACTCGATCTTGAACTTTTTATACATTATCATTGACTCCTTCTCATGTTACTTCACCCATACAGAAGTCCATATTACACCTACTGAACATATTTCTGGCAAATTAGTCCTCGATCATGAAATTCATATACATGCCTATTGACTCCATCTGATGTTAGATAAGCCAAAGAGTGGTCCATATTTGACCGACTGAACATATTTCTGGCATATTGGTACTCAATCTTGAACATTCAATACATACTCATTGAGTCATTCTGATCTTACTTCAGTCATGTATGAACCCATTTTTTCCCACTGAACAAATTTCTAGCAAATTGGTCCTTGATGATGAAATTTCTATACTGGTGTTACATCAGACAGATAGTAGTCCATATTTGACCTTAGGAACATATTTCTGGCCAAAGATCGCTTGACCTTGAACTTCCTATAGATACTCATTGACTCGTTCTGATTTTATTTCAGCCGTACAGAAGTCAATATAAGACCTACTGATCATATTTATAGCAAATTAGTACTCGCTCAAGAACTTTCCATGCCTACTCATTGATGCCTTCTGATGAAACGTCAGTTAAAGAGTATTGTATATTTGACACAATGGACATGTTTCAGGCCAAGAGAACTCGATCTTGAACTTTTGATAAATACTTACTGATGCCTTCTGATGTCATATCAGCCATACTGGAGTCCATATTTGACCAACTGAACATATTTCTGGCATATTGGTACTCGATCTTGAACATTCAATACATACTCATTGACTCATTCTGATGTTACTTCAGACGTGTTTGAACCCATTGTTGACCTACTGAAAAAATTTCTGGCATATTGGTCCATGATGATGAAATTTCTATTCAGACTGATTGACTCCTTCTGGTGTTATATCAGACAGTGAGTAGTCCATATTTGACCTTAGGAACATATTTCTGGCCTAAGAGCACTTGATCTTGAACTTTCTATAGATACTCATTGACTCCTGATGATACGTCAGCCATAGAGTATTGCATATTTGACCCAGTGGACATATTTCTGGCCAAATAGCACTCGATCTTGAACTTTTCCTACATTATCATTGACTCCTTCTCATGTTACTTCACCCATACAGAAGTCCATATAAGACCTACCCAACATATTTCTGGCAAATTAGTACTCGATCAAGAACTTTCTATACCTACTCATTGACTCATTCTGATTTTATTTCAGGCATACTGGTCCATTTTAGACCTGCCTAAAAAATCTTTTGTCTTCGATCATGAATTTTGTATACATACTCTTTGCCTCACTCTGATGTTACTTCAGCCGTACATGACCCTATGTTTGACCTACAGAACATATCTCTGGCAAATTAGTCCTCGCTCAAAACTTTTTATACCTAGTCATTTCTGATGATACGTCAGCCATAGAGTATTGCATATTTGATACAATGGACATATTTCTGGCCAGAAAGTACTCAAACTTGAACTTTTCATACATTACTATTGACTCCTTATGATGTTACTTCACCCATGAAGAAGTCCATATTAGGGATACTGAACATATTTCTGGCAAATTTGTCCTTGATCTTGAACTCTCTATCCTTAGTCATTGACTCCTGTTTTTTTTTTTTTTTTTTGTATTTTTTCAGGTTAACAGGAGTCCATTTTAGTCTTGATTAAAGATTTTCGGTCCCAAGAGTCCTCGATCATGAACTTTATATACATGCCTAATTGTGATGTTCCTTCAGCCATAGAGCCATATTTGACCTAATGGACATATTTCTGGCCAATTAGTCCACGATCATGAACTCTTCATACATTACTATTGACTCCTTCTAATGTCACTTCACCCATACAGAAGACCATATGAGACTTGATTAAATTTTATCTGTTCCAAGAGTCCTCGATCATGAACTTTACATAAATTCCTCACTCTGATGTTACTTGAGCCTTAGAGTATTGCATATTTTGGACATATTTCTAGGCATAGAATACTCAGTCTTGAACTTTTTTCACATACTTATACATATACATACACCTTCTGATGTCACATCAGCCATACTGCAGTCCATGTTTGACCTACTGAACATATTTATGGCCCAAAAGTACTCTATCTTAAACTTTCAATACATACTCATTGACTCATTCTGATGTTACTTAAGCCATATATGATCCCATTTTTGATCTACTGAACAAATTTCTGACAATTTAGTCCTTGATGATGAAATTTCTATACAGACTCATTGACTCCTTCTGGTGTTACATCACACAGACAGTAGTCCATATTTGACCTTAGGAACATATTTCTGGCCTAAGAGCACTTGATCTTGAACTTTCTACAGAGACTCATTGACTCCTTCTGATTTCATTTCAGCCATACAGAAGTCCATTTTAGACCTATTTAAACAGGTTGTTTTTGTCCTTGATCATGAATTTTGTGTACAGACTCTTTGCCTCACTCTGATGTTACTTCAGCCATACATGAGCCAATGTTTGACCTACAGAACATGTCTCTGGCAAACTAGTCCTCGCTCATAAACTCATAAACATACTCATTGACTCATTCTGATGAAATGTCAGCCATAGAGTATCGCATACTTGAGCCAATTGGTATATTTCTAGCTATAGAGCACTCGATCTTGAACTTTTTATACATTATCATTGACTCCTTCTCATGTTACTTCACCCATACAGAAGTCCATATTACACCTACTGAACATATTTCTGGCAAATTAGTCCTCGATCATGAAATTCATATACATGCCTATTGACTCCATCTGATGTTAGATAAGCCAAAGAGTGGTCCATATTTGACCGACTGAACATATTTCTGGCATATTGGTACTCAATCTTGAACATTCAATACATACTCATTGAGTCATTCTGATCTTACTTCAGTCATGTATGAACCCATTTTTTCCCACTGAACAAATTTCTAGCAAATTGGTCCTTGATGATGAAATTTCTATACTGGTGTTACATCAGACAGATAGTAGTCCATATTTGACCTTAGGAACATATTTCTGGCCAAAGATCGCTTGACCTTGAACTTCCTATAGATACTCATTGACTCGTTCTGATTTTATTTCAGCCGTACAGAAGTCAATATAAGACCTACTGATCATATTTATAGCAAATTAGTACTCGCTCAAGAACTTTCCATGCCTACTCATTGATGCCTTCTGATGAAACGTCAGTTAAAGAGTATTGTATATTTGACACAATGGACATGTTTCAGGCCAAGAGAACTCGATCTTGAACTTTTGATAAATACTTACTGATGCCTTCTGATGTCATATCAGCCATACTGGAGTCCATATTTGACCAACTGAACATATTTCTGGCATATTGGTACTCGATCTTGAACATTCAATACATACTCATTGACTCATTCTGATGTTACTTCAGACGTGTTTGAACCCATTGTTGACCTACTGAAAAAATTTCTGGCATATTGGTCCATGATGATGAAATTTCTATTCAGACTGATTGACTCCTTCTGGTGTTATATCAGACAGTGAGTAGTCCATATTTGACCTTAGGAACATATTTCTGGCCTAAGAGCACTTGATCTTGAACTTTCTATAGATACTCATTGACTCCTGATGATACGTCAGCCATAGAGTATTGCATATTTGACCCAGTGGACATATTTCTGGCCAAATAGCACTCGATCTTGAACTTTTCCTACATTATCATTGACTCCTTCTCATGTTACTTCACCCATACAGAAGTCCATATAAGACCTACCCAACATATTTCTGGCAAATTAGTACTCGATCAAGAACTTTCTATACCTACTCATTGACTCATTCTGATTTTATTTCAGGCATACTGGTCCATTTTAGACCTGCCTAAAAAATCTTTTGTCTTCGATCATGAATTTTGTATACATACTCTTTGCCTCACTCTGATGTTACTTCAGCCGTACATGACCCTATGTTTGACCTACAGAACATATCTCTGGCAAATTAGTCCTCGCTCAAAACTTTTTATACCTAGTCATTTCTGATGATACGTCAGCCATAGAGTATTGCATATTTGATACAATGGACATATTTCTGGCCAGAAAGTACTCAAACTTGAACTTTTCATACATTACTATTGACTCCTTATGATGTTACTTCACCCATGAAGAAGTCCATATTAGGGATACTGAACATATTTCTGGCAAATTTGTCCTTGATCTTGAACTCTCTATCCTTAGTCATTGACTCCTGTTTTTTTTTTTTTTTTTGTATTTTTTCAGGTTAACAGGAGTCCATTTTAGTCTTGATTAAAGATTTTCGGTCCCAAGAGTCCTCGATCATGAACTTTATATACATGCCTAATTGTGATGTTCCTTCAGCCATAGAGCCATATTTGACCTAATGGACATATTTCTGGCCAATTAGTCCACGATCATGAACTCTTCATACATTACTATTGACTCCTTCTAATGTCACTTCACCCATACAGAAGACCATATGAGACTTGATTAAATTTTATCTGTTCCAAGAGTCCTCGATCATGAACTTTACATAAATTCCTCACTCTGATGTTACTTGAGCCTTAGAGTATTGCATATTTTGGACATATTTCTAGGCATAGAATACTCAGTCTTGAACTTTTTTCACATACTTATACATATACATACACCTTCTGATGTCACATCAGCCATACTGCAGTCCATGTTTGACCTACTGAACATATTTATGGCCCAAAAGTACTCTATCTTAAACTTTCAATACATACTCATTGACTCATTCTGATGTTACTTAAGCCATATATGATCCCATTTTTGATCTACTGAACAAATTTCTGACAATTTAGTCCTTGATGATGAAATTTCTATACAGACTCATTGACTCCTTCTGGTGTTACATCACACAGACAGTAGTCCATATTTGACCTTAGGAACATATTTCTGGCCTAAGAGCACTTGATCTTGAACTTTCTACAGAGACTCATTGACTCCTTCTGATTTCATTTCAGCCATACAGAAGTCCATTTTAGACCTATTTAAACAGGTTGTTTTTGTCCTTGATCATGAATTTTGTGTACAGACTCTTTGCCTCACTCTGATGTTACTTCAGCCATACATGAGCCAATGTTTGACCTACAGAACATGTCTCTGGCAAACTAGTCCTCGCTCATAAACTCATAAACATACTCATTGACTCATTCTGATGAAATGTCAGCCATAGAGTATCGCATACTTGAGCCAATTGGTATATTTCTAGCTATAGAGCACTCGATCTTGAACTTTTTATACATTATCATTGACTCCTTCTCATGTTACTTCACCCATACAGAAGTCCATATTACACCTACTGAACATATTTCTGGCAAATTAGTCCTCGATCATGAAATTCATATACATGCCTATTGACTCCATCTGATGTTAGATAAGCCAAAGAGTGGTCCATATTTGACCGACTGAACATATTTCTGGCATATTGGTACTCAATCTTGAACATTCAATACATACTCATTGAGTCATTCTGATCTTACTTCAGTCATGTATGAACCCATTTTTTCCCACTGAACAAATTTCTAGCAAATTGGTCCTTGATGATGAAATTTCTATACTGGTGTTACATCAGACAGATAGTAGTCCATATTTGACCTTAGGAACATATTTCTGGCCAAAGATCGCTTGACCTTGAACTTCCTATAGATACTCATTGACTCGTTCTGATTTTATTTCAGCCGTACAGAAGTCAATATAAGACCTACTGATCATATTTATAGCAAATTAGTACTCGCTCAAGAACTTTCCATGCCTACTCATTGATGCCTTCTGATGAAACGTCAGTTAAAGAGTATTGTATATTTGACACAATGGACATGTTTCAGGCCAAGAGAACTCGATCTTGAACTTTTGATAAATACTTACTGATGCCTTCTGATGTCATATCAGCCATACTGGAGTCCATATTTGACCAACTGAACATATTTCTGGCATATTGGTACTCGATCTTGAACATTCAATACATACTCATTGACTCATTCTGATGTTACTTCAGACGTGTTTGAACCCATTGTTGACCTACTGAAAAAATTTCTGGCATATTGGTCCATGATGATGAAATTTCTATTCAGACTGATTGACTCCTTCTGGTGTTATATCAGACAGTGAGTAGTCCATATTTGACCTTAGGAACATATTTCTGGCCTAAGAGCACTTGATCTTGAACTTTCTATAGATACTCATTGACTCCTGATGATACGTCAGCCATAGAGTATTGCATATTTGACCCAGTGGACATATTTCTGGCCAAATAGCACTCGATCTTGAACTTTTCCTACATTATCATTGACTCCTTCTCATGTTACTTCACCCATACAGAAGTCCATATAAGACCTACCCAACATATTTCTGGCAAATTAGTACTCGATCAAGAACTTTCTATACCTACTCATTGACTCATTCTGATTTTATTTCAGGCATACTGGTCCATTTTAGACCTGCCTAAAAAATCTTTTGTCTTCGATCATGAATTTTGTATACATACTCTTTGCCTCACTCTGATGTTACTTCAGCCGTACATGACCCTATGTTTGACCTACAGAACATATCTCTGGCAAATTAGTCCTCGCTCAAAACTTTTTATACCTAGTCATTTCTGATGATACGTCAGCCATAGAGTATTGCATATTTGATACAATGGACATATTTCTGGCCAGAAAGTACTCAAACTTGAACTTTTCATACATTACTATTGACTCCTTATGATGTTACTTCACCCATGAAGAAGTCCATATTAGGGATACTGAACATATTTCTGGCAAATTTGTCCTTGATCTTGAACTCTCTATCCTTAGTCATTGACTCCTGTTTTTTTTTTTTTTTTTTGTATTTTTTCAGGTTAACAGGAGTCCATTTTAGTCTTGATTAAAGATTTTCGGTCCCAAGAGTCCTCGATCATGAACTTTATATACATGCCTAATTGTGATGTTCCTTCAGCCATAGAGCCATATTTGACCTAATGGACATATTTCTGGCCAATTAGTCCACGATCATGAACTCTTCATACATTACTATTGACTCCTTCTAATGTCACTTCACCCATACAGAAGACCATATGAGACTTGATTAAATTTTATCTGTTCCAAGAGTCCTCGATCATGAACTTTACATAAATTCCTCACTCTGATGTTACTTGAGCCTTAGAGTATTGCATATTTTGGACATATTTCTAGGCATAGAATACTCAGTCTTGAACTTTTTTCACATACTTATACATATACATACACCTTCTGATGTCACATCAGCCATACTGCAGTCCATGTTTGACCTACTGAACATATTTATGGCCCAAAAGTACTCTATCTTAAACTTTCAATACATACTCATTGACTCATTCTGATGTTACTTAAGCCATATATGATCCCATTTTTGATCTACTGAACAAATTTCTGACAATTTAGTCCTTGATGATGAAATTTCTATACAGACTCATTGACTCCTTCTGGTGTTACATCACACAGACAGTAGTCCATATTTGACCTTAGGAACATATTTCTGGCCTAAGAGCACTTGATCTTGAACTTTCTACAGAGACTCATTGACTCCTTCTGATTTCATTTCAGCCATACAGAAGTCCATTTTAGACCTATTTAAACAGGTTGTTTTTGTCCTTGATCATGAATTTTGTGTACAGACTCTTTGCCTCACTCTGATGTTACTTCAGCCATACATGAGCCAATGTTTGACCTACAGAACATGTCTCTGGCAAACTAGTCCTCGCTCATAAACTCATAAACATACTCATTGACTCATTCTGATGAAATGTCAGCCATAGAGTATCGCATACTTGAGCCAATTGGTATATTTCTAGCTATAGAGCACTCGATCTTGAACTTTTTATACATTATCATTGACTCCTTCTCATGTTACTTCACCCATACAGAAGTCCATATTACACCTACTGAACATATTTCTGGCAAATTAGTCCTCGATCATGAAATTCATATACATACCTATTGACTCCATCTGATGTTAGATAAGCCAAAGAGTGGTCCATATTTGACCGACTGAACATATTTCTGGCATATTGGTACTCAATCTTGAACATTCAATACATACTCATTGAGTCATTCTGATCTTACTTCAGTCATGTATGAACCCATTTTTTCCCACTGAACAAATTTCTAGCAAATTGGTCCTTGATGATGAAATTTCTATACTGGTGTTACATCAGACAGATAGTAGTCCATATTTGACCTTAGGAACATATTTCTGGCCTAAGATCGCTTGACCTTGAACTTCCTATAGATACTCATTGACTCGTTCTGATTTTATTTCAGCCGTACAGAAGTCAATATAAGACCTACTGATCATATTTATAGCAAATTAGTACTCGCTCAAGAACTTTCCATGCCTACTCATTGATGCCTTCTGATGAAACGTCAGTTAAAGAGTATTGTATATTTGACACAATGGACATGTTTCAGGCCAAGAGAACTCGATCTTGAACTTTTGATAAATACTTACTGATGCCTTCTGATGTCATATCAGCCATACTGGAGTCCATATTTGACCAACTGAACATATTTCTGGCATATTGGTACTCGATCTTGAACATTCAATACATACTCATTGACTCATTCTGATGTTACTTCAGACGTGTTTGAACCCATTGTTGACCTACTGAAAAAATTTCTGGCATATTGGTCCATGATGATGAAATTTCTATTCAGACTGATTGACTCCTTCTGGTGTTATATCAGACAGTGAGTAGTCCATATTTGACCTTAGGAACATATTTCTGGCCTAAGAGCACTTGATCTTGAACTTTCTATAGATACTCATTGACTCCTGATGATACGTCAGCCATAGAGTATTGCATATTTGACCCAGTGGACATATTTCTGGCCAAATAGCACTCGATCTTGAACTTTTCCTACATTATCATTGACTCCTTCTCATGTTACTTCACCCATACAGAAGTCCATATAAGACCTACCCAACATATTTCTGGCAAATTAGTACTCGATCAAGAACTTTCTATACCTACTCATTGACTCATTCTGATTTTATTTCAGGCATACTGGTCCATTTTAGACCTGCCTAAAAAATCTTTTGTCTTCGATCATGAATTTTGTATACATACTCTTTGCCTCACTCTGATGTTACTTCAGCCGTACATGACCCTATGTTTGACCTACAGAACATATCTCTGGCAAATTAGTCCTCGCTCAAAAACTTTTTATACCTAGTCATTTCTGATGATACGTCAGCCATAGAGTATTGTATATTTGATACAATGGACATATTTCTGGCCAGAAAGTACTCAAACTTGAACTTTTCATACATTACTATTGACTCCTTCTGATGTTACTTCACCCATAAAGAAATCCATATTATGGATACTGAACATATTTCTGGCAAATTTGTCCTTTTTCTTGAACTCTCTATCCTTAGTCATTGACTCCTGTTTTTTTTTTTGTATTTTTTCAGGTTAACAGGAGTCCATTTTAGTCTTGATTAAAGATTTTCGGTCCCAAGAGTCCTCGATCATGAACTTTATATACATGCCTAATTGTGATGTTCCTTCAGCCATAGAGCCATATTTGACCTAATGGACATATTTCTGGCCAATTAGTCCACGATCATGAACTCTTCATACATTACTATTGACTCCTTCTAATGTCACTTCACCCATACAGGTCCATATTAGACGTGATTAAATTTTTTCTGTTCCAAGAGTCCTCGATCATGAACTACATAAATTCATCACTCTGATGTTACTTGAGCCTTAGACTATTGCATATTTTGGACATATTTCTAGACATAAAATACTCAGTCTTGAACTTTTTACATATAATTATACATATACATGCACCTTCTGATGTCACATCAGCCATACTGGAGTCCATATTTGACCTACTGAACATATTTCATGGCCCAAAAGTACTCAATCTTGAACTTTCAATATAAACTCGATTCACTCGGATGTTATTTGAGCCATATAAGCCATTTTGACCTACTGAACCTATTTCTGGCAAATTAGTCCTCGATGATGAGCTTTCTCTAAAAACTCATTGACTCCTTCTGTCAGCCATGGTGTATTGCATATTTGAGCCAACTGACATATTTCTGGCCAATCAGCACTCGAAAGTTCATTATAGAGGACTAATTTGCCAGAATTATGTTTAGTAGGTCAAAAATGGGCTCATAATATTGCCGATGTAACATAAGAGGGAGGCAATGAGCATGTTATAGAAAGTTCATGATCAAGGACTTATAGAACAGATCAAATTTAATCAAGTCTCATATGGACTTCTGTATAGGTAAAGTGACATTTGAAGGAGTCAATAGTAATGTATGAAAAGTTCATGATCGTGGACTAATTGGCCAGAAATATGTCCATTATGTCAAAGATGGCTCTATGGCTGAAGTAACATCACAATTAGGCATGTATATAAAGTTCATGATCGAGGACTCTTGGGACCGAAAATCTTTATCATGACTAAAATGGACTCCTGTAAACCTGATAAAAAAAAAAAAAAAACTGGAGTCAATGACTAAGAATAGGGAGTTCAAGATCAAGGACAAATTTGCCAGAAATATGTTCAGTATCCCTAATATGGACTTCTTTATGGGTGAAGTAACATCAGAAGGAGTCAATAGTAATATATGAAAAGTTCAAGTTTGAGTACTTTTTGGCCAGAAATATGTCCATTGTATCAAATATGCAATACTCCATGGCTGACGTATCATGAGAAAGAGTCAATGACTATGTACAAAAAGTTTCTGAGCTAGGACTAATTTGCCATAGATATGTTCTGTAGGTCAAACATAGGGTCATGTATGGCTGAAGTAACATCAGAGTGAGGCAAAGAGTATGTATACAAAATTCATGATCGAAGACAATAAATTTTTTAGGCAGGTCAAAAATGGACCAGTATGCCTGAAATAAAATCAGAATGAGTCAATGAGTAGGTATAGAAAGTTCTTGAACGAGTACTAATTTGCCAGACATATGTTGAGTAGGTCTTATATGGACTTCTGTATGGGTGAAGTAACATGAGGAGTCAATGATAATGTATAAAAAGTTCAAGATCGAGTGCTATTTGGCCAGAAATGTGTTTACTGGGTCAAATATGCAATACTCTATGGCTGACGTATCATCAGAAGGACTCAATGAGTATCTATAGAAAGTTCAAGATCAAGTGCTCTTAGGCCAGAAATATGTTCCTAAGGTCAAATATGGACTACTCACTGTCTGATGTAACACTAGAAGGAGTCAATGAGTCTGAATAGAAATTTCATATTCATGAACCAATATGCCAGAAATTTGTTAGTAAGTCAACAATGGGTTCAAACACGTCTGAAGTAACATCAGATTGATTTAATGAGTATGCATTGAATGTTCAATATCGAGTACCAATATGCTAGAATTATGTTCAGTTGTTCAAATATGGACTCCAGTATGGTTGATGTGACATCGCAATGTATTAGTAAGTATTTATCAATAGTTCAAGATCGAGTTCTGTTGGCCGGAAATATGTCCATTGTGTCAAATATGCAATACTCTTTACCTTACATTTTATCAGAAGGCGTCAATGTGGAGGCATAGAAAGATCTTGAGTGAGTACTAATTTGCCAGAAATATGTTCAGTAGGTCTTATATTTACTTCTTTATGGGTGAAATGAAATCAGGAGTCAATGAGTATCTATAGGAAGTTCAAGGTCAAGCGATCTTAGGCCAGATACATCTTCCTAAGGTCAAATATGGACTACTGTCTGTCTCATTTAACACCAGTATAGAAATTTCATCATCAAGGAGTCATTTGCCCGAAATTTGTTCAGTGCGTCAGAAATGGGTTCATACATGGCTGAAGTAACATCAGAATGACTCAATGAGTATGTAATTAATGTTCAAGATCGAGTGTCAATATACCAGAAATATGTTCATTTGGTCAAATATTGACTACTCTTTGGTTTATCTAACATCAGATGGAGTCAAGAAGCATGTATATGAATTTTATGATCGAGGACTAATTTGCCAGAAATATGTTCAGTATGTCTAATATGGACTTCTTTATGGGTGAAGTAACATGAGAAGTAGTCAATGATAATGTATAAAAAGTTCAAGATTGAGTGCTATTTGGCCAGAAATATGTCCATTGGGTCAAGTATGCAATACTCTTTGGCTTATGTATCTTCAGGAGTCAACAAGTATCTATAGAAAGTTCAAGTTCAAGTGCTCTTAGGCCAGAAGTATGTTCTTATGGTCAAATATGGACTACAGACTGTCTGATGTAACACCAAAAGGTGTCAATGAGTCTGAATAGAAATTTCATCATCATGGACCAATATGGCAGAAATTTGTTCAGTAGGTCAAACATGGGTTCATACATGTCTGAAGTAATATCAGAATGAAAGTTCAAGATCACGAACGGATTTGCCAGAAATATGTTCAGTATAACTAATATGGACTTCATTATTGGTGGAGTAACATCAGAAGGAGTCAATAGTAATGTATGAATAGTTCAAGTCTGAGGCCTTTTTGGCTAGAAATATGTCCATTATATCAAATATGTAATATTCTATGGCTGACGTATCATCAGATAGAGTCAATGACTATGTATAAAAAGTTTTTGTGCGAGGACTAATTTACCAGAGGGTCATGTATGGCTGATGTAACATCAGAGTGATCGGCAATTGTTGTGTTGTCTCTTTATTGCATAACGGAATAAGTTAGTTCTTGTATACAATACAATGATTATGTGTTGCTTACTGAACGCAACATAACTTATGTATTACCTATTTAATGCAGAAACCAATTGAAAGTTATTGTTTTATTACAATACAACAGCACGTTATGTTTTCTCTTCAATTCACAAAGGAATTTGTGATTTGTGTTTGCAATGCATTTCAATAGCGCCTGTGTTATGTGTTAACTGAACAATACACAACTAATAATTAACTAATGCACAGTTAATTTTGTATGCAATGCAATGAAACTGTGCATAGCTTATATGTTCATCACTGCACAACGTATTAACGTAGATCATTATGCAATGCAATGCAAAAGCACATATCTTATGAGTTATCTCTTCAGTGTACAACGGTATTAGTTCTTGTGTATAATGCCATGAAAAAGCGTCTTACCTTATATGTATTATTTTAGGCATTGCAATGTAACAGCACATATGTGTTACCTCTTCCTGCACAAGGAAATAAGTTTATAAGTTAGTTAGGAGTGCTGTGCAATACATAATGTAATGTAGTGTTATCGCTTCACCTCATAATGGATTAGGGTTAGATCGTGTTTGAAACGCAATGCACGTATGTTATCTCTTCAGTGCATTAGAAATACGTTGGTTATTGTATTAGATGCAAGGAAACAGTGCTTATCTATCATGTTGCAATGCAATAGCACATATGTTATGATAATTTCTTCTATGCACAGGGTAATAAGTTAACTATTGTAAGCAATGCACTGAAACTGTTCTTGATGCAGTGCAATACAACAGCATATGTTGTTTGTTTTCTGTTCAATGCAAAAGGAAAGAGTTAGTTCATGTATGCAACGCAGTGCAACATTTCACCTGTCGTGTTCTTTCTTAACGGATGAGTTAGTTCATTCATCGCAACACAACGAGTTATGTGTTATCTCTTACAATGCATGAGGAATACTACGTTAGTTCTTCTATAAAATGCAAAGGAACAGCGCATAACTTACATGTTGCAATGCAACAGCGTAGAAACAGTTCTTGATGCATTGCAATGAAATATCATATGTGATTTGTTTTCTCTTCAATGCACAAAGAGTTATTTCTTGAATGCATCGATTTCACCGCATAATAGATTAAGGTTAGATTGTGTATGAAATGCAATGCACGTATGTTATCTCTTCAATGCATTAGGAAATACAGTAGTTATTGTATACAATTGCCATAAAAAAGCGCATACCCTTATATGTATTCTCTTCTAGCATTGCAATGTAACAGCACATAATGTGTTACCTCTGTAATGTACCACGTAATAAGTCTATGAATTAGTTAGGATTTTGAATGCAGACCAATACATAATTTATGTTCTGTGTTATCGCTTCACCCACATAATGCACGTATGTTATCTCTTCAATGTATTAGAAATACTTTATTTATTGTAAAGATGCAAGGAAACAGTGCTTATCTTATATGTTGCAATGCAATAGCACATATGCTATATTAATTCATTCTATTCACAGGGTAACTATTGTAAGTAATTACACTGAACTTGTTCTTGATACATTGCAATGCAACAGCATATGTTGTTTGTTTTCTGTTCAATGCAAAAGGAAAGAATTAGTTCATGTATGCACCGAAGTGCAACAAGCACCTGTCGTGTTACTTTTTTTCTGCAAACTGGAAGAACGTACTGCAATGCAATGCACGTTATGTGTTATCTCTTCAATGCATGAACAATACGTTAGTTCTTGTATAGGATGCATATCTTACATGTTGCAATGCAATCGCACATATATTATATTATTTTCTTCTATGCACAGCGTAAGAAGTTAATATTGAATGCAATGAACTGAAATAGTTTTTGTGTACAATGTATGGAAACAGTGTTAGTTTCTTTGCAATGCAAACTGCATGTTATATAAATTTCTTCTGTGCATAACAAGAAATAAGTTAATTATTGTAAGTAATGCAATGAAAACCGCTAGTTCTTATATTTATTGCAGTGCAACAGCATATGTATTTTGTTTTCTCTTCAATGCACGAAGGAAAGAGATAGTTGTAGTATGAAATGCAGCGCAACAAGCACCTGACGACGTGTTAATCTCTTCATTGCACTACGGATCATGTTTCTGCCAATGCAAAGTACATGTTATGTGTTATCTCTTCAATGCATGAGAAATACGTTATTTCTTGTATAGAATGCAAGCAACCACTGCATAATTACATGTTGCAATGCAACAGCACATATGTTATATTAATTTTTTCGATGCACAAAGTAATGTTAACTATTGTAAGCAACTGTAAAAGAACTGTAACTTACTAACTGAGGCCTAATTTACCAGAAGTATGTCCTTTAGGTCCAAATATGAAATACTCTCTGGCTGACGTATCATCAGAAGGAGTCAATAGTATGTATAAAAAGTTCAAGATCAAGTACCCTTTGGACGTAATATGTTCTAATATGGACTGATCTAACATCAGATGCAGCCAATTTGTAAGTATGAAATGTTTATGATTGAGGACTAATTTTCCAGAAATATGTTCAGTAGGTCATACATGTATTGGTGAAGTAACATCACAGTGAGTCATTGAATATGTATAGAAAGTTCATGATCAGGATATATTTGCCGGAAATTGTTTAGTAGGTCTCTAATATTGACTTCTTTATTGTTAAAGTAACATCAGGAGTAATGTATAGAAAGTTTGAGATCAAGTACTCCAAGTGTTGAAATATTTCACCAGAAATATTTTCCATTAGGACAAATATGTAGTTATGTAAGTTTTCTTGCATTGAACACAATAACTAACTCATGCATTGAAGAGATAACACTAACATAATGTTGAGTTGCAATGAATGAAATAACTCATCCGTTGTGCATTGAGATATAACACATAACAAGCTGCATCGCATTTCAGTAAGTTATTCCGTTTTGCAGTAAAGAAATAACACAACAGGTGCTTGTTGCACTGCATTACATACAATAACTAACTCTTTCCTTTGTGCATTGAAGAGAAAACAAATCACATATGCTGTTGCAGTGTAATAAATACAAGAACTAACTGTTTCATTGCATTGCATACACTAATTAACTTATTTTGCTGTGCATCATAGAAGATATTAATATAACATGTGCTGTTGCAATGCAAAGCATACAAGACTAACACTGTTTCCTTGCACTTGAACTCATTCCTTATGAATTAAAGAGATACAGATCACATATGTGGTGTTGCGATGAATGAACTATCTTTCCGTCATACATTGAGATATAAAAGACACATTGAGATATTATTACATTGCAGTAAGTTATTCCGTTTTGCAGTGAAGAGATAACACGATAGGTATTGTTGCACTGCGTTGCATAAAAGAACTCACTCTTTGCGCATTGACGAGAAAACAAATCACATAAGTTTCAGTGCATTGCATACAACAGTTAAATTATTACGCTATGCATAGAAGAAATTAATATAACATATGTTTATTGCATTACAACATGCAAGTCAAGCAATTTTTCCTTTCATTGTATACAAGAACTAACTTATTCCTTATGTATTGAAGAGATAACACATGAATGAACAGTGAAAGAGATAAGACGACAGGTGCTTGTTGCAATGCGTCGTTACTTTTTGCAATTGAAGAGGAAACATATAACTTATGTTGTGTTTTGCAATGCATCAAGAAAAAGTAGTATTCCTCATGCACTGAAGAGATAACAGATAACTCGTTGTATTGAATGAACTAACTATGAATGAACTAACTCATTCGTTATGCATTGAAGAGATAACAGGTGTTTGTTTCATTGCATTTCGAACACATAACGTGCATTGCATTGTAGTAAGTTCTTCCAGTTTGCAGAAAAAGTAACACGACAGGTGCTTGTTGCACTTCGGTGCGTACAAGAAATAACTATTTGTGCATTGAAGAGAAAACAAATCACATATGATATTTCATTGCAATGCATCAAGAACAGTTTCAGTGTATTCTTACAATTGTTAACTTATTACCCTGTGAATAGCATAAATTAATATAACATATGTGCAAGTGCATTGCAACATGTAAGATAAGCACTGTTTCGTTGCATCTTTTACAAAAACTACTAACGTATTTCTAATGCATTGAAGAGATAACATACGTGCCATTATGCGGTGAAGCAATAGCACATCATATAAATTATGTATTTGCACTGCATTCAAAATCCTAACTAACTTATAAACTTATTTCGTTGTGCATTGCAGAGGTAACACATAATTGCTGTTACATTGCAATGCATAAAAGAATACATATAAGGTATGCGCTTTTTCATGTGGCATTGTATACAAGAACTAACGTAGTAGTCCTCATGCATTGAAGAGATAACACATAACATGTGCATTGCAGTAACTTGACCCGTTGTGAAGTGAAGTTATAACACAGGTGTTTGTTGCTTTGTATTTCGAACATATAACATGTGCTTTGCTTTGCAGTAAGTTATTCCGTTTTGTAGTTAAGAAAGAACACGACAGGTGCTTGTTGCACTTCGGTACATACATGAACTAATTCTTTCCTTTTGCATTGAACAGAAAACAAACAACATATGCTGTTGTATTGCAATGCATCAAGAACAGGTTCAGTGTATTGCTTACAATATTACCCTGTGAATAGAATGAATTAATATTGTGTGCTATTGCATTGCAACATGTAAGATAAGCACGTTTCCTTGCATCTTTACAATAAATAAAAGTATTTCTAATGCATTGAAGAGATAACATACGTGCATTATGTGGTGAAGCGATAACACATAACATAAATTATGTATTGCACTGCATTCAAAATCCTAACTTATAAACTTGTTTCGTTGTACATTACAGGGGCAACACATATGTGCTGTTACATTGCAATGCATAAAATAATACATATAAGGTATGCGCTTTTTCATGGCATTGTATACAAGAACTAACGTAGTATTCCTCATGCATTGAAGAGATAACAAATAACTCGTTGTATTGCGATGAATGAACTAACTCATTCGTGATGCATTGAAGAGATAACACATAACTGTACATTGCATTGCAGTAACTTGAGCCGTTGTGCAGTGAAATTAAAACACAGGTGTTTGTTGCATTGCATTTCGAACACATAACGTGCATTGTATTGTAGTAAGTTCTTCCAGTTTGTACACACACGTGTGCATTCTTCGGTGCATACAAGAAATAACTCTTTGTGCACTGAAGAGAAAACAAATCACATATGCTATTGCTTTGCAATTCATCAATAACTGTTTCAGTGCATTGCAATAGTTAACTAATTACGCTGTTGCATTGCAACATGTAAGTTATGCGCTGTTTCCTTTTCATTTTATACAAGAACTAACGTAGTATTCCTCATGCATTGAAGAGATACACATAACTCGTGTTGCGATGAATGTACTAATTCATCCGTTATGCATTGAAGAGATAACACATAACATGTGCATTGCAAGTAACTTGACCGCTGTGCAGTGAAGTTATAACACAGTTGTTTGTTGCATTGTATTTCGAACGTATAACATGTGCATTGCGTTGCAGTAAATTATTCCATTTTGCGTTGCATACATGAACTAACTCTTTCTTTTTGCATTGACAGAAAACAAATAACATATGCTGTTGTATTGCACTGCATCAAGAACAGTTTCAGTGCATTGCTTACAATAGTTAACTTATTACCCTGTGCATAGAAGAAATTATTATAACATATGTGCTATTGCATTGCAACATGATACATAAGCACTGTTTCCTTGCATCTAGTACAATAACCAACGTATTCTAATGCACTGAAGAGATAACATGCGTGCATTGCGTTTCAAACATGATCTAACCCTAATTCATTATGAGGTGAAGCGATAACACATACATTATGTATTGCACAGCACTCCTAACTAACTTATAAAGGTATTTCCTTGTGCATTACAGAGGTAACACATATGTGCTGTTACATTGCAATGCATAAACTAATATATATAGGGTATGCGCTTTTTCATGGCATTGTACACAAGAACTAATACCGTTGTACATTGAAGAGATAACTCATAAGATATGTGCTTTTGCATTGCATTGCATATTGATCTACCTTAATACGTTGTGCAGTGATGAATAACATATAAGCTATGCACAGTTTCATTGCATTGCATACTTAGTTAGTTATTAGTTGTGTATTGTTCAGTTAAACACATAACAAAGGTGCTGTTGAAATGCATTGCAAACAAAAACAAAATTCCTTTGTGAATTGAAGGAGAAAACATAACGTGCTGTTGTATTGCAATAAAACAATAACTTTCAATTGGTTTCTGCATTAAATAGGTAATACATAAGTTATGTTGCGTTCAGTAAGTAACAAATAATCTTTGTATTGTGTTACAAGAACTAACTTATTCCGTTATGCAATAAAGAGACAACACATGACATTGACAATCACTCTGATGTTACATCAGCCATACATGACAATATGTTTTGAACTACAGTACATATCTCTGGTAAAATAGTCCTCGCACAAAAACTTTTTATATATAGTCATTGACTCTTTCTGATGAGACGTCAGCCATAGAGTATTGCATATTTGATATAATGGACATATTTCTACCAAAAAGTCCTCAGACTTGAACTATTCATACATTACTATTGCCTCCTCTCGATGGTACTCCACCAATAAAGAAGTCCCATATTAGGTATACTGAACAAATTTCTGGCAAATTCGTTTGTGATCTTGAACTTTCATTCTGATGTTACTTCAGACATGTATGTACCCAATTTTGACATCCTGATCACATATCCGTACATATTGGTCCGTGATGATGAAATTTCTATTCAGACTGATTGACTCCTTCTGGTGTTATATCAGGACAGTGAGTAGTCCATATTTGACCTTAGGGAACATATTTCTGGCCTAAGAGCACTTGATCTTGAACTTTCTATAGATACTCATTGACTCCTGATGATACGTCAGCCATAGAGTATTGCATATTTGACCCAGTGGACATATTTCTGGCCAAATAGCACTCGATCTTGAACTTTTCATACATTATCATTGACTCCTTCTCATGTTACTTCACCCATACAGAAGTCCATATAAGACCTACCCAACATATTTCTGGCAAATTAGTACTCGATCAAGAACTTTCTATACCTACTCATTGACTCATTCTGATTTTATTTCAGGCATACTGGTCCATTTTAGACCTGCCTAAAAAATCTTTTGTCTTCGATCATGAATTTTGTATACATACTCTTTGCCTCAGTCTGATGAGCCATAGAGCCATATTTGACCTAATGGACATATTTCTGGCCAATTAGTCCACGATCATGAACTCTTCATACATTACTATTGACTCCTTCTAATGTCACTTCACCCATACAGAAGACCATATGAGACGTGATTAAATTTTATCTGTTCCAAGAGTCCTCGATCATGAACTTTACATAAATTCCTCACTCTGATGTTACTTGAGCCTTAGAGTATTGCATATTTTGGACATATTTCTAGACATAGAATACTCAGTCTTGAACTTTTTTCACATACTTATACATATACATACACCTTCTGATGTCACATCAGCCATACTGCAGTCCATGTTTGACCTACTGAACATATTTATGGCCCAAAAGTACTCTATCTTAAACTTTCAATACATACTCATTGACTCATTCTGATGTTACTTAAGCCATATATGATCCCATTTTTGATCTACCGAACAAATTTCTGGCAATTTAGTCCTTGATGATGAAATTTCTATACAGACTCATTGACTCCTTCTGGTGTTACATCACACAGACAGTAGTCCATATTTGACCTTAGGAACATATTTCTGGCCTAAGAGCACTTGATCTTGAACTTTCTACAGAGACTCATTGACTCCTTCTGATTTCATTTCAGCCATACAGAAGTCCATTTTAGACCTATTTAAACAGGTTGTTTTTGTCCTTGATCATGAATTTTGTGTACAGACTCTTTGCCTCACTCTGATGTTACTTCAGCCATACATGAGCCAATGTTTGACCTACAGAACATGTCTCTGGCAAACTAGTCCTCGCTCATAAACTCATAAACATACTCATTGACTCATTCTGATGAAATGTCAGCCATAGAGTATCGCATACTTGACCCAATTGGTATATTTCTAGCTATAGAGCACTCGATCTTTTTTTTTTATACATTATCATTGACTCCTTCTCATGTTACTTCACCCATACAGAAGTCCATATTACACCTACTGAACATATTTCTGGCAAATTAGTCTTCGATCATGAAATTCATATACATGCCTATTGACTCCATCTGATGTTAGATAAGCCAAAGAGTGGTCCATATTTGACCGACTGAACATATTTCTGGCATATTGGTACTCAATCTTGAACATGCAATACATACTCTTTGAGTCATTCTGATCTTACTTCAGTCATGTATGAACCCATTTTTTCCCACTGAACAAATTTCTAGCAAATTGGTCCTTGATGATGAAATTTCTATACTGGTGTTACATCAGACAGATAGTAGTCCATATTTGACCTTAGGAACATATTTCTGGCCTAAGATCGCTTGACCTTGAACTTCCTATAGATACTCATTGACTCGTTCTGATTTTATTTCAGCCGTACAGAAGTCAATATAAGACCTACTGATCATATTTCTAGCAAATTAGTACTCGCTCAAGAACTTTCCATGCCTACTCATTGATGCCTTCTGATGAAACGTCAGTTAAAGAGTATTGTATATTTGACACAATGGACATGTTTCAGGCCAAGAGAACTCGATCTTGAACTTTTGATAAATACTTACTGATGCCTTCTGATGTCATATCAGCCATACTGGAGTCCATATTTGACCAACTGAACATATTTCTGGCATATTGGTACTCGATCTTGAACATTCAATACATACTCATTGACTCATTCTGATGTTACTTCAGACGTGTTTGAACCCATTGTTGACCTACTGAAAAAATTTCTGGCATATTGGTCCATGATGATGAAATTTCTATTCAGACTGATTGACTCCTTCTGGTGTTATATCAGACAGTGAGTAGTCCATATTTGACCTTAGGAACATATTTCTGGCCTAAGAGCACTTGATCTTGAACTTTCTATAGATACTCATTGACTCCTGATGATACGTCAGCCATAGAGTATTGCATATTTGACCCAGTGGACATATTTCTGGCCAAATAGCACTCGATCTTGAACTTTTCCTACATTATCATTGACTCCTTCTCATGTTACTTCACCCATACAGAAGTCCATATAAGACCTACCCAACATATTTCTGGCAAATTAGTACTCGATCAAGAACTTTCTATACCTACTCATTGACTCATTCTGATTTTATTTCAGTCATACTGGTCCATTTTAGACCTGCCTAAAAAATCTTTTGTCTTCGATCATGAATTTTGTATACATACTCTTTGCCTCACTCTGATGTTACTTCAGCCGTACATGACCCTATGTTTGACCTACAGAACATATCTCTGGCAAATTAGTCCTCGCTCAAAAACTTTTTATACCTAGTCATTTCTGATGATACGTCAGCCATAGAGTATTGCATATTTGATACAATGGACATATTACTGGCCAGAAAGTACTCAAACTTGAACTTTTCATACATTACTATTGACTCCTTCTGATGTTACTTCACCCATAAAGAAGTCCATATTAGGGATACTGAACATATTTCTGGCAAATTTGTCCTTGATCTTGAACTCTCTATCCTTAGTCATTGACTGCTTTTTTTTTTTTTTTTTTTTGTATTTTTTCAGGTTAACAGGAGTCCATTTTAGTCTTGATTAAAGATTTTCGGTCCCAAGAGTCCTCGATCATGAACTTTATATACATGCCTAATTGTGATGTTCCTTCAGCCATAGAGCCATATTTGACCTAATGGACATATTTCTGGCCAATTAGTCCACGATCATGAACTCTTCATACATTACTATTGACTCCTTCTAATGTCACTTCACCCATACAGAAGACCATATGAGACGTGATTAAATTTTATCTGTTCCAAGAGTCCTCGATCATGAACTTTACATAAATTCCTCACTCTGATGTTACTTGAGCATTAGAGTATTGCATATTTTGGACATATTTCTAGACATAGAATACTCAGTCTTGAACTTTTTACACATACTTATACATATACATACACCTTCTGATGTCACATCAGCCATACTGCAGTCCACGTTTGACCTACTGAACATATTTATTGCCCAAAAGTACTCTATCTTAAACTTTCAATACATACTCATTGACTCATTCTGATGTTACTTAAGCCATATATGATCCCATTTTTGATATACTGAACAAATTTCTGGCAATTTAGTCCTTGATGATGAAATTTCTATACAGACTCATTGACTCCTTCTGGTGTTACATCACACAGACAGTAGTCCATATTTGACCTTAGGAACATATTTCTGGCCTAAGAGCACTTGATCTTGAACTTTCTATAGATACTCATTGACTCCTTCTGATTTCATTTCAGCTATACAGAAGTCCATTTTAGACCTATTTAAACAGGTTTTTTTTGTCCTTGATCATGAATTTTGTGTACAGACTCTTTGCCTCACTCTGATGTTACTTCAGCCATACATGAGCCAATGTTTGACCTACAGAACATGTCTCTGGCAAACTAGTCCTCTCTCATAAACTCATAAACATACTCATTGACTCATTCTGATGAAATGTCAGCCATAGAGTATCGCATACTTGACCCAATTGGTATATTTCTAGCTATAGAGCACTCGATCTTGAACTTTTTATACATTATCATTGACTCCTTCTCATGTTACTTCACCCATACAGAAGTCCATATTACACCTACTGAACATATTTCTGGCAAATTAGTCCTCGATCATGAAATTCATATACATGCCTATTGACTCCATCTGAAGTTAGATAAGCCAAAGAGTGGTCCATATTTGACCGACTGAACATATTTCTGGCATATTGGTACTCAATCTTGAACATTCAATACATACTCATTGAGTCATTCTGATCTTACTTCAGTCATGTATGAACCCATTTTTTCCCACTGAACATATTTCTAGCAAATTGGTCCTTGATGATGAAATTTCTATACTGGTGTTACATCAGACAGATAGTAGTCCATATTTGACCTTAGGAACATATTTCTGGCCTAAGATCGCTTGACCTTGAACTTCCTATAGATACTCATTGACTCGTTCTGATTTTATTTCAGCCGTACAGAAGTCAATATAAGACCTACTGATCATATTTCTAGCAAATTAGTACTCGCTCAAGAACTTTCCATGCCTACTCATTGATGCCTTCTGATGAAACGTCAGTTAAAGAGTATTGTATATTTGACACAATGGACATGTTTCAGGCCAAGAGAACTCGATCTTGAACTTTTGATAAATACTTACTGATGCCTTCTGATGTCATATCAGCCATACTGGAGTCCATATTTGACCAACTGAATATATTTCTGGCATATTGGTACTCGATTTTGAACATTCAATACATACTCATTGACTCATTCTGATGTTACTTCAGACGTGTTTGAACCCATTGTTGACCTACTGAAAAAATGTCTGGCATATTGGTCCATGATGATGAAATTTCTATTCAGACTGATTGACTCCTTCTGGTGTTATATCAGACAGTGAGTAGTCCATATTTGACCTTAGGAACATATTTCTGGCCTAAGAGCACTTGATCTTGAACTTTCTATAGATACTCATTGACTCCTGATGATACGTCAGCCATAGAGTATTGCATATTTGACCCAGTGGACATATTTCTGGCCAAATAGCACTCGATCTTGAACTTTTCATACATTATCATTGACTCCTTCTCATGTTACTTCACCCATACAGAAGTCCATATAAGACCTACCCAACATATTTCTGGCAAATTAGTACTCGATCAAGAACTTTCTATACCTACTCATTGACTCATTCTGATTTTATTTCAGGCATACTGGTCCATTTTAGACCTGCCTAAAAAATCTTTTGTCTTCGATCATGAATTTTGTATACATACTCTTTGCCTCACTCTGATGTTACTTCAGCCGTACATGACCCTATGTTTGACCTACAGAACATATCTCTGGCAAATTAGTCCTCGCTCAAAAACTTTTTATACCTAGTCATTTCTGATGATACGTCAGCCATAGAGTATTGCATATTTGATACAATGGACATATTTCTGGCCAGAAAGTACTCAAACTTGAACTTTTCATACATTACTATTGACTCCTTCTGATGTTACTTCACCCATAAAGAAGTCCATATTAGGGATACTGAACATATTTCTGGCAAATTTGTCCTTGATCTTGAACTCTCTATCCTTAGTCATTGACTCACTTTTTTTTTTTTTTTTTTCAGGTTAACAGGAGTCCATTTTAGTCTTGATTAAAGATTTTCGGTCCCAAGAGTCCTCGATCATGAACTTTATATACATGCCTAATTGTGATGTTCCTTCAGCCATAGAGCCATATTTGACCTAATGGACATATTTCTGGCCAATTAGTCCACGATCATGAACTCTTCATACATTACTATTGACTCCTTCTAATGTCACTTCACCCATACAGAAGACCATATGAGACGTGATTAAATTTTATCTGTTCCAAGAGTCCTCGATCATGAACTTTACATAAATTCCTCACTCTGATGTTACTTGAGCCTTAGAGTATTGCATATTTTGGACATATTTCTAGACATAGAATACTCAGTCTTGAACTTTTTTCACATACTTATACATATACATACACCTTCTGATGTCACATCAGCCATACTGCAGTCCACGTTTGACCTACTGAACATATTTATGGCCCAAAAGTACTCTATCTTAAACTTTCAATACATACTCATTGACTCATTCTGATGTTACTTAAGCCATATATGATCCCATTTTTGATCTACTGAACAAATTTCTGGCAATTTAGTCCTTGATGATGAAATTTCTATACAGACTCATTGACTCCTTCTGGTGTTACATCACACAGACAGTAGTCCATATTTGACCTTAGGAACATATTTCTGGCCAAATAGCACTCGATCTTGAACTTTTCATACATTATCATTGACTGCTTCTCATGTTACTTCACCCATACAGAAGTCCATATAAGACCTACCCAACATATTTCTGGCAAATTAGTACTCGATCAAGAACTTTCTATACCTACTCATTGACTCATTCTGATTTTATTTCAGGCATAATGGTCCATTTTAGACCTGCCTAAAAAATCTTTTGTCTTCGATCATGAATTTTGTATACATACTCTTTGCCTCAGTCTGATGAGCCATAGAGCCATATTTGACCTAATGGACATATTTCTGGCCAATTAGTCCACGATCATGAACTCTTCATACATTACTATTGACTCCTTCTAATGTCACTTCACCCATACAGAAGACCATATGAGACGTGATTAAATTTTATCTGTTCCAAGAGTCCTCGATCATGAACTTTACATAAATTCCTCACTCTGATGTTACTTGAGCCTTAGAGTATTGCATATTTTGGACATATTTCTAGACATAGAATACTCAGTCTTGAACTTTTTACACATACTTATACATATACATACACCTTCTGATGTCACATCAGCCATACTGCAGTTTGACCTACTGAACATATTTATGGCCCAAAAGTACCCAATCTTGAACTTTCAATATAAACTCGATTAACTCGGATATTATTTGAGCCATATAAGCCATTTTTACCTACTGAACCTATTTCCGGCAAATTAGTCCTCGATGATGAGCTTTCTATAAAAACTTATTGACTCTTTCTGTCAGCCATGGTGTATTGCATATTTGAGCCAACTGACATATTTCTGGCCAAACAGCACTCAAAACTTCATTATAGAGGACTAATTTGCCAGAATTATGTTTAGTACGTCAAAAATGGGCTCATAATATTGCTGATGTAACATAAGAGGGAGGCAATGAGCATGTTATAGAAAGTTCATGATCAAGGACTTATGGAACAGATCAAATTTAATCACGTCTAATATGGACTTCTGTATAGGTGAAGTGACATTTGAAGGAATCAATAGTAATGTATGAAAAGTTCATGATCGTGGACTAATTGGCCAGAAATATGTCCATTATGTCAAAGATGGCTCTATGGCTGAAGTAACATCACAATTAGGCATGTATATAAAGTTCATGATCGAGGACTCTTGGGACCGAAAATCTTTAATCATGACTAAAATGGACTCCTGTAAACCTGATAAAAAAAAAAAAAAAACAGGAGTCAATGACTAAGAATAGGGAGTTCAAGATCAAGGACAAATTTGCCAGAAATATGTTCAGTATCCCTAATATGGACTTCTTTATGGGTGAAGTAACATCAGAAGGAGTCAATAGTAATATATGAAAAGTTCAAGTTTGAGTACTTTTTGGCCAGAAATATGTCCATTGTATCAAATATGCAATACTCCATGGCTGACGTATCATGAGAAAGAGTCAATGACTATGTACAAAAAGTTTTTGAGCTAGGACTAATTTGCCATAGATATGTTCTGTAGGGTCATGTCAATGATAATGTATAAAAAGTTCAAGATCGAGTGCTATTTGGCCAGAAATATGTTTACTGGGTCAAATATGCAGTACTCTATGGCTGACGTATCATCAGAAGGAATCAATGAGTATCTATAGAAAGTTCAAGATCAAGTGCTCTTAGGCCAGAAATATGTTCCTAAGGTCAAATATGGTCTACTCACTGTCTGATGTAACACTAGAAGGAGTCAATGAGTCTGAATAGAAATTTCATATTCATGAAGCAATATGCCAGAAATTTGTTAGTAAGTCAACAATGGGTTCACACTTGTCTGAAGTAACATCAGAATGCTTTAATGAGTATGCATTGAATGTTCAATATCGAGTACCAATATGCTAGAATTATGTTCAGTTGATCAAATATGGACTCCAGTATGGTTGATGTGACATCAGAAGGTATTAGTAAGTATTTATCAATAGTTGAAGTTCGAGTTCTCTTGGCCGGAAATATGTCCATTGTGTCAAATATGCAATACTCTTTACCTTACATTTTATCAGAAGGCGTCAATGAGTAGGCATAGAAAATTCTTGAGTGAGTACTAATTTGCCAGAAATATGTTCAGTAGGTCTTTATGGGTGAAATGAAATCAGGAGTCAATGAGTATCTATAGGAAGTTCAAGGTCAAGCGATCTTAGGCCAGATACATCTTCCTAAGGTCAAATATGGACTACTGTCTGTCTCATTTAACACCAGTATAGAAATTTCATCATCAAGGGGTCATTTGCCAGAAATTTGTTCAGTGCGTCAGAAATGGGTTCATACATGGCTGAAGTAACATCAGAATGACTCAATGAGTATGTAATTAATGTTCAAGATCGAGTGTCAATATTCCAGAAATATGTTCATTTGGTCAAATATTGACTACTCTTTGGTTTATCTAACTTCAGATGGAGTCAAGATGCATGTATATGAATTTTATGCTCGAGGACTAATTTGCCAGAAATATGTTCAGTTTGTCTAATATGGACTTCTTTATGGGTGAAGTAACATGAGAAGTAGTCAATGATAATGTATAAGAATTTCAAGATTGAGTGCTATTTGGCCAGAAATATGTCCATTGGGTCAAGTATGCAATACTCTTTGGCTTATGTATCTTCAGGAGTCAACAAGTATCTACAGAAAGTTCAAGTTCAAGTGCTCTTAGGCCAGAAGTATGTTCTTATGGTCAAATATGGACTACAGACTGTCTGATGTAACACCAAAAGGTGTCAATGAGTCTGAATAGAAATTTCATCATCATGGACCAATATGCCAGAAATTTGTTCAGTAGGTCAAACATGGGTTCATACATGTCTGAAGTAACATCAGAATGAAAGTTCAAGATCACGAACGGATTTGCCAGAAATATGTTCAGTATAACTAATATGGACTTCATTATGGGTGGAGTAACATCAGAACGAGTCAATAGTAATGTATGAATAGTTCAAGTCTGAGGACTTTTTGGCTAGAAATATGTCCATTATATCAAATATGTAATATTCTATGGCTGACGTATCATCAGAAAGAGTCAATGACTATGTATAAAAAGTTTTTGTGCGAGGACTAATTTACCAGAGATATGTACTGTAGGTCAAACATAGGGTCATGTATGGCTGATGTAACATCAGAGTGATCGGCAATTGTTGTGTTGTCTCTTTATTGCATAACGGAATAAGTTAGTTCTTGTATACAATACAATGATTATGTATTGCTTACTGAACGCAACATAACTTATGTATTACCTATTTAATGCAGAAACCAATTGAAAGTTATTGTTTTATTACAATACAACAGCACGTTATGTTTTCTCTTCAATTCACAAAGGAATTTGTGATTTGTGTTTGCAATGCATTTCAACAGCGCCTGTGTTATGTGTTAACTGAACAATACACAACTAATAATTAACTAATGCACAGTTAATTTTGTATGCAATGCAATGAAACTGTGCATAGCTTATATGTTCATCACTGCACAACGTATTAAGGTAGATCATTATGCAATGCAATGCAAAAGCACATATCTTATGAGTTATCTCTTCAGTGTACAACGGTATTAGTTCTTGTGTGTAATGCCATGAAAAAGCGTCTTACCTTATATGTATTATTTTAGGCATTGCAATGTAACAGCACATATGTGTTACCTCTTCCTGCACAAGGAAATAAGTTTATAAGTTAGTTAGGAGTGCTGTGCAATACATAATGTAATGTAGTGTTATCGCTTCACCTCATAATGGATTAGGGTTAGATCGTGTTTGAAACGCAATGCACGTATGTTATCTCTTCAGTGCATTAGAAATACGTTGGTTATTGTATTAGATGCAAGGAAACAGTGCTTATCTATCATGTTGCAATGCAATAGCACATATGTTATAATAATTTCTTCTATGCACAGGGTAATAAGTTAACTATTGTAAGCAATGCACAGAAACTGTTCTTGATGCAGTGCAATACAACAGCATATGTTGTTTGTTTTCTGTTCAATGCAAAAGGAAAGAGTTAGTTCATGTATGCAACGCAGTGCAACATTTCACCTGTCGTGTTCTTTCTTAACGGATGAGTTAGTTCATTCATCGCAACACAACGAGTTATGTGTTATCTCTTCAATGCATGAGGAATACTACGTTAGTTCTTCTATAAAATGCAAAGGAAACAGCGCATAACTTACATGTTGCAATGCAACAGCGTAGAAACAGTTCTTGATGCATTGCAATGAAATATCATATGTGATTTGTTTTCTCTTCAATGCACAAAGAGTTATTTCTTGAATGCATCGATTCACCGCATAATAGATTAAGGTTAGATTGTGTATGAAATGCAATGCACGTATGTTATCTCTTCAATGCATTAGAAATACAGTAGTTATTGTATACAATGCCATAAAAAAGCGCATACCTTATATGTATTCTCTTATGCATTGCAATGTAACAGCACATATGTGTTACCTCTGTAATGTACCACGTAATAAGTCTATGAATTAGTTAGGATTTTGAATGCAGACCAATACATAATTTATGTTATGTGTTATCGCTTCACCACATAATGCACGTATGTTATCTCTTCAATGTATTAGAAATACTTTATTTATTGTAAAAGATGCAAGGAAACAGTGCTTATCTTATATGTTGCAATGCAATAGCACATATGCTATATTAATTCATTCTATTCACAGGGTAACTATTGTAAGTAATACACTGAACTTGTTCTTGATACATTGCAATGCAACAGCATATGTTGTTTGTTTTCTGTTCAATGCAAAAGGAAAGAATTAGTTCATGTATGCACCGAAGTGCAACAAGCACCTGTCGTGTTACTTTTTTTCTGCAAACTGGAAGAACGTACTGCAATGCAATGCACGTTATGTGTTATCTCTTCAATGCATGAACAATACGTTAGTTCTTGTATAGGATGCATATCTTACATGTTGCAATGCAATCGCACATATATTATATTAATTTCTTCTATGCACAGCGTAAGAAGTTAAATATTGAATGCAATGAACTGAAATAGTTTTTGTGTACAATGTATGGAAACAGTGTTAGTTCTTTGCAATGCAAACTGCATGTTATATAAATTTCTTCTGTGCATAACAAGAAATAAGTTAATTATTGTAAGTAATGCAATGAAACCGCTAGTTCTTATATTTATTGCAGTGCAACAGCATATGTATTTTGTTTTCTCTTCAATGCACGAAGGAAAGAGATAGTTGTAGTATGAAATGCAGCGCAACAAGCACCTGACGACGTGTTAATCTCTTCATTGCACTACGGATCATGTTTCTGCAATGCAAAGTACATGTTATGTGTTATCTCTTCAATGCATGAGAAATACGTTATTTCTTGTATAGAATGCAAGCAACCACTGCATAATTACATGTTGCAATGCAACAGCACATATGTTATATTAATTTTTTCGATGCACAAAGTAATGTTAACTATTGTAAGCAACTGTAAAAGAACTGTAACTTACTAACTGAGGCCTAATTTACCAGAAGTATGTCCTTTAGGTCAAATATGAAATACTCTCTGGCTGACGTATCATCAGAAGGAGTCAATAGTAATGTATAAAAAGTTCAAGATCAAGTACCCTTTGGACGTAATATGTTCTAATATGGACTGATCTAACATCAGATGCAGCCAATTTGTAAGTATGAAATGTTTATGATTGAGGACTAATTTTCCAGAAATATGTTCAGTAGGTCATACATGTATTGGTGAAGTAACATCACAGTGAGTCATTGAATATGTATAGAAAGTTCATGATCAGGATTTATTTGCCGGAAATATGTTTAGTAGGTCTCTAATATTGACTTCTTTATTGTTAAAGTAACATCAGGAGTAATGTATAGAAAGTTTGAGATCAAGTACTCCAAGTGTTGAAATATTTCACCAGAAATATTTCCATTAGGTCAAATATGTAGTTATGTAAGTTTTCTTGCATTGAACACAATAACTAACTCATGCATTGAAGAGATAACACATAACATATGTTGTGTTGCAATGAATGAAATAACTCATCCGTTGTGCATTGAGATATAACACATAACAAGTGCATCGCATTTCAGTAAGTTATTCCGTTTTGCAGTAAAGAAATAACACAACAGGTGCTTGTTGCACTGCATTACATACAATAACTAACTCTTTCCTTTGTGCATTGAAGAGAAAACAAATCACATATGCTGTTGCAGTGTAATAAATACAAGAACTAACTGTTTCATTGCATTGCATACAATAATTAACTTATTTTGCTGTGCATCATAGAAGATATTAATATAACATGTGCTGTTGCAATGCAAAGCATACAAGACCTAACACTGTTTCCTTGCACTTGAACTCATTCCTTATGAATTAAAGAGATAACAGATCACATATGTGGTGTTGCGATGAATGAACTATCTTTCCGTCATACATTGAGATATAAAAGACACATTGAGATATATTACATTGCAGTAAGTTATTCCGTTTTGCAGTGAAGAGATAACACGATAGGTATTGTTGCACTGCGTTGCATAAAAGAACTCACTCTTTGCGCATTGACGAGAAAACAAATCACATATGTTTCAGTGCATTGCATACAACAGTTAAATTATTACGCTATGCATAGAAGAAATTAATATAACATATGTTTATTGCATTACAACATGCAAGTCAAGCAATTTTTCCTTTCATTGTATACAAGAACTAACGTATTCCTCGTGCATCAAATCACATATCACATAAAACAAATCACATATGCTGTTGCATTGCAATAAATCAAGAACTGTTTCTGGGCATTGCATACAATACTTATTACGCTTTTGCAATGCAACATGTTAGTTGCGCTGTTTTCCTTGCATTGTATAGAAGAGCTAACGTATTCCTCATGCATTGAAGAAATAACACATAACTCTTTGTATTGAGATGAATGAACTAACTCCGTTATGCGTTGAGATTTAACACATTACATGTGAATGGCATTTCAGTAAGTTATTCCATTTCGCTGTGAAGAGATAACTCGACAAGTGCTTGTTGCACTGCGTTGCACTGTTTCCTTGCATTGTGTACAAAAACTAACTTATTCCTTATGTATTGAAGAGATAACACATGAATGAACAGTGAAGAGATAAGACGACAGGTGCTTGTTGCAATGCGTCGTTACTTTTTGCATTGAAGAGGAAACATATAACTTATGTTGTTGTTTTGCAATGCATCAAGAAAAAGTAGTATTCCTCATGCACTGAAGAGATAACAGATAACTCGTTGTATTGAATGAACTAACTATGAATGAACTAACTCATTCGTTATGCATTGAAGAGATAACAGGTGTTTGTTTCATTGCATTTCGAACACATAACGTGCATTGCATTGTAGTAAGTTCTTCCAGTTTGCAGAAAAAAAGTAACACGACAGGTGCTTGTTGCACTTCGGTGCGTACAAGAAATAACTATTTGTGCATTGAAGAGAAAACAAATCACATATGATATTTCATTGCAATGCATCAAGAACAGTTTCAGTGTATTGCTTACAATTGTTAACTTATTACCCTGTGAATAGCATAAATTAATATAACATATGTGCAAGTGCATTGCAACATGTAAGATAAGCACTGTTTCGTTGCATCTTTTACAATAACTACTAACGTATTTCTAATGCATTGAAGAGATAACATACGTGCATTATGCGGTGAAGCAATAGCACATCATATAAATTATGTATTGCACTGCATTCAAAATCCTAACTAACTTATAAACTTATTTCGTTGTGCATTGCAGAGGTAACACATAATTGCTGTTACATTGCAATGCATAAAAGAATACATATAAGGTATGCGCTTTTTCATGTGGCATTGTATACAAGAACTAACGTAGTAGTCCTCATGCATTGAAGAGATAACACATAACATGTGCATTGCAGTAACTTGACCCGTTGTGAAGTGAAGTTATAACACAGGGGTTTGTTGCATTGTATTTCGAACATATAACATGTGCTTTGCTTTGCAGTAAGTTATTCCGTTTTGTAGTTAAGAAAGAACACGACAGGTGCTTGTTGCACTTCGGTACATACATGAACTAATTCTTTCTTTTTGCATTGGACAGAAAACAAACAACATATGCTGTTGTATTGCAATGCATCAAGAACAGGTTCAGTGTATTGCTTACAATATTACCCTGTGAATAGAATGAATTAATATTGTGTGCTATTGCATTGCAACATGTAAGATAAGCACTGTTACACATAACATAAATTATGTATTGCACTGCATTCAAAATCCTAACTTATAAACTTGTTTCGTTGTACATTACAGGGGCAACACATATGTGCTGTTACATTGCAATGCATAAAATAATACATATAAGGTATGCGCTTTTTCATGGCATTGTATACAAGAACTAACGTAGTATTCCTCATGCATTGAAGAGATAACAAATAACTCGTTGTATTGCGATGAATGAACTAACTCATTCGTTATGCATTGAAGAGATAACACATAACATGTACATTGCATTGCAGTAACTTGAGCCGTTGTGCAGTGAAATTAAAACACAGGTGTTTGTTGCATTGCATTTCGAACACATAACGTGCATTGTATTGTAGTAAGTTCTTCCAGTTTGTACACACACGTGTGCATACTTCGGTGCATACAAGAAATAACTCTTTGTGCACTGAAGAGAAAACAAATCACATATGCTATTGCTTTGCAATTCATCAATAACTGTTTCAGTGCATTGCAATAGTTAACTAATTACGCTGTTGCATTGCAACATGTAAGTTATGCGCTGTTTCCTTTTCATTTTATACAAGAACTAACGTAGTATTCCTCATGCATTGAAGAGATACACATAACTCGTGTTGCGATGAATGTATTAATTCATCCGTTATGCATTGAAGAGATACACATAACTCGTGTTGCGATGAATGTATTAATTCATCCGTTATGCATTGAAGAGATAACACATAACGTGTGCATTGCAGTAACTTGACCGCTGTGCAGTGAAGTTATAACACAGTTGTTTGTTGCATTGTATTTCGAACGTATAACATGTGCATTGCGTTGCAGTAAATTATTCCATTTTGCGTTGCATACATGAACTAACTCTTTCTTTTTGCATTGAACAGAAAACAAATAACATATGCTGTTGTATTGCACTGCATCAAGAACAGTTTCAGTGCATTGCTTACAATAGTTAACTTATTACCCTGTGCATAGAAGAAATTATTATAACATATGTGCTATTGCATTGCAACATGATACATAAGCACTGTTTCCTTGCATCTAGTACAATAACCAACGTATTCTAATGCACTGAAGAGATAACATGCGTGCATTGCGTTTCAAACACGATCTAACCCTAATTCATTATGAGGTGAAGCGATAACACATACATTATGTATTGCACAGCACTCCTAACTAACTTATAAAGGTATTTCCTTGTGCATTACAGAGGTAACACATATGTGCTGTTACATTGCAATGCATAAACTAATATATATAGGGTATGCGCTTTTTCATGGCATTGTACACAAGAACTAATACCGTTGTACATTGAAGAGATAACTCATAAGATATGTGCTTTTGCATTGCATTGCATATTGATCTACGTTAATACGTTGTGCAGTGATGAATAACATATAAGCTATGCACAGTTTCATTGCATTGCATACTTAGTTAGTTATTAGTTGTGTATTGTTCAGTTAACACATAACACAGGTGCTGTTGAAATGCACTGCAAACAAAAATAAATTCCTTTGTGAATTGAAGAGAAAACATAACGTGCTGTTGTATTGCAATAAAACAATAACTTTCAATTGGTTTCTGCATTAAATAGGTAATACATAAGTTATGTTGCGTTCAGTAAGTAACAAATAATCTTTGTATTGTGTACAAGAACTAACTTATTCCGTTATGCAATAAAGAGACAACACATGACATTGCCAATCACTCTGATGTTACATCAGCCATACATGACAATATGTTTGACCTACAGTACATATCTCTGGTAAATTAGTCCTCGCACAAAAACTTTTTATATATAGTCATTGACTCTTTCTGATGAGAAGTCAGCCATAGAGTATTGCATATTTGATATAATGGACATATTTCTACGAAAAAGTCCTCAGACTTGAACTATTCATACATTACTATTGACTCCTTCTGATGTTACTACACCAATAAAGAGGTCCATATTAGGTATACTGAACATATTTCTGGCAAATTCGGTCGTGATATGGAACTTTCATTCTGATGTTACTTCAGACATGTATGAACCCAATTTTGACATACTGAACAAATTTCCGACATATTGGTCCGTGATGATGAAATTTCTATTGAGAAACATTCACACCTTTTGGTGTTACATCAGACAGTCTGTAGTCCATATTTGACCATAAGAACATACTTCTGGCCTAAGAGCACTTGAACTTGAACATTCTATAGATACTCCCTGACTTCTTCTGACGATACGTAAGCCATAGAGTATTGCATATTTGATCCAATGGACATATTTCTGGCCAAATAGCACTCGATCTTGAAATTTTTATACATTATCATTGACTACTTCTCATTTACTTCACCCATAAAAAAGTCCATATTAGACATACTGAACATATTTCTGGCAAATTAGTCCGCAATCATGCTTCTTGACTCCATCTGATGTTAGACAAACCAAAGAGTAGTCAATATTTGACCGACTGAACATATTTATGGAATATTTATACTCAATCTTGAACATTCAATACATACTCATTAAGTCATTCTGATGTTACTTCAGACATGTGTGAACGCATTGTTGACTTACTGAACAAATTACTGGCATATTGGTCCAAGAATATGAAATTTCTATTCAGACTCATTGACTCTTTCTGGTGTTATAACAGACAGTCAATAGTCCATATTTGACCCAGTGGACATATTTCTGGCCAAATAGCACTCGATCTTGAACTTTTCATACATTATCATTGACTCCTTCTCGTGTTACTTCAACCACACAGAAGTCCATATAAGACCTACTCAACATATTTCTGGCAAATTAGTACTCGATCAAGAACTTTCTATACCTACTCATTGACTCATTCTGATTTTATTTCAGGCATACTGGTCCATTTTAGACCTGCCTAAAAAATCTTTTGTCTTCGATCATGAATTTTGTATACATACTCTTTGCCTCACTCTGATGTTACTTCAGCCGTACATGACCCTATGTTTGACCTACAGAACATATCTCTGGCAAATGAGTCCTCGCTCAAAAACTTTTTATACCTAGTCATTTCTGATGATACGTCAGCCATAGAGTATTGCATATTTGATACAATGGACATATTTCTGGCCAGAAAGTACTCAAACTTGAACTTTTCATACATTACTATTGACTCCTTCTGATGTTACTTCACCCATAAAGAAGTCCATATTAGGGATACTGAACATATTTCTGGCAAATTTGTCCTTGATCTTGAACTCTCTATCCTTAGTCATTGACTCACTTTTTTTTTTTTTTTTTCAGGTTAACAGGAGTCCATTTTAGTCTTGATTAAAGATTTTCGGTCCCAAGAGTCCTCGATCATGAACTTTATATACATGCCTAATTGTGATGTTCCTTCAGCCATAGAGCCATATTTGACCTAATGGACATATTTCTGGCCAATTAGTCCACGATCATGAACTCTTCATACATTACTATTGACTCCTTCTAATGTCACTTCACCCATACAGAAGTCCATATGAGACGTGATTAAATTTTATCTGTTCCAAGAGTCCTCGATCATGAACTTTACATAAATTCCTCACTCTGATGTTACTTGAGCCTTAGAGTATTGCATATTTTGGACATATTTCTAGACATAGAATACTCAGTCTTGAACTTTTTACACATACTTATACATATACATACACCTTCTGATGTCACATCAGCCATACTGCAGTCCATGTTTGACCTACTGAACATATTTATGGCCCAAAAGTACCCAATCTTGAACTTTCAATATAAACTCGATTAACTCGGATATTATTTGAGCCATATAAGCCATTTTGACCTACTGAACCTATTTCCGGCAAATTAGTCCTCGATGATGAGCTTTCTATAAAAACTTATTGACTCCTTCTGTCAGCCATGGGGTATTGAATATTTGAGCCAACTGACATATTTCTGGCCAAAGAGCACTCGATCTTGAACATTTTAAACATACTCATTGACTCCTTTTGATTTTATTTCAGACATACAGAAGTCCATATTAGACCTACTTAATTTTTATGTGCCATAAGTCCTTGATCATGAAATTTCTATACTGACTAATTGACTCCTTCCGATGTTACATCTGAAAGACTGTATTGGACCTGAAGGACAAATTTCCAGCTCAAGAGCACTTGATCTTGAACGTTCTATTCTTTCCATACTTTCCATATTAAACCTTCTCAATTTTTTTTCCGAAGGGTCCTCGCTCATGATTCTTCTATATATACTCTTTGCCTCACTCTGACGTTACTTCAGCCATACATGAGCCAATGTTTGACCTACAGAACATATCTCTGGCAAATTAGTCATCGATCAAGAACTTTCTATACCTACTCATTGACTCTTTCTGATGAAACGTCAGGTATAAAGTATTGCATATTTGACCCAATGGACATATTTCTGGCAAATTAGTACTCGATCTTGAAGTTTTCACATATAATTACTGACGCTGTCTGATGTCACATCAGCCATACTGGAGTCCATATTTGACCTAATGAACATATTTCTGGCCCAAAAGTACTCTAGCTTGAACTTTCAATACATACTCATTGATTCAGTCTGATCTTATTTGAGCCATATACAAACCCAAATTGACCTACTGAACAAATTTCGTACAAATTATTCTTCGATGATGAGCTTTTTATAAGAACTCACTGACTCCTTCTGATGATACATCAGCCATAGTGTATTGCATATTTGACCTAATGAACATATTTCTGGCCCAAAAGTACTCTATCTTAAACTTTCAATACATACTCATTGACTCATTCTGATGTTACTTAAGCCATATATGAACCCATTTTTGATCTACCTGAACAAATTTCTGGCAAATTAGTCCTTGATGATGAAATTTCTAAACAGACTCATTGACTCTTTCTGGTGTTACATCACACAGACAGTAGTCCATATTTGACCTTAGGAACATATTTCTGGCCTAAGAGCACTTGATCTTGAACTTTCTATAGATACTCATTGACTCCTTCTGATTTTATTTCAGCCATACAGAAGTCCATTTTAGACCTACTGAAACAGGTTTTTTTGTCCTTGATCATGAATTTTGTGTACAGACTCTTTGCCTCACTCTGATGTTACTTCAGCCATACACGAGCCAATGTTTGACCTACAGAACATGTCTCTGGCAAACTAGTCCAACGCTCATAAACTCATAAACATACTCATTGACTCATTCTGATGAAATGTCAGCCATAGAGTATCGCATACTTGACCCAATTGGCATATTTCTAGCCATAGAGCACTCGATCTTGAACTCTTTATACATTATCATTGACTCCTTCTCATGTTACTTCACCCATACAGAAGTCCATATTACACCTACTGAACATATTTCTGGCAAATTAGTCCTCGATCATGAAATTCATATACATGCCTATTGACTCCATCTGATGTTAGATAAGCCAAAGAGTGGTCCATATTTGACCGACTGAACATATTTCTGGCATATTGGTACTCAATCTTGAACATTCAATACATACTCATTGAGTCATTCTGATCTTACTTCAGTCATGTATGAACCCATTTTTTCCCACTGAACAAATTTCTAGCAAATTGGTCCTTGATGATGAAATTTCTATACTGGTGTTACATCAGACAGATAGTAGTCCATATTTGACCTTAGGAACATATTTCTGGCCTAAGATCGCTTGACCTTGAACTTCCTATAGATACTCTTTGACTCGTTCTGATTTTATTTCAGCCGTACAGAAGTCAATATAAGACCTACTGATCATATTTCTAGCAAATTAGTACTCGCTCAAGAACTTTCCATGCCTACTCATTGACGCCTTCTGATGAAACGTCAGTTAAAGAGTATTGTATATTTGACACAATGGACATGTTTCAGGCCAAGAGAACTCGATCTTGAACTTTTGATAAATACTTACTGATGCCTTCTGATGTCATATCAGCCATACTGGAGTCCATATCTGACCAACTGAACATATTTCTGGCATATTGGTACTCGATCTTGAACATTCAATACATACTCATTGACTCATTCTGATGTTATTTCAGACGTGTATGAACCCATTGTTGACCTACTGAAAAAAATTCTGGCATATTGGTCCATGATGATGAAATTTCTATTCAGACTGATTGACTCCTTCTGGTGTTATATCAGACAGTGAGTAGTCCATATTTGACCTTAGGAACATATTTCTGGCCTAAGAGCACTTGATCTTGAACTTTCTATAGATACTCATTGACTCCTTCTGATGATACGTCAGCCATAGAGTATTGCATATTTGACCCAGTGGACATATTTCTGGCCAAATAGCACTCGATCTTGAACTTTTCATACATTATCATTGACTCCTTCTCATGTTACTTCACCCATAGAGAAGTCCATATTAGGGATACCGAACATATTTCTGGCAAATTTATCCTCGATCTTGAACTCTCTATCCTTAGTCATTGACTCCTTTTTTTTTTTTTGTGTATTTTTTCAGGTTAACAGGAGTCCATTTTAGTCTTGATTAAAGATTTTCGGTCCCAAGAGTCCTCGATCATGAACTTTATATACATGCCTAATTGTGATGTTTCGGCAAATTATTCCTCGATGATGAGCTTTCTCTAAAAACTCATTGACTCCTTCTGTCAGCCATGGTGCATTGCATATTTGAGCCAACTGACATATTTCTGGCCAAACAGCACTCGAAAGTTCATTATAGAGGACTAATTTGCCAGAATATTGCTCATAATATTGCTGATGTAACATAAGAGGGAGGCAATGAGCATGTTATAGAAAGTTCATGATCAAGGACTTATGGAACAGATCAAATTTAATCACGTCTAATATGGACTTCTGTATAGGTGAAGTGACATTTGAAGGAGTCAATAGTAATGTATGAAAAGTTCATGATCGTGGACTAATTGGCCAGAAATATGTCCATTATGTCAAAGATGGCTCTATGGCTGAAAGAACATCACAATTAGTCATGTATATAAAGTTCATGATCGAGGACTCTTGTGACCGAAAATCTTTAATCAAGACTAAAATGTACTCCTGTAAACCTGATTAAAAAAAAAAAACAGGAGTCAATGACTCAATAGGGAGTTCAAGATCAAGGACAAATTTGCCAGAAATATGTTCAGTATACCTAATATGGACTTCTTTATGGGTGAAGTAACATCAGAAGGAGTCAATAGTAATATATGAAAAGTTCAAGTTTGAGTACTTTTGGGCCAGAAATATGTCCATTGTATCAAATATGCAATACTCTATGGCTGACGTATCATGAGAAAGAGTCAATGACTATGTATAAAATGTTTTTGAGCTAGGACTAATTTGCCAGAGATATGTTCTGTAGGTCAAACATAGGGTCATGTATGGCTGAAGTAACATCAGAGTTAGGCAAAGAGTATGTATACAAAATTCATGATCGAAGACAATAAATTTTTTAGGGAAGTCAAAAATGGACCAGTATGCCTGAAATAAAATCAGAATGAGTCAATGAGTAGGTATAGAAAGTTCTTGAACGAGTACTAATTTGCCACAAATATTTTGAGTAGGTCTTATATGGACTTCTGTATGGGTGAAGTAACATGAGAAGGAGTCAGTGATAATGTATAAAAAGTTCAAGATCGAGCGCTATTTGGCCAGAAATATGTTTACTGTGTCAAATATGCAATACTCTGTGGCTGACGTATCATGAGAAGGAGTCAATGAGTATCTATAGAAAGTTCAAGATCAAGTGCTCTTAGGCCAGAAATATGTTCCTAAGGTCAAATATGGACTACTGACTGTCTGATGTAACACCAGAAGGAGTCAATGAGTCTGAATAGAAATTTCATATTCATGAACCAATATGCCAGAAATTTGTTCAGTAAGTCAACAATGGGTTCACACTTGTCTGAAGTAACATCAGAATGATTTAATGAGTATGCATTGAATGTTCAAGATCGAGTACCAATATACTAGAAATATGTTCAGTTGGTCAAATATGGACTCCAGTATGGTTGATGTATCAATAGTTCAAGATCGAGTTCTGTTGGCCGGAAATATGTCCATTGTGTCAAAAATGCAATACTCTTTACCTTACATTTTATCAGAAGGCGTCAATGAGTAGGCATAGAAAGTTCTTGAGTGAGTACTAATTTGCTAGAAATATGTTCAGTAGGTCTTATATTTACTTCTTTATGGCTGAAATGAAATCAGGAGTCAATGAGTATCTATAGGAATTTCAAGGTCAAGCGATCTTAGGCCAGAAATATGTTCCTAAGGTCAAATATGGACTACTGTCTGTCTCATGTAACACCAGTATAGTAATTTCATCATCAAGGAGTCATTTGCCAGAAATTTGTTCAGTGGGTCAGAAATGGGTTCATACATGGCTGAAGTAACATCAGAATGACTCAATGAGTATGTAATGTTCAAGATCGAGTGTCAATATTCCAGAAATATGTTCAGTCGGTCAAATATTGACTACTTTTTGGTTTATCTAACATCAGATGGAGTCAATAAGCATGTATATGAATTTCATGATCGAGGACTAATTTGCCAGAAATATGTTCAGTATGTCTAATATGGACTTCTTTATGGGTGAAATAACATGAGTAGTCGATGATAATGTATAAAAATTTCAAGACTGAGTGCTATTTGGCCAGAAATATTTCCATTGGGTCAAATATGCAATACTCTTTGGCTTATGTATCATCAGGAGTCAACATGTATCTATAGAAAGTTCAAGTTCAAGTGCTCTTAGGCCAGAAGTATGTTCTTATGGTCAAATATGGACTACAGACTGTCTGATGTAACACCAAAAGGTGTCAATGAGTCTGAATAGAAATTTCATCATCATGGACCAATATGCCAGCAATTTGTTCAGTAGGTCAAAAATGGGTTCATACATGTCTGAAGTAACATCAGAATGAAAGTTCAAGATCACGAACTAATTTGCCAGAAATATGTTCAGTATAACTAATATGGACTTCATTATGGGTGGAGTAACATCAGAGGGAGTCAATAGTAATGTATGAATAGATCAAGTCTGAGGACTTTTTGGCCAGAAATATGTCCATTATATCAAATATGTAATACTCTATGGCTGACGTATCATCAGAAAGAGTCAATGACTATGTATAAAAAGTTTTTGTGCGAGGACTAATTTACCAGCGATATGTACTGTAGGTCATGTATGGGTGATGTAACATCAGAGTGATCGGCAATTGTTATGTGTTGTCTCTTTATTGCATAACGGAATAAGTTAGTTCTTGTATACAATACAAGGATTATGTGTTGCTTACTGAACGCAACATAACTTATGTATTACCTATTTAATGCAGAAACCAATTGAAAGTTATTGTTTTATTGCAATACAACAGCACGTTATGTTTTCTTTTCAATTCACAAAGGAATTTGTTTTTGTTTGCAATGCATTTCAACAGCGCCTGTGTTATGTGTTAACTGAACAATACACAACTAATAATTAACTAATGCACAGTTACTTTTTGTATGCAATGCAATGAAACTGTGCATAGCTTATATGTTCATCACTGCACAACGTATTAAGGTAGATCATTATGCAATGCAATGCAAAAGCACTATCTTATGAGTTATCTCTTTAGTGTACAACGGTATTAGTTCTTGTGTACAATGCCATGAAAAAGCGCCTTACCTTATATGTATTATTTTAGGCATTGCAATGTAACAGCATATATGTGTTACTTCTGTAACATATGTGTTACCTCACACAAGGAAATAAGTTTATAAGTTAGTTAGGAGTGCTGTGCAATACATAATGTATGTGTTATCGCTTCACCTCATAATGGATTAGGGTTAGATCGTGTTTGAAACGCAATGCGCGTATGTTATCTCTTCAGTGCATTAGAAATACGTTGGTTATTGTATAACAGTGCTTATCTATTATGTTGCAATGCAATAGCACATATGTTATAATAATTTCTTCTATGCACAGGGTAATAAGTTAACTATTGTAAAGCAATGCACTGAAACTGTTCTTGATGCAGTGCAATACAACATCATATGTTGTTTGTTTTCTGTTCAATGCAAAAGGAAAGAGTTAGTTCATGTATGCAACGCAGTGCAACATTTCACATGTCGTGTTCTTTCTTAACGGATGAGTTAGTTCATTCATCGCAACACAACGAGTTATGTGTTATCTCTTCAATGCATGAGGAATACTACGTTAGTTCTTGTATAAAATGCAAAGGAAACAGCGCATATCTTACATGTTGCAATGCAACAGCGTACAAACAGTTCTTGATGCATTGCAATGAAATATCATATGTGATTTGTTTTCTCTTCAATGCACAGAGTTATTTCTTGAATGCACTGAAGTGCAACAAACACCTGTCGTGTTACTTTTTTTCTGCAAACTGAAAGAACTTACTGCAATGCAATGCACGTTATGTGTTCGAAATGCAATGCAACAAACACCTGTGTTATAATTTCACTGCACAACGGGTCAAGTTACTTGCAATGCAATGTACATGTTATGTGTTATCTCTTCAATGCATAACGAATGAGTTAGTTCATTCATCGGAATACAACGAGTTATCTGTTATCTCTTCAATGCATGAGGAATACTACTTTAGTTCTTGTATACAATGCCATGAAAAAGTGCATCCCTTATACGTATTCTTTTATGCATTGCAATGTAACAGCATTTATGTGTTACCTCTGTAATGCACAACGAAATAAGTTTATAAGTTAGGATTTTGAATGCAGTGCAATACATAATGAAAGTGTTATCGATTCACCGCATAATAGATTAAGGTTAGATTGTGTATAAAATGCAATGCACGTATGGTATCTCTTCAATGCATTAGAAATTCATAAGTTATTGTATACAATGCCATGAAATAGCGCATACCTTACATGTATTCTCTTATGCACTGCAATGTAACAGCACATATGTGTTACCTCTGTAATGTACATCGAAATAAATCTATGAGTTAGGAATTTGAATGCAGTGCAATACATAATTTATGTTATGTGCTATTGCTTCACCGCATAATGCACGTATGTTCTCTCTTCAATGCATTAGAAATACTTTAGTTATTGTAAAAGATGCAAGGAAACAGTGCTTATCTTACATGTTGCAATGCAATAGCACATATGTTATATTAATTCATTCTATTCACACGGTAACTTTTGTGTTCAATACACTGAACCTGTTCTTGAGGCATTGCAATACAACAGCATATGTTGTTTGTTTTCTGTTCAATGCAAAAAGAAAGAGTTAGTTCATGTATGTAACGCAGTGCAACAATCACCTGTCGTGTTCTTTCTTAACGGATGAGTTAGTTCATTCAACGCAACACAACGAGTTATGTGTTATCGCTTCAATGCATGAGGAATACTACGTTAGTTCTTGTATAAAATGCAAAGGAAACAGCGCATAACTTACATGTTGCAATGCAACAGCGTAGAAACAGTTCTTGATGCATTGCAATGAAATATCATATGTGATTTGTTTTCTCTTCAATGCACAACGAGTTATTTCTTGAATGCACCGAAGTGCAACAAGCACTGTCGTGTTAACTTTTTTTCTGCAAACGGAAAGAACTTACTGCAATGCAATGCACGTTATGTGTTCGAAATGCAATGCAAAAAACACCTGTGTTATAATTTCACTGCACAACGGGTCAATTTACTTGCAATGCAATGTACATGTTATATGTTATCTCTTCAATGCATAACGAATGAGTTAGTTCATTCATCGCAATACGAGTGATCTGTTATCTCTTCAATGCATGAGGAATACTACTTTAGTTCTTGTATACAATGCCATGAAAAAGTGCATCCCTTATACGTATTCTTTTATGCATTGCAATGTAACAGCATTTATGTGTTACCCCTGCAATGCACAACGAAATAAGTTTATAAGTTAGTTAGGATTTCGAATGCAGTTTAATACATAATTTATGTGATGTGCTATTGCTTCACCGCATAATGCACGTATGTTATCTCTTCAATGCATTAGAAATACGTTAGTAGTTATTGTAAAAGATGCAAGGAAACTGCTTATCTTACATGTTGCAATGCAATAGCACATATGTTATATTAATTTATTCTATTCACAGGGTAACTTTCACCTGTCGTGTTCTTTCTTAACGGATGAGTTAGTTCATTCATCGCAACACAACGACTTATGTGTTAGCTCTTCAATGCATGAGGAATACTACGTTGGGTCTTGTATAAAATGCAAAGGAAACAGCGCATAACTTACATGTTGCAATGCAACAGCGTAGAAACAGTTCTTGATGCATTGCAATGAAATATCATATGTCATTTGCTTTCTTTTCAATGCACAAAGAGTTATTTCTTGATTGCACCGAAGTGCAACAAGCACTGTCGTGTTACTTTTTTTCTGCAAACTGAAAGAACTTACTGCAATGCAATGCACGTTATGTGTTCGAAATGCAATGCAAAAAACACCTGTGTAATAATTTTTTACAGCACAACGGGTCAATTTACTTGCAATGCAATGTACATGTTATATGTTATCTCTTCAATGCATAACGAATGAGTTAGTTCATTCATCGCAATACAACGAGTTATCTGTTATCTCTTCAATGCATGAGGAATACTACTTTAGTTCTTGTATACAATGCCATGAAAAAGTGCATACCTTATACGTATTCTTTTATGCATTGCAATGTAACAGCAATTATGTGTTACCCCTGCAATGCACAACGAAATAAGTTTATAAGTTAGTTAGGATTTTGAATGCAGTTCAATACATAATTTATGTGATGTGCTATTGCTTCACCGCATAATGCACGTATGTTATCTCTTCAGTGCATTAGAAATACGTTAGTAGTTATTGTAAAAGATGCAAGGAAACTGCTTATCTTACATGTTGCAATGCAATAGCACATATGTTATATTAATTTATTCTATTCACAGGGTAATAAGTTAACTATTGTAAGCAATACACTGAAACTGTTCTTGATGCATTGCAATACAACAGCATATGTTATTTGTTTTCTGTTCAATGCAAAAGGAAAGAGTTAGTTCATGTATGCAACGCAGTGCTACAATCACCTGTCGTGTTCTTTCTTAACGGATGAGTTAGTTCATTCATCGCAACACAACGACTTATGTGTTATCTCTTCAATGCATGAGGAATACTACGTTGGGTCTTGTATAAAATGCAAAGGAAACAGCGCATAACTTACATGTTGCAATGCAACAGCGTAGAAAACAGTTCTTGATGCATTGCAATGAAATATCATATGTCATTTGCTTTCTTTTCAATGCACAAAGAGTTATTTCTTGAATGCACTGAAGTGCAACAAGCACTGTCGTGTTACTTTTTTTCTGCAAACTGAAAGAACTTACTGCAATGCAATGCACGTTATGTGTTCGAAATGCAATGCAAAAAACACCTGTGTAATAATTTTTTACAGCACAACGGGTCAATTTACTTGCAATGCAATGTACATGTTATATGTTATCTCTTCAATGCTTAACGAATGAGTTAGTTCATTCATCGCAATACAACGAGTTATCTGTTATCTCTTCAATGCATGAGGAATACTAGTTTTACAGTTTACAGTTCATTGCAAAACAACAACATAAATTATATGTTTTCTCTTCAATGCAAAAAGTAACGACGCATTCCAACAAGCACTTGTCGAGTTATCTCTTCACAGCGAAATGGAATAACTTACTGAAATGCCATGCACATGTAATGTGTTAAATCTCAACGCATAACGGAGTTAGTTCATTCATCTCAATACAAAGAGTTATGTGTTATTTCTTCAATGCATGAGGAATACGTTAGCTCTTCTATACAATGCAAGGAAAACAGCGCAACTAACATGTTGCATTGCAAAAGCGTAATAAGTATTGTATGCAATGCCCAGAAACAGTTCTTGATTTATTGCCATGCAACAGCATATGTGATTTATTCTATGTGATATGTGATTTGATGCACGAGGAATACGTTAGTTCTTGTATACAATGAAAGGAAAAATTGCTTGACTTGCATGTTGTAATGCAATAAACATATGTTATATTAATTTCTTCTATGCATAGCGTAATAATTTAACTGTTGTATGCAATGCACTGAAACATATGTGATTTGTTTTCTCGTCAATGCGCAAAGAGTTAGTTCTTTTATGCAACGCAGTGCAACAACACCTATCGTGTTATCTTTTCACTGCAAAACGGAATAACTTACTGCAAATGTAATATATCTCAATGTATCTCTTATATGTCAATGTATGACGGAAAGATCATTCAAGTTCATTCATCGCAACACCACATATGTTATCTGTTATCTCTTTAATTCATAAGGAATAAGTTCATTTTTGTATACAGTGCAAGGAAACAGTGTTAGTTCTTGTATGCATTGCAATGCAACAGCACATGTTATATTAATATCTTCTATGATGCACAGCAAAATAAGTTAATTATTGTATGCAATGCAATGAAACAGTTAGTTCTTGTATTTATTGTACTGCAACAGCATATGTGATTTGTTTTCTCTTCAATGCACAAAGGAAAGAGTTAGTTCTTGTGTGTAATGCAGTGCAACAAGCACCTGTTGTGTTATTTCTTTACTGCAAAACGGAATAACTTACTGAAATGCAATGCACATGTTATGTGTTAAATCTCAACGCATAACGGAGTTAGTTCATTCATCTCAATACAAAGAGTTATGTGTTATTTCTTCAATGCATGAGGATTACGTTAGCTCTTGTATACAATGAAAGGAAAAATTGCTTGACTTGCATGTTGTAATGCAATAAACATATTTTATATTAATTTCTTCTATGCATAGCGTAATAATTTAACTGTTGTATGCAATGCACTAAAACATATGTGATTTGTTTTCTCGTCAATGCGCAAAGAGTTAGTTCTTTTATGCAACGCAGTGCAACAACACCTATCGTGTTATCTCTTCACTGCAAAACGGAATAACTTTCTGCATTGTAATATATCTCAATGTATCTCATATCTCAATGTATGACGGAAAGATAGTTCATTCATCGCAATGAATTATCTGTTATCTCTTTAATTCATAAGGAATAAGTTCATTTTTGTATACAGTGCAAGGAAACAGTGTTAGTTCTTGTATACAATGCCATGAAAAAGTGCAGTGCAATACATACATAATGCACGTATGTTATCTCTTCAATGCATTAGAAATACTTTAGTTATTGTAAAAGATGCAAGGAAACAGGGCTTATCTTACATGTTGCAATGCAATAGATATAACATATAACATATATAACATATGTTATATTAATTCATTCTATTCACAGGGTAACTATTGTAAGCAATACACTGTTCTTGAGGCATTGCAATACAACAGCATTTGTTGTTTGTTTTCTTTTCAATGCAAAAGGAAAGAATTAGTTCATGTATGCAACGCAGCGCAACAAGAACCTGTCGTGCTCTTTCTTAACTACAAACCGGAATAACTTACTGCAACGCAATGCACATGTTATATGTTCGAAATACAATGCAACAAACACCTGTGTTATAACTTCACTGCACAACGGGTCAAGTTACTGCAATGCACATATTATGTGTTATCTCTTCAATGCATATCGGATGAGTTAGTTCATTCATCGCAACACAACGAGTTATATGTTATCTCTTCAATGCGTGAGGAATACTACGTTAGTTCTTGTATACAATGCCACGAAAAAGCGCATACCTTATATGTATTCTTTTATGCATTGCGATGTAACAGCACATATGTGTTGCCTCTGCAATGCACAACGAAATAAGTGTATAAGTTACTTAGGATGTTGAATGCAGTGCAATACATAATTTATGTGATGTGCTATTGCTTTACCGCATAATGCACGTATGTTATCTCTTCAATGCATTAGAAATACGTTAGTAGTTATTGTAAAAGATGCAAGGAAACAGTCTTATCTTACATGTTGCAATGCAATAGCACATATGTTTTATTAATTTATTCTATTCGCAGGGTAATAAGTTAACTTTTTTAAGCAATACACTGAAACTGTTCTTGATGCAGTGCAACAGCATATGTGTTTAGTTTTCTCTTCAATGCACGATGGAAAGAGTTAGTTCTAGTATGCAATGCAGCGCAACAAGCACCTGACGTGTTAATCTCTTCATTGCCCTACGGATCAAGTTTCTGCAATGCAATGTACATGTTATGTGTTATCTTTTCAATGCATGAGAAATACGTTATTTCTTGTATAGAATGCAAGCAACCACTGCATAATTACATGTTGCAATGCAACAGCACATATGTTATATTAATTTCTCCGATGCACAACGTAATGTAAGCAAGGCGATTAAACAGTTCTTGATGCATTGCAAAACAACAACATAAGTTATATGTTTTCTCTTCAATGCAAAAAGGAAAGACACATTGCAACAAGCACCTGTCGTCTTATCTCTTCACTGTTCATTCATGTGTTATCTCTTCAATACATCAGAAATAAGTTAGTTTCTGTACACAATGCAAGGAAACAGTGCAACGCAGTGCAACAAGCACTTGTCGAGTTATCTCTTCACAGCGAAATGGAATAGCTTACTGAAATGCCATGCACATGTAATGTGTTAAATCTCAACGCATAACGGAGTTAGTTCATTCATCTCAATACAAAGAGTTGTGTTATTTCTTCAATGCATGAGGAATTACGTTATCTCTTGTATACAATGCAAGGAAAACAGCGCAATAACTAACATGTTGCATTGCAAAAGCATAATATGTATTGTATGCAATGCCCTGAAACAGTTTTTGATTTATTGCAATGCAACAACATATGTGATTTGTTTTGTGTGATATGTGATTTGATGCACGAGGAATACGTTAGTTCTTGTATACAATGCGCAAAGTGCGCATATGTGATTTGTTTTCTCGTCAATGCGCAAAGAGTTATTTCTTGTATGCAACGCAGTGCAACAACACCTATCGTGTTATCTCTTCACTGCAAACGGAATAACTTATAACTGCAATGTAATATATCTCAATGTATCTCTTATATCTCAATGTATGACGGAAAGATAGTTCATTCATCGCAACACCACAGATGTTATCTGTTATCTCTTTAATTCATAAGTTCATTTTTGTATACAATGCAAGGAAAAAGTGTTAGTTCTTGTATGCATTTCAATGCAACAGCACATGTTATATTAATATCTTCTATGATGCACAGCAAAATAAGTTAATTATTTGTATGCAATGCAATGAAACAGTTAGTTCTTCTATTTATTGCACTGCAACAGCATATGCGATTTGTTTTCTCTTCAATGTACAAAGGAAAGAGTTCATTCTTGTATGCAACGCAGTGCAACAACACGTCGTGTTATCTCACCACTGACAAACGGAATAACTTACTGCATTGCATTGCACATGATATGTGTTATATCTAAATGCATAACGGATGAGTTTAGTTATTCATCACAACACCTCATATGTAAGTCAAATATGCATAAGTTCATTTTTGTATACAATGCAAGGAAACAGTGTTATGCACTGCAAATCAACAGCACGTTATATTAATTTCTTCTGTGCACAACAAAATAAGTATATTATTGTATGCAATGCAATAGTATATGTCATTTTTTTTTCTTCAGTGCACAAAGGAAAGAGTTAGTTCTTGTATCCAATGCAGTGCAGCAAGCACCTGTCGTGTGTTATCTCTTCACTGCACAGCTGATAAAGTTACTGCAATGCAATGCACATGTTATGTGTTATATCTCATTGCATAATGGATGAGTTAGTTCATTCATCGCAACACAACATGTTATCTCTTTAATGTACGAGGAATGAGTTAATTTTTGTATACAATCCAAGGAAACATTGTTAGTTCTTTTATGCAATGCAATGAAACAGTTAGTTCTTGTATTTATCGCAGTGCCAACAGCATATGTAATTCGTTTTTTCTTTAAAGCACAAAGGAAAGAGTTAGTTCTTGTATGCAATGCAGTGCAACAAACACCTGTCGTGTTATTTCTTCCGGCAAAACGGAATAACTTACTGAAACACAATGCACGTTATATGTTATATCTCAATACATAACGGATGAGTTAAATCATTCAACGCAACATAAGGAGTTATGTGTTATCTCTTCAATGCATGAGGAATACGTTAGTTCTTGTATACGATGCAAGGAAACAGTGCATATCTTACATTTTTCAATGCAACATCACACGTTATATTAATTTCTTCTATGCACAGCGTAATAAGTTAACTATTTGTATGCAATGCACTGAAACGGTTCTTGATGCACTGCCACAGCATATGTGATTTGTTTTCTCTTCAGTGCACAAAGAAGTTAGTTCATTCATCGCAACATCACACATGTTATCTGTTATCTCTTTAATGCATAAGGAATGAATACATTTTTTGTATACAATGCAAGGAAACAGTGCATAACTGACATGTTGCAATGCAACAGCACATATGTTATATTAATATCTTCTATGCACAGCGTAATGAGTTAACTATTATATATAGTATGCAATGCACTGAAACAGTTCTGAATGCATTGCAATGCAACACCGTGTTTGTTTTCTCTTCAATGCACAAAGGAAATGGTTAGTTCTTGTATGCAATGCAGTGCAACAAGCACCTGTCGTGTTATCTCTTCACTGCACATTGGATAAAAATACATTGTATTGCACGTTATGTGTTATCTCGTTAGTTCATTAATCACAACACCACATATGTTATCTGTTATCTCTTTAATGCATAAGGAATTTCTTTTTTGTATACAATGTAAGGAAACAGTGTTAGCTCTTGTATGCATTGCAATGCAACAGTACATGCTATATTAATTTCTTCTATGCACAACAAAATAAGCCAATTATTGTATGCAATGAAACAGTTAGTTCTTGTATTTGTTGCAGTGCAAACAGCATATGTAATTTTTTTTTCTTCAAAGCACAAAGGAAAGAGTTAGTTCTTGTATGCAATGCAGTGCAACAAGCACCTGTCGTGTTATTTCTTCACTGCAAAACGGATTAACTCACTGAAATGTAATGCACATGTTATATGTTATACCTCAATGCATAGCGGATGAATAAATACATTCATCTCAACACAACGAGTTATGTGTTATCTCTTCAATGCATGAGGGATACGTCAGTTCTTGTATACAATGCAAGGAAACAGTGCATAACTTACATGTTGCAATGCAACAGCATAATTTATATTAATTTCTTCTATGCACAGCGTAATAAGTCAACTATTATATGCAATGCACTGAAACAGTTCTTGATGCATTGCAATGCAACAGCATATGTGATTTGTTTTCTGTTCAATGCACAAAGGAAATAATTTGTTCTTGTATGCAACGCAGTGCAACAACAGCTGTCTTGTTATCTCTTCACGGCAAAATGGAATAACTTACTGCAATGCAATGCACATTATGTTCGTGACTAGGACTAATTGCCATACGAGAGGTAACTCTTTCCTTTGTGCATTGACGAGAAAACAAATCACATATGATGTTGCATTGCATACAATAATTAACTTATTATGTTGTGCAAAGAAGAAATTAATATACCGTATATATTGCAATGCATACCTGAACTAACACGTAAGTTATGTTTCCTTGCATTGTGTACAAAACTAACTTATTCCTTATGCATTGAAGAGATACATGAATGAACTAACTCATCCGTTATGCATTGAGATATAACACATAACTTGTGCATTGCAAGTTATCACGTTTTGCAGTGAAGAGATATGTCAGGTGTTTGTTGCAATGCGTTGCATACAAGAACTAACTCTTTCCTTTTTGCATTGAAAAGAAAACAAATAACATATGCTGTTGTATTGCAATGCATCAAGAACTGTTTCAGTGCATAGTTAACAATAGTTAACTTATCAAGCTGTGCATAGAAGAAATTAATATAACATGTGCTTGTTGCATTGCAACATGTAAGTTATGCACTGTTTCCTTGCATTGCATACAAGAAACTAACTGTTCATTGCATTGCATACTATAATTAACTTATTTTTTTTGCTGTGCATAGAAGAAATTAATATAACATGTACTGTTAGCTAATATATGTTATCCTTTAATGCACAGCAGAATAAGTTAATCTTGCATGTAATATGCAATGCAACAACTCATGATGTGTTTTCTCTTCATTGCTATTCTTATATGCAATTTCAACAGCACCTGAGTGATGTTATATTTCTGAAATAGATAAATTAGCAAAAAAGCAAAAGGAATTAATTAGTTCTTGTATGCATTGCAATGCAACAGCAATGTGATATGTGATACTCTTCAATTCACAACAGAATGAGACAGATCTTCTATACATTGCAATGCAACAGCACCTCTGTGTTATGTGTTACATATGCAATGCACAATGGAACTAAGTTAGTTATTGTATTCAATGCAGTGAAACAGAGCTAATATATGTTAATCTTAAATGCTTGCATGTAATGCAATTCAACAAATCATACACGTTTTTTCTTAAGTGCGCTACAGAATAAAAGTTATTCTTGTGTGCAATGTACTGCAACAGAACCTTAGTGATGTTATATTTCTGAAAAGCACAAAGGAATCAGTTATTTATTGTATGCACTGCAATGCAACAACATTTTATATGTTATCTTCAATGCACAACAGAAAAAGAAAGATTTTATATGCAATAAAACAACATATATCAGATAACTTAGATCTTGTTTGCAATGCAACAACACATATGTTGTGATATCTCCTCTATTTACAACGGAATGGCTTAGTTCTTGTATGCATTGCAATGCAACGGCAACTCTGTGTTATGTGTTACATATGAAATGGACAACGGAATAAGTTAGATCTTGTATGCAATGCAAAAGCACACGTTATGCGCTGTATTTTCTATGCACAACAGAATAAATTTTGTATGTAAATATGCAATGCAATGAAATGGAGCATTAGAGCAATAGTTGCAATAACACATATGATATGTGTTATCTTTTCAATGCAACTGAATAAGTTAGATCTTGTATGCAATGCAACAAGCACGTGTTATTTGCACAATGGAATGAGACAGATCTTATAAGCATTGCAATTCAACAGCACATATGTTATGTGTTATCTCTTCAATGCGTGACGGAATAAATTAGTTATAGGATGCAATGCAATGAAACAGAGGTGCATGTACATTCCTATTTGGAATGAAATAATGAGAAATGAAAAGATGGCTCGTTTATTCGTTTTTTCGTTTAGTTTAACAAACTCTGGCCTGATTTCTCATTTTTCATTTGTGATTTACAATTCAGTTTATGGCTTTCATATATTTTGGTCCGTGTACTTTTGCGTCCATTCCTTTTTCCTTTTTTTAACCACTGCGAGAAAAACAAAAAACAAAATGTTGTTGTATTTTTAAATGCTATGCCATGTTTTTTTTTATTTTATTTGTAGTAAAATCATGGTTAATATTCATAAGTGAAGTTAGAAAAAAATCTTTCGAGGTTACCGAGGAAACGGCTTTATTTCTGCTGTACCAGCGCCACCTACTGTTAGAGAGTCAAATAACATTTTAATTCAGATAATTGCTGTTTTTCTGCATGTTCTTTTCTGTACAGAACCTGACCAGTGTAATATTTAATTAAAGCTGTGGGAATAAAACATCAGCTAGCCTATAGCTTACCTATACCTATAAAATACCGGTAAAAACGAAAATTTTACAAAAATTAGGCTATAAACCTGTATTTTAGGCTATTTCCACAACAAATCCTTAGATGTAACGGTATTCAATACAAAACAAGAATGAAAAATATAAGTATAAAATAAACAAATTATAGTGGCATTCATTAGCTACAAACAATATTTATTTTAAAGCCTAAAATGAAAGCGCATGGCTTAATGTAGTAACTAAGACAGTGATATTAATATACCAAACTCCGCAAAGATCATACTAATAAACCATATTATGTAGAGCAAAGCAGATGAGCCCAGAATATGAACGCAATTCGTTTAATTAGGCTACACACGTTAAGTGTTTTCCTCTCATAGAAAACCGTTAAAAAGAAAAAGCTTAATGTAGCCCACAAAGTGATATTAAAAGATACAATTCTGCACAAACCAATGTTTCTGTATAGTATGCTTTATTAGTATGGTGTTTACTATAGCCTACACGTTTTTCTAGACATCGTAATCTTTTTGCAACATACTTAAATTAGCTCGTTGTTTCTACCTAGGCCTACATTGTTTAAATTGAATACATTGTTCGTTAACTACACGTGTAGCCTACATTTCTGAAATTACATAACTTTCACACAGTCTCCTTTGATAACAGATTACTCCAAATTGTAATGATGACATGCAGTTCCTGTAAAGGTGGTTTGAAACTGTATTGTGAAAAGCGCTAGGCCTATACAAATAAATGTGAACTGAATAGCCTATTTAATTGATAAACTGATCTAGGCTATATAAATCTAAACTCTGTTATAGATCAGATAAAGGTACTATATTTCGTACACGTCACGTACAAAATATGTCATTTTAACGAGAAAAAGATGTCGTTTAAAAGACATAACATCTCGTTATTACGAGAAAAGATGTCGTTTTAACGAGAAAAAGATGTCGTTTTAACAACATAATATCATTTTTTACAAGACATAGGCCTAATTGAGTGGAAACAAATATTATATATGTGGCAGCAATGCGCCACCGTAAATTTGGGATAGTTACAGATAAATATAAAAAGGGGGAGTAAGAAAAAGATAACCGAAGGATGGCATTATGATGGGATTAAGCCAATAGAAAGTTATACAAAAAAAAAAAAAAAACCCAACAAAATAAAACAACAACAACAATGATTTTCATTGATTTTGATTAGGCCTATAGGATTTTTTCCTAATCTTATTAAATATGTAGGTATGCCATCTTTAATGTTAAGTTCTTAAATTTAGTCAATTAAATTAGAATAATATGACGCTATAGGTTGTTACCAATTAAATCAGTATCAACCAAAGGCTTGCAGAGGTGACAAAGAAGCAGCATCTGAAGTTGCTTTTAGATCTATTTAATGTTGCTCAGAGAGGGCAGTAAATGTGTAGCAATTACAACTGCATAATGTAATGAGATTAATGTTTTAAACAACATTTTGAATACAGAAATATTAAACGAATGACAAAATGAAACGATATTTGGATTATGAAATAAATGTCGCCAGTAGGTGGCGGCAAGTGATTGTGTTCATGAATGAGTCCTTTATTCAACCGATTCGTTCAAAACACTGATTCATTCAGAAATAAATATCAAGTGGATCTCTATGATCTATTGATTCTTTCAAAGACTCCGATTCATTCAGGAATGAAACACTGCTCTGTGCGCTAGGAGTCAGTCGCACAACGGTTCTAAATTGCTGGGAAGTTTAGTTGGCAGAGAAAATAAAACTTTTTGTGTGACATTCATTAATATTAATGTAATAAACTCAGAAAATTGCCTAAAAAAAAAAAAAAAAAAAAAAAAAAGAAGCATGTAGCCTATTATATACATTCTGTATTTTTGACATATCATAGGCCAGTGATAACCTACATTTCCTACACTTATCAAAAAAAAAAAAAAAAAAAAAAAACAACTCAATATAGAATAGGCATAATATAGAGTAGGCCTAATAGATATGCTGTGACTGTACACTGAAATAAATATCTTTTCATAGCCTATCTGTCATATCATTTCAAATTCGTCCCATATTTTCTAAAACAAAAGTTGTGACTGCTGCATATTTACACTTAAATCGATAGGCTACTGGTACTTTGCGCTTTACTGCAATGTATTGTACATTCGCTCCGCGCTGCCCAGTGGGTCAAGCAGCTTCGCTAGATTTTTATAGGTGGTCAGTTAAATAAAACAGGCAGTGTGCCAAAGTTGTAGGCTGGGGGCAGTTGTGTGCAGCTGCAAAGTAAATTTATATTTATGAGATAAACTAATATTTCACGTGTAGATGAATTTATGACTACACAGAATTAAACCCTGACTCTGCACCAGTACGATTTGCGTCAAGCCATTCACTATGATTTGATAAGAAAGATGAAATATAGAATAAACGCGTTAAGAATCCGTACAGAATCAGGGTATCTTCCGTTCATTCGTTTTTTGATTTAACATTGAAATCAGAAAGATGAGAAAACGGTACTTTTTTTGTTTTTCATTTTTAAAAAGAAAACGAAAAAACAAAAAATTGGCTTGATTTTTCGTTTTTTCATTCTGGGATAGGAAACGAATAATCAGCTTAAATATTCGATCTCTACATGTGGGCGGGAATGAAACGCCTCTTTCCGCTGATTGGTCAACCAGACATCAAACAATGTCGTCATCAGTTGTTCATCGGTTCCGCTCAACAGAATAAAAGTCCCTTGCTCTACAGCTGGACGGATTCTTAACACATTTATTGCATCTACATTTCATCTCTTTCTTATAAATATTAGTTTACTTTGCAGCTGCACATAAACTACTCCCTAGCCTACAACGTTGGCACACTGTCTGTTTTATTTAACTGACCAACTATAAAAATCTGTGTGGCAAAGCTGGTAGACGCACTGGGCAGCCGAAGCAAATGTAGGCTACAATACATTGAAGTAAAGCGTAAATCAGTAGCCTATCGATTTAAGTGTAAATATGCAGCAGTCAAAACTTTTGTTTTAGACAACACAGCATGAGTTTTGGACATGGGATGAATATTACATGTTATTAGTTCCTCAAAGCGGTGGACTTTATTGTAATGGGAATTGGATGTCATGATTTGATGACGGAGGTGAACTCGTGAGATGCCAATTTGAAATAGGGTATCACTAATTTAAAAAAAAAAAAAAAAAGTAAAATAAAAAATAAAAACTCAGCCGAATTAAATTTTAGGGGTAATGTTAAATAAATATAGTGTTAAATATAGCCATTATATAGTGCTCTCTCAGTTACAAGATATCAAAACCCTGAAATAACACTAACAATAAAGAGATGAAGAGTATTTTTTATAGCCTATTTATTGCCATCTGTTGGTGACAGAAATTAACTTTACCATAAGGGCAATTCATTTTCAGGGGATTTTACGTTTATATAGGATTTTTTCCCTAATCTTATTAAATTTGTAGGTATGCCATCTTTAATGTGAAGTTCTTAGAATAATATGACGCTATAGGTTGTTACCAATTAAATCAATATCAAAAGGCTTGCAGAGGTGTCAAAGAAGCAGCACCTGAAGTTGCTTTTAGATCTATTTAATGAGATGTCAGATAATGTTGCTCAGAGAGGGCAGTAAATGCGTAGCAATTACAATTGCATAATGTAATGAGATTAATGTTTTAAACAACATTTTGAATACAGAAATATTAAATGAATGACAAAATGAAACGATTTTTGAATTATGAAATTAATGTCGCCAGTAGGTGGCAGCAAGTCATTGTGTTAATGAATGAGTCATTTATTCACCGATTCGTTCAAAACACTGTTTCATTCAGGAATAAATATCAATGGATCTCTATAACCTATTGGGCCATTGAATCACTCGGTCAACTGATTCTTTCAAAGACTCAGATTCATTCAGGAACAAAACACTGCTCTGTGCGCTAGGAGTCAGTCACACAACGGTTCTGATTTGCAGTGGAAGTTTAGTTGGCAGAGAAAATAAAACACCGTTTTGTGTGACATTCATTAATACCCAATATTAATGAAATAAACTCAGAATATTGCCTAAAACAAAAGTTATAACTTTAAGAAAAGGAAAAAAATAGCATGTTGCCTATTATATACACACTGTATATTTGACATCATACGCAAGTGATCACCTACATTTCCTACACTTCTCTATAAAAAAAAAAAACTCAAAATAGAATAGGCCTAATAGATATGCTGACTGTAAAATACACTGACATAAATATCTTTTCATAGCCTATCTGTCATAACATTTCAAATTCATCCCATGTTGTCTAAAACAAAAGACTGCTGCATATACACTTAAATCGATGCTGGTACTTTGCGTTTTACTTCATTGTATTGTAGCCTACATTCGCTCCGCGCTGCCCAGTGCGTCGAGCAGCGCTTCACTAGATTTTTATAGTTGGTCAGTTAAATAAAACAGACAGTGTGCCAAAGTTGTAGTCTGGGGGTAGTTGTGTGCAGCTGCAAAGTATATTAATATTTATAAGATAAACTAATATTTCACGTGTAGATAAATTGTCTGTACAGAGTTAAGCCCTGATTCTGCACCAGTACGATTTGTGTCACGCCATTCACTAGTCTGGTTATTTGATGAGAAAGAGATGAAATGTAGAATAAACGCGTTAAGAATCCGTACAGCTATAGAGCGAGGGACTTTTATTCTGTAGAGCGGAACCGATGAAAAAACTGATGACGACATGGTTTGATGTCTGGTTGACCAATCAGTGGAAAGAGGTGTCTCATTCCCGCCCACATGTAGAGATCGAATATTCAAGCTGATTATTCGTTTCCAACCCCACAACGAAAAAATGAAAAATCAAGCCAATTTTTTGTTTTTTCGTTTTCTTTTTAAAAATGAAAAACAAAACAAAACAAAAAAACGTTTTCTCATTTTTCTGATTTCAATATTAAATCAAAAAACGAATGAACGGAAGATACCCTGATTCTTATTCCTACTGCTTAATGCATTTAATGTTTGTCCAGCAAAGCTCTGGTAGTATTTTTCAAATATTTTCTGTTATTTTGTTTTCATTTGTCATGATCTCTATATTTTAAGATGTACTACAAGGTATTGAAGTGTATTAAAGTGAAGGTCATATGTCAGGGGTGTCCTTCTCCTGGAGGATCAATGTCCTGCAAAGTTTAGCTCCAACCAAACACACCTGAACCAGCTAAGCAAGGTCTTCAGGATACACTCTCAGAAAACATGGTACAAAAGCTGTTGCTGGGATGTTACCATTTAAAAGGGTTTGAATATGTACCATTTAGGTATGTACACATTTGGTCCCCAATATGCACCTTTAAGGTACTAATATGCATTCTAGGTAGATTTTCCTTTTGAACCACTCCAGTGACAGCTTTTGTACCTTTTTTCTGAGAGTGCAGGTTGATGTGTGAGTCAGTCAATACAATGTCAAATGCAACGTGCAAAACATTTTATCGTCACAACAATGCATGTAACCAAAACTGAACTTGATTCGAGAGTAACACCATGTTCAGGTTTGACTGTATTGTGACATAATTGCAAAAAATGATACTTCAGTGATGATACTTTGGCAAAGATAAATTTTTATTGTTATGGTAATGTCTAAACACAAATCTAAATGAAAACTTGTGAAAAGATACCTATAAAATATACCTACGCGGAAATGGCAAATGAGCCAGTGAGTGATGCTCTGCAGCCATCTAGTGGCTGTTCTTGACATTTCATGATATTTTAATTTTAAATGTCTCTTTTCCAGTAGATCGCAGCAATCTTCCTCCAAACCATGACACAGTGTCCATGTTATGAACAAAATTAAGAAATTAAATTAGATATAAATTATTACAAATGTACAGTACCGCACAGTACTGCACATACAGCCCTGAACTGTATGGTGGGGGGAAAAAAGAAGAAAACTTGTGGTGAGCGAGGGAAAAAAAAAAGAAAACTTGTCTCGTTATTTCGAAATAAGTTGTTATTTCGACATAATAGGTCGCTATTTCGACATGTTGTTATTTCGATATAATAATGATATTTCAACATAATATCTCGTTATCTCAACGTAATATCTCGATATTTTCAAATAAGTTGTTATGTCAACATAATATCTCGTTATTTCAACATAATATCTCGTTATTTCGAGACATTAAGTCATTATTTATACATACTAATGAAGTTTATTAAAAACCGCACAAAATTCAACATCATCAGTGGTGCAGCAATAGCAGATAGCAAGAACATTTGCGCCAAATGTGGCTGAAAGCTGGCACATGTGGCCTAGATATGGCATGACTAAGTACATGTGGGCCAAAGGTTCGCCATATATGTTTTGCCATGGCTTTAGATTTGGAGGGAATTTTATTTTGGCTCGCTATTTGTATTGAGGTACATGGCCCAGATGACCACACACAATTGCGGATCATATGTGGCTTAGTTATGGCACACCATGGAAAATAGCCTGTTACTAGAGTAGTCTTATTTTTAAATGACAAGGAAACCAAATTAGTTAATGTTTTCTTAATGCTACTGTATGTCGTGTGGTAGAAACAAGCGTTTGGCTAACACTTGTATGGGGAACAATCCTCACTTTTAACTAGTTGCTTAATTAGCTTGCATGTTGGGTATTTATTAGTACTTATAAAGCATGACCATATTCTACTTCCCTTAATCTTACCTGATGCCTAAACTTAAACACTACAGCAACTACCTTTAACTATTAGGCTAATAAACAGTAAATTAGCAGTTTATTGAGGCAAAAGTTCCCCTCTACATTGCCAAATTACTTGTCTGGCCCGCTTAATACAGAAAAATAAGTTGTTTCCGTGGATCTATGCAAACTAGAATCATTTTGATAACGTTTTATCTATACATAGGGAAAGGAAAGGGAAGGAGGCCTTTGCAGGGGATAATTTAATTGACACTTCAGGGCTGCATTGTCGTTGTGTCTAGGCGCAGGTCCTTCATCTCATCTGGATACAGTCCTGGATCTGGCAGACTACGGCAAACCTCGGGATAAACAGAGAGAGACTAATATTAGCATAGACGCCATTCTTCTTATGATGTAGCGAGTACATCAGTTGTTATGGGAAGTGTTCCCGGTTCTGGCTGACCTAATTTATGCAGCCTAACAATTTACATGATTTGAATTATAGAAGTGGTTAAAGAGGTTAAAGAGATGTGTTTTTAGTCTAGATTTAAACTGACAGAGTTAAACTGACCTTTAATTTTGTGAGTAGGTAAGTTTCGTCAGGGCACGAAGAAATATACAGCTGAGTATCATCAGCGTAACTGTGAAAACTAATGCCATGCTTCCTAATGATATCTCCCAAGGGTAGCATGTACAGAGTGAAAAGCAACGGTCCTAGTACTGAGCCTTGTGGTACTCCACACTGACCTTGTGGTCGATATGACATCTCTTTGTTTACTCATACAAACTGATAACGGTCAGATAAGCATGATTTGAACCATGCCAATGCAATTCCACTAATGCCAACATAATTTTCGAGTCTATTCAAAAGAATGTTGTGGTCGATAGTGTCAAAAGCAGCACTTTTGACACAGAGATCTAGTAACACTAGAGAGATACAACCAAGATCTGATGATAAGAGCAAATCATTTGTAACTCTAATGAAAGAGTTACAAATGATTTGTCGTACGGACGAATGGTTCCTGCTGGGGCGCTGCCAGGCCCCTCGCCAGTGAGCTGCCCCAGTCCACAACGAGCTCACTAATTCGTGGCGTGCCCCCTATGTCTGCTTCATCTGCCCTCACCACGGTCAACTGCACTGATGAAAACGGTTATGAGAAGCTGCCTCCCCAGATGAGGCGGTGCCCACGCACCTTTGGCATTGGATGGGAAGCGAGGTCGTTTATCCGTCCAAGCCCTGTAGAATGACATCTGTCCTTGCTGGGCGTGCCTACACCTCGGCTGGTCAGGTGGCTTCTGCACTTCACACCATGGCTATCCTTCAGGTTTTTCAGGCCAAACTCCTCTGTTCCATGGATGAGTCTGGATATAAAGGCAACGGCTCAAGCCATTGTTCTGATCACTCAGACAGGTAGAGGAAGGGGCTAAGTCTCGCTGCGGCTGGACCACCCCCCAAACAGCCTCGTTCATGCCTCCAAACACCCCGTTTAATTCCGGGTGCTGGAGACAAGGGGCCTCATTTATAAAATGTTGCGCAGAAACCGTCCTAAATTTGATCTTACGATCATTTCTCAGATGTGCGTACGTGGGATTCATAGAATGAACATTCACTCAGAAAACGAGTGTACGCCTCTCTTTCAGATGTGAAATCTATAAATCACAAATAATCTTGAACTTGCATGCAGCTGAATGCTTTCAGTTCTCCGTGTTTTAAACGACACCTAATTAATGTCATTTACATATAAAAGATCAACAGTCATCGTCCAAATCCTTGGCAAGCAGCAAGAATAGCTTAGATTTCCAAAAACCTGCAGTAATCTGACCAGGAAAAGTGGGTACATCTGCTCAGACCCTGACGTGACGCTAAGCACTTTTCCACGTCAAAGACCATTTTGTAAATATGAGCGTTGGCGTGGATTTAAGCGTACGCACACTCTAAGATCAAATCTGTGCGTACGCACGCTTTATAAATGAGGCCCAATGTGTTTGTTGTAAGCACTGGGCTCGTTCAAGCGCCTGTGCAACTAACCACTGTGATAGTGGGCAAAATAAAACACAAACATACTCAAAAAGAGAGCATTATTCCTCTTCCACTTATCACCAGCGCCAGGTCCCCTCGCAGTGACCTGTCGCTCAAGTGTCGCCAATTCAACGCCTTGCCACGTGGGTTGAGGCCTGGCAGGCCTTCCCCAGAGTGTCAAAATGTGTTTTGGGGATAATAAAGCGAGATTATTCACTTCAATTCGCTCGTAAACCCCCGCGCTTCAGCAGTGTGGTTCCCACCTCAGTGGGGAGCAAAAATGTTCACGTTCTGCACTCTGAGGTGATCAACTTACTGGCAAAATGAGCCATAGAGACAGTTCCCCCAGCTCAGAGTGAGTCAGGCTTTTACAGATGTTATTTCCTCATCCCCAAGAAGGATGGTGGTCTCAGACCCATTGTCAGACATCTGAATTGTGCCCTCGTGAAATGGTCATTCAGAATGACTACTTTAAAGCAGACTGAACCAGGGAGCAGAAATGCGGTCCTGGAGCAATGTCTCCTCGGAAGAGGGCAGAGGTCGACCTCTTTGCCTCAGAAGACAACTTTCATTGCCCAATTTACATTTCAAAGAACAGGGAGGCGCTGGCCCACGACTGGCCCAGCCTTCTCCTTTATGCTTTTCCCCCGATTGCCCTGATTCCTCAGGTTATCGAGCGAATCAGGGAGCACAATCACAAGGTTCTCCTAGTGGCCCCACTTTAGAGAAACCAACACTGGCTCTCAGAGCTGTCTCAGCTGCTCATAGCAGCCCCATGGCCCATGACGGGACCTCCTCTCTCAGGCGAACAGGACGATCTGGCACCCCCAGCCCAAGCTGTGGGCTCTGCACTTATGGCCTCTTGATGGGAGCCTGTGGACCTCCCGAGATCGTCCTTAATACGATTTCACAGGCTAGAAGACAAGACGTCTCTATGCCCTTAAGTGGTCGTTCTCCTACGCTTGGTGCACTGCCCGCGGTGAAAAACCCATCTATCTGCGACATATCTTTGATATTGTCCTTCCTCCAAGACTTGTTGGATAAGGGTCGTACCCCCTCCACTCTCAAGGTCTATGTGGCGGCTATAGCAGCTTTTCATGCTCCTGTAGCTGCTCAGTCGTTGGGCAGGAACAACTTGGTTGTCTGCTTTTTAAAGGGGTCTAGGAGGCTGAACCCGCCTCGCCCCCTTACTGTCCCTATATGGGACCTGTCTCCGGTTCTGAGGGCTCTTAGGAGCCCCCCTTTTGAACCATTGCAGTCAGCCGATATTCGAACCCTGTTGCTTAAGGCCGCCCTGCTACTAGTTTTAGCATCGGTCAAGCGAGTAGGAGACCTACAGGCGCTCTCTGTGAGCCCTACCTGCCTTGAGTTCGGGCCAAATGACTCTAAGGTCATCCTGAAGCCAAGGCATGGTTATGTACCTAAAGTGCTCTCCACTCCATTCAGAGTACAGGTTATCACACTCTCTGTGCTTCCTCCCTCAGAGGATGACCAGGAGTTAAATTTACTCTGCCCAGTCAGGGCTTTGAAAACTTACATTGAGTGTTCCGACCCGTTCAGGCAGTTGGAACAACTCTTTGTATGCTATGGAGGCCGCACCAAGGGGCATCCGGTCATGAAGCAGAGACTATCCCAATGGATAGTTGACACGATTGCGCTGGCAAACTCCTCTTTGGGCCTGCAATGCCCCATTGGAGTAAGAGCCCACTCCACCAGAAGCATGGCCTCATCCTGGGCGTGGTCCAGCTGTGTGTCTAGCGATGCAGTACGAGTAAAGTATTGAAAGGGAACATACTCGGTTACTAACATAACCTCAGTTCCCTGAGATACGGGAACGAGTACTGCATTGCTAGCCATGCTGTGTCGCTGCACGACTCAGTGTCGTTGCTTCAGTTGAATTAACCTGAGGATCCTATGCCAGAATGCCCACTTATATAGCCAGATGACCCCGCCCATTTCGGTGGGCCCTGGCGGGCTTCATCGCCATAGGCTCGTGCAGCTCCGCTGCTGTGTCATTGGTTTGTTTTACTTTAACTGAACAAACTAATGGCCGAGCAGTTTCACTGCTTTATGAAAAAGGCTTCAGTAATCAGAGAAAAAAGAGGTTTTTCCCCACCGCATCTAGCGACGCAGTACTCGTTCCCGTATCTCAGGGAACCAAGGTTAGGTTAGTAACCGAGTGTGTTATTATGTCGAAATAATGAGATATTATGTTGAAATAACATCTTATGTCGAAATAATGATTTAATATCTCAAAATAATGACTTATGTCGAAATAAAGACTTAATATCTTGAAACAGCAACTTATTATGTCGAAATAACAAGATAAGTCCCCCCCCCCCACCACAAGTTTTCTTTTTCCCCCCTCACCATGTGGTTCAGGGCCACTGTACAAATGCAAACACGTTTAAAAACACCATGTAAGGGAGTGATATTAGGTAAGTTTAAAAAAAAATACATTATTATACATTCCCATGAGTTAGGAGCTCTTCTGTTTGCAAAAGTAATGTTGCCCTTGCATTCAGTTACGGAGAGAATAATTATAAGAAATAATAAGATTAAATGTTATAATGCAATACAATTATTGTTATTATTAATGCCAGTAATTTGTTTTATTATTTTATCTTCATTTACAAGTGAAAAGTCCAGCCTTATTGAGCAATGTTGTCAACCGTCCCTTTACACCACCTGGTGGTGATTTTGCCAAAGGTGACTGAAGGCCACGGCGGTAATAGGCATTTGGCTAGTTACCTACATTAGGCCTATGTAGGCTATTGCACAATAGCGCTAGAGTACTCTTAGGAAATAATTATCTTAAGCAGGTTTAAAAAATGACTTTTTATCCAGAAGGGTCAAATATTGGGTCAAATATAGACTATAGGCCTACTGTCTACAAGGCGTTGCTTAAAATGCAGAGTAAAGAACAGGAGTAAATTAATATGATTCTGCTATGTCTATTAAACCTTTGAGAAATATCACAGCAGAATATTGATTTGCACTGCCACTGACCTAGAGAGGGCAGTTGTCATGTAGCCCCTTGAAACAGCTTAAAAGAAATAATTCAAATCAATAAATATTTTATTAAATAGACTGCAACAATTAACATTTTGTCTATTTATTGCAATTACATGTTATTTTGCTTAGGCTAGTTGTTTATTCAGAATCATGAACTAAAAAAGTCGTGATTCTCAATTTATTCAAATTCTTGCAGCTCTAGTAGTTAAAATGTATTTGGCAAGAGTACTTACTGCAATATCAATGTCATGAATAAAAGTATGTCCTTGGTAAGTATACTAGGAGACATTGCCTATAATGCTATTCAGATTTCATTTGGCTATAAATCCGCAGTGCGCTTTAGTAGGCCCAGACATGCAAGTAGCCTAATATCGCATGACATAGCACTTCATGATTTGTGAATTCAGGTGACATGGTCCTCTGGTCCGTGTTTTATTGTGACTTAATTTTATAACGCTTACAGCTCCAAAAATTGGACAATTAGAAGACTGGAACCACTGTTATCTTGACCTGCTTGAGTTGTGATTTTTTTCACAGCAAAGCACTTGTCTGTAAACCCCTTGGTAAAGTCTGATAGTTAGGAATGAGAAAAATAGGCGTTGTTTATTTTTTACGTCTATTTCCGCAGACCACGTTCATACAAAATCACTTGTTTTAGATTGAGCCTGATTTGTGAAAACGTTCACAAACGCATTTTATCGTGTTTCTTATGGAATCCCGTTTCTGCCACAGTTGAGTAAAAATAAGATTCTTTAAGTCATAATGAGAAACTTTCTAATATTGTTGATGACTTATCTCATTATATTGAGAAAGTTTCTCATGATAATGACTTAATATGTCATAATAATGAGAAACTTTCTCGTAATAATGACTTAATATCTTATAATAATAAGAAACGCTCACGTAAAAAAATGAGTTATTTTCTCGTAATAATTGTAATAACGACTTAGGGTGCTTCTCAATCCTCAAATTGATGCTTCGCCTCGCTCCTTCATCCTCCAGCTTGTGACTCTGAAACTGATCAAACTCAGCCATCTTCAAGGACATCTTAATTTTCTAATTGCACCGCGAGGAGGCGAGGAATTCCTGAGGAGTCATGAGTGAGGGCACACAGGTGTATCTTTCCCTCACATCCTAATGGGGTGGAGCTAAGACGTGAGGAAATGCACAAATTAGAAAGGAGAAGCACCTTTTTTCTCATATTTCTATGCATTAAATAACATCAATTATAAATTATCTGTATATCTTCCATACTTTTCCATGTACACGAGAAGGTGTGGAACACAGAAGCAGAGTGGTTCCTGTGGTACTAAACAACGCCTGCTTGTAAGCCTACTAAAACCTAGAAACTGCATGAACACGACGGGCTCACAAAACTATCAGATTAATGAAGGAATACATTTATTTGTTAAGTTTAAGTATAATGTCTTCATAAAATGTATGGGTTTATGTATTAAAATGCCCCTATTATGGATTTTTGAAAATTACCTTTCATGTAGTGGGTAACATAGCTCTAAGTGAATAAAAACATCCTGCAAAGTTTTAAATCTGAAAGTGTACCATATATAGTTATTGTCTCTCAAAAGTAAGAGTTGACTCTGAGTCAATTAAACGAGTTGTTTGTAAAACGAATCCCAAGCCGTTTCGTTGCGACGTCAAAACGAAACATTAGCATACTGCCCACCCACTTATTGCGCGCACAGACAGCAGGGAAAACTTGTAACCCCTCAAACACTGCCAATATGTGAAGAATCAGTGGTTAAAGTTCATCTTTACAACGATACCACAGCAGTATAGCCCGAACCTTGTACTGTGTTCCCATCATTTTACTGACAACTGCTTCTTCAACCTAAATGCTTTCAACGAGGGATTCACAAGCCAGTTGTTATTGAAGGATGGGTCACTACCCAGTTTATTTGGACCAGCTCCAAATAAATTCCTAATTTCTATCTCCTAATACCTAACAGCAACAATTATTATAGTTTTTTTAACTGCTTACACACATTTTCAAAACTTTGTCTCTTTTTTTCAAAACTTTACACACAAATGCAAGAATTGCACACACAAAATGCAAAATGCCTCACATCTCTTGCAAAATGAAACTCTGGATTCAAAATATCACAAACACATCTCAAAAGCAAACATTTGTCTTACTTTGCAAATACATTTGCCATAATATTCTATTTTTGGATATATCATATACACACAATTATTGAAAACCTAAAGCTCTTCTTTCATAAGCTGCTATGTACATTTCTGTACAAGATTGAAAGTAATTTGCAGAGAGATGTTGAAAAATTCATGGTAAGCGTGAAAGCAAGATTGAAACCAAACTTTTTTTTTTACTGTAAGCATTTGTGGTTGTGAATACAGTATTGCACAGTATGAAAGAAAATAAACACATCAACCATGTGTAGTTGGACCCCCCAAAAAACAAAACAAACAAAAAAAAAACTAGCAACCAAAAAAACTAGCATAATTTTGAAAAAGGTGAATATTCCAAGGAATGGTGTGTATGTGTGTCCTGGTAGGGGACCAAATGTCCCCACAAGTAAAGTAATACCAGTGCATTTTGACTTTGTGGGGACAAACAAGCTTATACATAAATCATACAGAATGATGTTTTCTGAACATATAAAATAGCAGAATGTTTTCTGTCATGGGTAGGTCTTGTGGTAAGGTTAGTGTAGGGGGATAGAATATACAGTTTGTACAGTATAAAAACCATTACGCCTATGGAACGCCCATAAAATACCCAACATGTGGGTGAAAAAAAAAAAAAAAAAGCTGTAATTCCTCCTCCTCCAAAATACAGCCTGTAAGTATGACACTTTTTGCAGAATTTGGCTCATTGTCAAAATTCTACACAAGCCAATCAGACATAGCACTTGAAGATTAGTTTTTCCTCGATTGCTTAAACACATTTGTCCACTCTAACATCACATTTTCAAAACAGTTAACACAAGGCTAAATCTGGAGCTCAATGGCCAAAATGACTCATTTTGTTTGCAAAATGCTCCAACAGTCACAAAACATTAAACATGCAACATAAGCAAATTTTCCATCAAACACCACAACTTGGTCAAATCAATTTATTCTTTTAAACAATCACTACACAACGGACAAAATACAGCTATCAATATGATACTTAAACTCAAACGCTGGGGGGAGAAAAAACAAAAACAAAAAAAAAGCAACCAAAAGGAAACTTATGGGTGGAAAGATCTTAAAATATAATGTTTAGATACTCAGAACTTCACATTTAGTCCATTCGCTCCTGACGATCATGCCACAAGTTCTCATCAACATCGCATTGAACGTTTTCCCCTTGCAATGCAGCGAGGGAAATACCTCCGTGCATGGCGTAACCATCCCTGGCAGTCCTCTGCACCTATTGCCAGGCAATCTGCATTCATTGCCTCCAGGAGGGACATCTGCTCATATGGCCGGTGATCATACACTTTCCATCTCCAAGCAGAGAAGAACTCCTCGATTGGGTTCAGAAAAGGGGAGTATGCAGGGCGGAATTGCATCATACAAGGCTGTGCTGCAAACCATTCATTCACAAGATGAGTGGTGGAAGGCAACATTGTCCCAAATGACGACATACAGAGTCATGCCAGGCCTCAACAGCCCTCTCTCTTCGGGTGGAACCTGTCTTTCATTCAGTGCATCAAGAAATGTGATGAGGCATTCTGTATTGTATGGGCCGATAGTTGGTATGTGGCAAAGGACACCATCATTGGAGATGGCAGCGCACATGGTGATATTGGTGCCCCTCTGACCTGGCACTGTAACAGTGGCCCTCTGCCCAATGATGTTCCTCCTGCATCTCCACACTTTACAGAGGTTGAAAACAGCTTCATCCACATAAATGAATTTGTGATGTGCCCCTTCAGCTTCAAGCTCCATTATTTTTTAAGAAAAAGCACATTTATAAAGCAAATTATTTCAGTCGCATGGAACTGTATGGTAAAACAAGGCATTACAATAACAAAACTGTACCTGCACATACTGGAATCTTGCCTCCTTTACGATGTCAAAGTTTCTTTGGAATGGAACTCTGTACAGCGGCTTCATTCTGACATGGTTTTGTTTAAGGACTCGATCAATAGTTGTCAAACTCACTCTGTTTATATTTCTAAATGCTCCCATGATCTGCAATTACTGCTGCCTGGATTTCACGCAGTCTGATTGCATTGTTTGCCACGACCAAGTCTACAATGGCAGACTCCTGTTCAACACTGAAGATCTTTCCTCCGCCACCAGTGTGCGGTAGTGTGTGGATTCTATAAAGTAAAGGCAAAAAGTATGTCAATTAACAGTATGACAGTCACATAAACAGGATTGAGGACACATCTGCATTACTGTAGATACAGTTTGTTCTGCTACTGTAACAAGACAAAACAGCAAAGCTGAAATACAGTGATATACAGTAACATTGTGACTTACCTGTTCTCATTCCGAAAAAGCCTGACAATAGATGCTACAGTTCTCCGACTCAGAAAGGGCTGGACCCTTTGTCCAGCCTCTCTAAAGGACAAGCCATGATTGATGACATGGTCAATAATTGTTGCTCAAATTTCATTTGAAACTTGAGCTCTATTCTGTCCTCTTACTGCAGCTCCTCCACCACAATTGCAAACTCCTCTTCCTCGGACCCCTCTGCCATGCCCTCTTACTCTCCTTCCATGTCTTTGGCCTCTTTGATCCATACTTGCAAGTAGCAACACAGAGGTGGCATCTTTTATGGATGGATGAGGACTGAGTGCTGATTGAAGAGTTGTGCAAACGAGTTTCACACAGGTGCATTAGATATTCACCTGTGTGAATATATCACTTTCTATCAGCTGTGAATAGATGTTTTCCTTTTGTTCAACACAGTGAATCCAATAGAGTTTGGAGTCTTTCAATGAGATCTGTGGTAACTGTTTTGACAAAGGGTGTGGAAAATGTGTGAAACAAATGAAAAAGTGTTAAGGCATTTGCAAGAGAAGACTTCTGCTGTGCTAAGAATGTGTTGATGAAGATCAAATGGATCCTAGTTTCATTTAGTGTGTCTTAGCGAATGAGAAAAACTGTAACAATTCACATCTATGCCAAAATGAAACACTGCAATCAAAACTTAACACTCCTTTCTAAAAATGAAATTCTTGCAACAAAACCATACACACAAGCACCATTTGAATTACTCTTTCATATCACCAGCAACACACTGATGGGCTTTATATAAAACACTGCAGTCTTTGTGTTTCTATTTTTATTGTCTTTTTCTTAGACTCAGTCTTCTGTAAAACTCAAAAGTAGAATTTCTGCAGTAATCAAACAAGAGTATTTACAAAAAACAAACATTCTTACAGAAATAAAGAAAAATAGAATCACAAATCATCAAATTTAGCAACAAAACAAAAGTAAAAAAACAAAACAATTACTATAAAAATTATTATTGGGGAAAAAAACATACTTGTTTTGTGTCTGTGTGTGTGTGTGTGTGTGTGCATGTGTGTGTGTGGTGGGGGGTGGCTTATGGATCCTGCCTTCTGTTCGGATCTGGCCACAAGACCTCGTCAACATCACAGGCGATGTCCTCGCGGGCTAGGCATCGGGGAAAATATCGCCTTGTGTGCCGAATCCACCCTTGGATTGATCCCACCTCAATGTCTCTGCATGCCTTTTCCATTGCTTGCAGAAGAGTAATAATATGTTTAATTTATATAGCGCCTTTCCCAAGCTCAAGGACGCTTTATATAGACAGTCGATTCACATGAACAAAACAGTCATATCACAATCAAGTGGACAGTAGACATTTATCCAGTCCAGGGATAGAAATGAATGCAGTTGCATATCATGGTACAATTTCATACATAAAACAGAGATACATGACATAGTAAAAGTAACAACAGAAAAAGGATTGTGGCAATGGATGAAAAACAAAGAATAGTAGTGTAAGAATTGAAAATATCTAAAGATATTTTAAAATGAACAAAGACATTTGCTTTACTGTCTCAACCCCCTCTCTCTTGCTACAAGGGCCATTTGGAAGGCTCAAAGGTGTTGACAGTGATCAAGCCCTGTAGGCCAAGATGTGTGTACATCGGGGGTCTACAAATGGTCACACCTTTAGTACAGTGGGGGAAGTTTTAATTTCCTGATTGGTCAGTTTGAATGTCTCACATTTGGGTTTCAGTCACATGGTCAAGGAAGGGATAAAAGAATATTGTAACTGTTGCTCTGGGCTTTTTATTCTCGGGTCTTTGATTCTTGGCTTTTCTTGGGCACTCTCTCTGGCCCTCTCTCTCTCTCTCTCTCTCTCTCTCTCTCTCTTCACTCTCTCTTTCTCTTTCACTCTCTCTCTCTCTATCTCTCAGGTAACTTTTGACATACATGCTGGGTACGATTAATGGTATATGATTTTATCATCTCATACATCTATTTTGTAACTATGTTAAGTGTAACCATAATCAGATATTGTCATTAAACCCTTTCTATTACAAATGATGTGCTAACTAGTTTTGATTTAGTATTAACATTAATGTGCTCCCTATTGCAATACAATATTGTCACACTGTAGCAACGCTCTCCCACATATTTTGCTATTATAACTGCGCTTATTTCCGTCGTTGGTATAAGTTGCAGTGGGTGGTTATAGACAAGAAATGTACAGTTTTCTGCCATCTTGCTGATAACGTTTCTTTAGTCGCTCGGCAACCCTACAGCCTGAACCCCTGTAGGAGCTCCACCCTTACAGATGGTGCCGAAACCCGGGATCCCTTGCAGTGAGTTTTCTGAAATCTACTTTGATCGGTCATCAGAATGAGGACATTTGTTCACAGTTGATCTTGTGAATGGATTAAAGCTGACGTTCTCAACAAGGAATGGGTAAGTCTGTCTTCATTGTTTAATGGTATGATATTCAGATCTCCTCAGGGATGGAAGGGAAAATTTCTGAAAAGAGTGACGCATTGTTTGCTTTATGGAGCAAAAAAGTTGAGCCTACCTTGTGCAAACTCAAGAAACAATATATTGGGATTAAATGTTCAGATGATGAAATGCTCAAATGGTGGGACATAATTGGCAAACACCAAAAGAAATCAAAACGTGGTGAAGTAATTGAGGCTTTAAACTTCATAAGTTGTGCGCGACTGCGTGATGTGACCACACATCTATTTTCAAGCATAGATGCTAAATGTAAAGAAGTGCATTCTAAAAATGCAGAGGCACAAAAGTCAGAGTTAAAGATTCAGGATCTTCAGTCACAGCTGGATAATTTACTAGCTGAGCAGTTAGACCTGACTGAAAAGTGTAAAAAACACAAGGAGACCATTGCAGACCTCAAGGCTAAGCTAAATGCTCAAGAGTCCATGTCTCCCAAAACGCTTAACAGCGATGGGGCTAAAAAGCAGGTTCACTTCTTAGATGAGGTGAATTGCTCTAATGAATCTGGAATGTTTTGTTCAGAGGCCACTGCTCAAGAAAGTGTACCTATTTCAGTTCTTACGGTGATGCAGCACCGAAATAGCGCAGAGTCATGTACCAGAACGCATGGTGTACAAGCATTAGAGAGTCATGAAAATCCTCAAACTCCAGGAGAACACAGCAAACAACCCTGTGGCAAAGAGAACAGGTTTTGCAGTTCCTGTCAGAAAATAGGCCATACAGAGGACAAATGCTGGTCACTGGGTAGGGGTAGACCTCCACCTTATTTTCAGAAAAATAGGAAACCACTTTCTAAGGGCAAAGATCAATGCTCATTTGCAGGTAAAACTCTAAGTGAGTTAACTGCATTGTTCATGCAAGGCCTCCAACTATTAACTTCACTTGCTAGTGGATTAGCAGCCCAATAGCAATGATCCTGTTTGTATTTTCAAATTTGTAATTGTGCTTAACACATTGTGTGCATAGAACACACATTAAAGTTGTTTGTGATACTATATGTACACATAGACTAGCTGAGTTTATTCTTTAAAACACACGATTGCTTTACTGTAAGTGTGGTATGAAACACTTAGGTTAAAGGTTGTAGATGTTATCCATTCTAGGCCATGTATCTTGTGTAAATTGGAATAATAAGCATAGTACTGGAATTGTATTGCAATTTCTAGTTGCATGTGTGACTATGTTGAATTTGTTTGCCTCCTAATTGGAAAACTCTGCTATTTTCCATATAGCTAGAGTAAAACCATGTACAGGAGCATAGAATTGCCATGTGGCTACAATGTGATTCACAATTGTATTAACCATGAAAATGCTTTCCTCACAACAGGATTCAGAAACTCTGAACTTTGCACTTTGTCATGCTCCTTAACAAAAACATTGGTGTTGAAAGATTTTGAGCCAGATCACACCTCATACCCACATTTTCAAGCTGGCTCCCTGTTACAACAACAGGACCAAATTTGCATCACAATTGTAAAACCTTCTCACCTTTGTTTGGAGCATGATTGCATTTACACATAGCCACAGCTAAATGCAGCCACATAGATTTGATCTTCACACACAAAGTCAAATCTACATCCACGTATGCCTCACAAAATATATGCATATTATTTAAGTCTTTAAGTTTAGACTGTATTATAACTGTGAATTTTGGTTTTTCTTTAGATTCACTTAGTTATCATTTGTCTCACCAAATTAAATATCAAAATGTATGTTAGTATTTCTCATTCTTAAGCACAAAATTTGTATTATCATCAATGCATTTGAAACAATTCTGAAGCTTATTTGATTTGTTTCTTTGTATTTTGTCCATTTGACTTGTAACAATGTTTTTGGACATTTATTCAATTGAATCTCTGGATTTGGTTACACTGAATATTTTGCTGATGCTTTTCATGAAATGGGGTGTTTTAAACCAACATTTGTTGTTTTGTTATTATGCAATTTATTTCAATGTTTCCAGAAACAATGTAAGAGCTTGTAAGATCTTCTTTTATTCTCGCCTTGACCACTTTATCAAGTACATCAAATTGAGGGATTATTGCCAGAGACAAATTTAATCTGACCACATCAAACCTCTGACCAATGACAAATGCCATATGTATGCTTTTGCTGTTTGTTGTGCTATATGTTGTTTTAAATCACAGGATCCCTGCTGCCAAAGTTCAAATCCTGTGTCTTGTCTCAAAGGAGGGACAACTGAGTTCTACCATCATCAGTGCCTGATTCTTGTGGAAGTGTGAAGTGTTTGATGGATGATTTGCATATCTTGGTGCAACACCATTTGATGGACCTTCTCATGCAGGACTGAAAGGAGAACAAAGACTGAAGACTGACCAACTGCTATTGCAACAAGTTTGGACAAGAAGTCTGAAGTTTACATCTACACACAATAGAAAGCATGTCTTCATGGACTGTGCCACCTTTGGACTCCATGGATGTGGCCAACGTTGCCAAGGGGGGATTGTAAGAATTGAAAATATCTAAAGATATTTTAAAATGAACTAAGACATTTGCTTTACTGTCTCAACCCCCTCTCTCTTGCTACAAGGGCCATTTGGAAGGCTCAAAGGTGTTGACAGTGATCAAGCCCTGTAGGCCAAGATGTGTGTACATCGGGGGTCTACAAATGGTCACACCTTTAGTACAGTGGGGGAAGTTTTAATTTCCTGATTGGTCAGTTTGAATGTCTCACATTTGGGTTTCAGTCACATGGTCAAGGAAGGGATAAAAGAATATTGTAACTGTTGCTCTGGGCTTTTTATTCTCGGGTCTTTGATTCTTGGCTTTTCTTGGGCACTCTCTCTGGCCCTCTCTCTCTCTCTCTCTCTCTCTCTCTCTCTCTCTCTCTTTCTCTTTCACTCTCTCTCTCTCTATCTCTCAGGTAACTTTTGACATACATGCTGGGTACGATTAATGGTATATGATTTTATCATCTCATACATCTATTTTGTAACTATGTTAAGTGTAACCATAATCAGATATTGTCATTAAACCCTTTCTATTACAAATGATGTGCTAACTAGTTTTGATTTAGTATTAACATTAATGTGCTCCCTATTGCAATACAATATTGTCACACTGTAGCAACGCTCTCCCACATATTTTGCTATTATAACTGCGCTTATTTCCGTCGTTGGTATAAGTTGCAGTGGGTGGTTATAGACAAGAAATGTACAGTTTTCTGCCATCTTGCTGATAACGTTTCTTTAGTCGCTCGGCAACCCTACAGCCTGAACCCCTGTAGGAGCTCCACCCTTACAGTAGATACAAACATAAATACACAGACAAAAATACTCACAGAGAATTACAGCTGGTAGTACAGGAAGGGGAGAGTGGCTAAAGAACATGTAATGACTGATAATATTGGGTAAACAAGTAGGTTTTGAGTTGAGATTTAAATACAGAGAGTGAGGTTATTGTCCTTAGTGCTTGTGGTATAGAGTTCCATAATTTAGGTGCAATGACAGAAAATGACCTGCCACCCATTGATGATAGACGAAATCTAGGTACTGTAAGAAGTGCACACCCTGAAGATCGAAGGGGTCGAGGCGGAATGTAAGGAGACAGTAGATCAGAGAGATAAGGAGGAGCAAGGCCATTGAGTGATTTAAAGGTAAGCAGAAGGATTTTGTAAGTAATGCGAGATGACACAGGGAGCCAATGGAGTTTAAATAAGATAGGGGTAATATGAGCAGATCGTTTAGTGTGGGTTAATATTCTTGCAGCAGAATTTTGAATGTATTGTAGATGAGAAATAGAGTGCAATGGCAATCCAGCAAAAAAAGCATTACAGTAGTCTAGGCGTGATGTAATAAAGGCATGCACTAATGCTTCAGCATCTTTTGGGGAAACATAAGCACGAAGCTGGGCTCAACGGCGTAACTGGAAAAATGCAGCTTTGAAAAAGTTTACTGATGTAAACATCCAGTGTCAGAGAAGGGTCAAGAGTGATGCCTAAATTTCTGACAGTAGCAGATGGAAAAATTGCTGTAGCATCTAGGTTGAAACTGGGGACATTTATTATTATATTATTTTTTGCTAGTGATGGGGGGCGAGTAATTAAAATTTCCGTTTTGCTCAAATTCAAACTGAGAAAATTGGAATTTAGCCAGGCCTTTAGCTCAGTAACACAGGTAGACAGTGATGTGGTCTGGTGAATAGAATCTGGTCGACAAGCAGTATATATCTGAATATCATCAGCATAACAATGATAATGAAAACCATGACGATGGATGATATGTCCAAGAGGCAGAATGTAAGTAATAAATAGTAATGGTCCGAGAACAGAGCCCTGGGGAACACCCTGACTGAGTAAAGTGATGGGAGATTTATAATTATGCATAGTGATGTAGTACTGTCTATCAGTGAGATAGGAAGAGAACCGGGATAGTGCAGCACCTGAGACACCTATTTCTGAAAGGTGGGAGAGTAATAGCTTGTGACAGATAGTATCAAATGCTGAGCTGAGATCGAGCAGAAGGAGAATGGAAAGATTACCTGAGTCATCAGAAAGTAACAGATCATTGACAACCTTAACTAAAGCAGTTTCAGTGCTGTGAAGAGAGCTTGAAATTGAAATGCATCAAACTGATCCCTGAGAGCTAGAAAAGACTGTAGCTGATTGGCAACAACTTTTTCCATAATTTTCGAAACAAATGGTAAATTGGAGATTGGACGGTAGTTGGTGAAATCTGCTGGGTCCAGGTTTGGTTTTTTAAGAACAGGAATAACAGCAGCAGTTTTCAGTGAAGTTGGAACAGTGGCAGAGATAAAGGACATATTTACTAAGTGTGAGATAAGAGCAGAAATGACAGAAGTACAGTGTTTCAGAAGGAATGTGGGCGCAGGATCTAACTGGCATGAGGAAGAATTAGAGTTCTGTATTATTTCAGCAATTAAGGTTGGATTATTCAAGGTAAAATTATTACAGTTTTTCTCGATTGCTTAAACACTATAACCAGGCTTTTGAACTAAAATTTCAAAACCATAACACCATTTATCAAAAAGCACACCCATTTCCCTAAACTATAAACACTATTCCCTTGTTTTGACACATGAATCAGATTTGTTGAACTGTCACTGCAAAACTCTAGACACAAATACCTTCATTTTTCATTGCCTACACCACGTTGTCATTTAGAAAGCACCAGCATTCAATATTGTTCACTCAAGTCAGCATAGCTTGAGCTCAATTAGCACACAGTTACCCACGTGGAAACACTAAGAGTCAAAATTTATCACACACCAATCAGAACCTTCAATAGAGAGATAAAAGAGCCAGAGTCAGTTCAATCAGTTTTGGAACGTGATTGAAAAGGACGCCAGAGAGGAGGAGGAGGAGGAGGAGGAGGAAGAGGATGAGCAAGAGCAGTAAGGAGTGGAGGAAGAGGTGAAGAAAGAGGAAGAGGGGGAGGACGAGGATGAGGATGAGGTGCAAGGAGACAAGGAGTCTCAGATGAAATTCGTGCCACTAGTTGACCATGTCCTTGTCCATGGTATGACTTTGAGGGAGGCTGGGCAATGAGTTCAGCCAAACTTACAGTAAGTTTCTTCACCATCGCCATTGACCTTCAGTGAGGAAAACAGGTAGGTGTACCTCAGTGTACTCTATACTGTAACTTTTGAGTGCTGTACTCTGTTAGAACACATGCATCAAATTGCCTTACATATAGATAAGGTTTCTGTCTGCTTCCATTTTGTAAAAAGGATGTGTTACAGTTACAGTAATCAGTACTTCTATTTTTGTAGGACACAGAGACGATGGAATGGAAGAAGCCTGACTAGACATTTCAGTTGATGCGTGCCAGGGGTGGATCAGGCATGCAAGAGGATTTTCCCCCCGCTGCCTGGATAGGGCTAGTGCAGCCTGTGATGTTGATGAGATTCCCTGGCCTATCCCAGACCAAAGATGTGATGCTGGGGCAAAATATTTTTTGTTGTTGTTTGGTATATTGTACTGTACAGTACAGTACATTAAGGTATAAAAAATGTGCAAATGTATACATGTGTTCATCATGTAAAAAGTTCTGTGAGGGGGAGAACCACAAGCAACACAACTTATTACTGGTTTTTGTTTTTGGTTTTTGTAGTATTGTTTTGAATTTATCTCACCAGTGTGTAAGACTATGTTGTAGTGTGTGTGTTTTTGAGGGCTTGTGTGTGATGTCTGAGGGCAAAGTTTGGTTTTTCAGCAAGAGTGAATGGTTTTGAGTATAGAGCTTCATTTTGACCTGAAAATAGGATGTTTGGGGAATTGGGTGAGACGTTATGGATTTGTGTTTACTGTTTTGAGAATATGAGGCATAGTTTCAAGAAATGTGTTTAAGCAATCGAGAAAAACTGTAAATAGTTGAATAGAATGAGCTTGCTCACAAGTAGAAGTGGTTGGTTCAGAGCCAAGAGACCCACATAGAGCATCCAATTTATTTTGAAAGTGGTGCAAGAAAGAGCCACACAAATTGTCACATTCACATTGACTGGGACTATGGCTAGGTGGCTGGACTAATTTGTTGACCATGCTAAACAGTGTTTTTGGCCTATTGTTAGCTTTATTGATGATGTCTGAAAAATAGGAAGAGCGGGCTGTATTCAAGGCAGTTTTATAATGCCTAATATGTTCTGAGAACATTTGAAAATGGACAGTCAAGCCAGTTTTTCTAAAGAGGCGTTCAAGCTGTCTGCCTTTTGCCTTCATAGCATGAAGCTCAGCATTATACCAGGGGGAGGTGTGGGACAAAGGAACAGACATGGTCCTAATTGGAGCATGCTCATCTAGAACATAAGAAATAGCAGAATGATATAGGTCAGATATGACAGATGGACAGGTGAATTTGGAGACATCAGAAAGGGCAGAGGAAGCAACTGAAGCAGCAAAAATATTTACATTAACATCATTGATTTTACGATAAGAAATGGTAGTATTAATAGCATATTTACAGTTTTTTACAGACGCTAGGACACATTTCTCAATACTTAGGTCACTTTTGCAAAACTCTTCACAACAGAAGTCTATGCGGGCTAAACTGAGGATCAATTATCATTGCTTTGGCACAAAATGTATTCAATGACTACATCTCTCAAATTTCATGAATTCTTTTCTCACTCAGACACAACAACTGCCAAAACTCTTTGTACGTACAGGCCAATTTGCACATGCTTACATACTGTTTTCAAAACTGTTAAACTTAAGTTCAAAACAATAACATAATACAAAACTAAATAAGACAGAAATTTGCTACATTTCTACAGTAATATAGTTATGAAATATATTCTGAATCTAAAAAATCAAATACTATCAAAACAATTAGATGAAACTGAACACCTACACAAGCATTAGTCTTTCAATTTCATTACCATCAATTCAAAAGGGGAAACTTAGGAATAATTTTGTTCTGTAATATAAACATGGACCATGTAACATAAACTGCAGTGAATTATAAGCAGTAGAGAGTGTCATTCTTGTTTTGTAAAGAAATTTAAAAAAAGAAAACATTGTATAACGCTAACTGATGTTAGTGTTTTTAGGTAGATGTTTTATGAGTGACAAAGTGTGTTTGCTCAGTGAAAACCTTTGCTAGTGTTCTGGAAGAATGAGTTGATTTGAGACATGTATGAAGTGTTTTGGTAGATTTGGTGCATTTTGAATGTGAAGTTAACCTCTGTGCCAAGATGAAAGTTGGTTAGGAGAACTGTGTGAAGAGTTTTGAAAAAGTGACCTAAGTATTGAGAAATGTGTCCTAGCGATTGTAAAAAACTGTAATAGGAAGTCATGCGGGTGTGTGGTTGCTGATCATATACTTTCCACTGCCACGCTGAAAAGAATTCCTCGATTGCATTTAGAAAGGGGCTGTAAGGAGGCAGGTATAAAAGTGTGAAATGGTTATGGTCGTTGAACCAATCTTGGACCAGAGCAGCCTAGTGGAAACTAACATTATCCCAGATGACAACAAACCTGGGCTGCTGTGGTCTGTCCTGCACAACTGCATGTAGTGCATCTAGAAATGCAATGATCTGTTCTGTATTGTAGGGACCTAGAGTGGCATGGTGATGCAGGACTCCTTGGACACTAATTGCAGCACACAAGGTGATATTTCCCCCCTTTGTCCAACTACGTTACGGCCCCGATGCCTGGTTTTGGCCAGATTGAAGCCTGCCTCTTCCACGTAGATGAACTCATGTGGCAGTTCGGTGGCATCAAAATCCAGAACTGTCTGTAACAGAAAATATTGAATAGTGTTACTGAAAACACATACAGTAACTACAATGTCTATATTTTCACACAAGTAGGGGCTGGGTTGGGTCAGTATAGACAAAAACTACAAGCTACAGGCAGTATAAGTATATATATATATATATATGAAGATATACCTGTTCTCCAGTCGGAATGTCCTTATTATCGATGCTACTGTGTAGCGACTGAGGTTAGGGTGGACTCTTTGCCCAGCTTCCCTCATGGACAGGCCATGATTTATCACATGGTCCACCAGAGTAGTGATGTCATCTGATACACGTCTTCGCACTGGTCCTCGTCTTTGTCCTCGTCCTCTTCCACGTCCGACTCCTCTCTCTCTTTGTCCTCCTCTTACTCTGACTCTCATTGCCTCCATGCTTGCAAAGTTCTCAAAATGGCTTACCTGAGGCCTATTTGTAGTGCTAAGGCTCAGACCGTTTGGTGTTCTGTTTTCTGTGCAAGTATTTTCAGGTGTGTATGTAAGTGCCTACAATTGCCAGATGAGTTTTGCATTTTGAACAGAGTGTTTTCCCAATGATAACAGGTGATTTCGTTTTTGAACAAAGTGTCTAATGTAAGAAAACGTGTGTAGTGTTTCGCAATAAGTGTGTTACAGAATTGCAAACAAAGTGCAAAGTTGACAATGTATTTAAGCTATGGTTACACTGTGTTTAAGGTATGCTACAAGAAGTTTAGGTATTGAGGCTTTGGTCTAAGCATTCGGTTTTAGTGTGTAAGCAATGGGCAAAAACTGTAATAATTGTTGCTGTTAGGTTCTCTGTAGCATCCTAGCTAACAGGGAATGTTCCCATTACTTTCACTAACATTATGTAAAAGTTATGTAAATGTTAGAAAAAAACCTTTCTGAAATAATGTTTTAGGAACAGTCTTTTCATAGTTAAAATAGTCGTTTTCATAGTTAAAATACATTCTCGTAACGTTGAGGGAAAACGTTCTTATAAAAACGTTCTTGTAACGTCTTTATGATGTTATTTTTACTTGACTGATGTTCTCCATGTTGAGAGAAAACGTTCTTATAACAATGTCCTTGGAACATCTTTATGATGTTACTTGTACTTGACTGATGATCTCATAATGTTGAATGAAAACTTTCTCATAACAATGTGCTTGTAACGTCTTTATGATGTTATTTTTACTTGACTGATTTTCTCATAATATTGAGTAAAAAAGGTTCTCATAACAACGTGCCTGGCAACATACAGGCAAGCAGGAATAATACACTGACTTCATCTCAGCTAAAAATATATTTTTAGAATGTTTTGCTAACATTTCCATTAAGTTATGAAAACGTTATTTCTGAAACATTTTTTAAACATTCAAAATATCCAGTTTTTTAAATGTTTTAAGAATGTTTTGTCCTAACATTTACATAACTTTTAAAGAACATTATTGAAAGTTATGGGAAAGTTCCTTGTTAGCTGGGATTGAACCTAATGCATTACACTAATCAATCAGGATTTTGAACCTGTCCTTCTGTAACAGCATTTTATCTGATTTTCAACTAAAATCTCTCATTGTCTTTCTATTACTCACAACTCTTCCACACCATTTTTAAACCAAACATCCAGCATCTGAGTCGAGTCGAGTGACAGAAGACATGACACCAGCTGAAGTGACTTCTCAATTTTTTCAAAATCAGAGAATAGACGGCAAAATTCTCTGTGCAGTTCGTCAAATGATTTGTTGTTTAAAATTTGCCTTGAGAATAAAGTCAATTTGGCTTTGAAGGCTTTCACATTTGTATGCATGTCATGCACAAATTGATCTTTCCCTTGTAGCTTCTCGTTCAGCTCATTCATATGTGCCAATATGTCCACAGTAAATGCAAAATCACAAAGCCAGTCTGTGTCACTCAGCTCAGGTAAATAGACAGCCTTCCCCATCAACTCCAAAAATAAGCTTATCTCCCCTTTGAGCTCCCTCACTCGCTGACATGCTTTCCCCAAACTTAACCAACAGACATTAGAGTGGTACAGTAAGTCCTGGTGATCAGCATAAATTTCTTCAAGGAATTTAATGAACTTAAGTCCTCTTGCTTGTATGAAGTTAACAAGCTTTAGGACTACCTTCACTACATTTCACTACATGATTTCACTTGTACAGGACTTCCTAGTGGATTATGCAGTGTAGGAAAATTACATCCAACTCAGGTTTTTTTTTTCACCTTATCCTGGATTCTTTTCAGCAGCCCGATGATTTTTTCCTGCTAAATTTGGCAATCCATCTGTGGTGACATTCACAAGTTTACACCATGGTAACTTCAGCCTCTCTGTGACACCAGTCAAGCTGTCATACAAGTCCACTCCTCGTGTTGTCCCCTTTATGGACTCCATGGCCAAAAACTCCTCTGTGATCTCAAAATTATCATCAATCCCTCTGATAAAAATTAAGAGCTGCGCAGTGTCTCATGTCATTACTTTCATCCAGTGCTAATGAATAGAACTTAAATTACTTTTTTGTTCAAGTCGCTGGTCAAATCTTCATCAGTCAGTTGTATACAGTGAGTCACTGTTCTGCATGATAAACTAATTTGTTCAAATTTGTTTTTGCTCTCTGGACACAAGAGACTCACAGTCTCTATCATGCATTCTTTCAAAAACTCCCCTTCTGAGAAAGGCTTGCTGGCCTTTACTAATCTGAATGCCAGCAAATAACTTGCCTTGGTGCTTGACTCCTGAAGAGTAGCTTGTTGAAGAAAAACATTTTGCAGAGCCTGTAAATTGGCTGCTAACCTCTGAGCAGTAGCCGTCCTTGCTCTGACTGGTTCCTAACATAGCATGCTTGGTGGAAAAGTGGCGGCTGATATTATATTCTTTAAAAACCGCAACGGTTTCTTGGCAAATAAGACATACAGCCTTTGATCGGACTTTGGTGAAAAAATATTTAGCTGTCGACTCCTTAATAAAAACTCAGCACTCACTGTCCACTTTTCTTTGGTCCACTCATTATTAAAGAAGGGTTTAATACAACGGCAAATGTGAAGAATAAATATCTATGTGTACAGACGGTTTAGCAAAGGTCGGTGGTAGTGTTTGGAGTGTGCCATCTAGTGGAATCAACTGAAACGCAAGGTATTGCAGGAAATTCAGAATTCAGAGTTTAGTTTGCGCACTGAACAAAACTCCAGTGTTTCAGCGATGACTAATCTGAACGCCTCTGATTGGCCACTGCATCAACATATACAACATATATAAGCTCAACAGAATCGTGCTCTCTCTACACTGAGGAAGAAGCGCGGATGATCTGAAAACACAGACAAGTAAACTGGAGTTCAGCAATCTTCATTTGAGATTTTCTACTTAAATTAAAATATCATTCAGTCGGTCTGTGTTCTGTCACGAGCTGCTTGCGCTGTTTGCTGCGACTAAATCTGCGATCAAAGTGCAGGCTGAAATCCTCCAGCAGTGGTTCTTAAACTGGGTTAAACTGCCATGGTGCGGCCTCTTTTGCGGTGTCAAACCCCCGTTTATGGATGAGCCACCCAGCTGCCGGGGACGAGGACGATGTTGGCTTTCTCGATGGCTCGGAAGATGAGGATGCCATCCTGTCATCTGTGATGCCTCAGATGAACGCACCTGCTGCTTTCGGTCTTCTTTGTGGTTTGTGAGTGAGCGGGTGCTCACCTCAACATCGAATGGCCTGCCCTTCAAAGTTCCTCTGACCAAGAGCGGGACGTCTATGACAGAAAACTCCTGGGACCCCCTCCCGGCCCAAGGAATAGTTTTTCCCTATCCTCCCTGCGTGTGCTAAACACATTAAACATTGCTGGGAGTCCCGGTTGACCTCCGGTCTTGCGGGTCTGGATGTTGAGGATGGCCTCTCTCGGTATGGGTGACCCCCCTGCCATTGAGCCCTCTATCGCCAGACACAGTAACCCCTCTCAAGGTGGGCTGCTCGCCCCTCCCAAGCCTGTTCTCCTCTGCAAAATGGATCACTTTTCCGTGTCCATCCACCAGGCCTCTTATAAAGCCTCGGCCTTGGCTGTACGAGCCTGCAACGTCTCCGACCTGTTTTCCACTTACCAGACCGAGCTCCTGGTTGACAGGGGAGAGCAGCTGGAGATAGTGATGCGCGCTCTCTCTAAGGAGATTGTTTGTGGCCTTGTTGTCAAGCTGTCCAAGCTAGCAGGTGTTCTATGGCTCTCTCTGTGAAGAGAACGTGAACTGTGGCTTAGGGCTGCACAATTAATCAAATTTCTAATTGCGATTACGATTGCCACGATTTCGTAATCGCGCGATTACAAGGAAAAATATCCACTTACATTATTCTACATGTTTAAGAGGTGTGTTTAGAGCATGTTACGTTGCGAGAGGCGAATCACGACTACTTCAGAATGTAAAAGGTCTAACCTAGCACAAAATGAGCTACCAGTGATGTAGGTGTACGCTGATATGTCAAACGCACGCGAGAAACCAGCACCCGCCATTTTTAAAAAGCTGTGTACACAGCCTATATATTTACTCTACAAACATGAAAAACATTGATAGGACCTCTCAACCTTACGCTAAGGAGAAAATCCAGCGTGACTTTGAGCAGACCAAGCGAAACATGATTATGTATTTCTGCTAAGCTAGCGACATTGAGTATCAACCACTCGGCAAAAGCTAATACTTTTAGCATATACTGTCTACTTTCTTTGTATAACAGTTCTATCTAATAACATATTAGACAGGACTGTTAAACAGATCGTAAACTATTGAAGAGAGAGAATACGAGCACTGTGTGCTCAGGATCTGCCTGAAGTGTTCTCAGTGCCGTCAAAATAAAAGTCCGCCGCGCCGTCAAAATAAAATTCCGCCGCACCGTCAAAATAAAAATCACAACAAGCGCAGTTTACCTCACTTCAGGCCCTAGGGGAACGTCTCAAGTTACGTATGTAACCATGGTTCCCTGAAAAAAGGAAACAAGACTCTGCGTTTCAGTACGCTATGGGGAACGTCACACGTGAACCGATGTCTGAAAGCCAAGAATCAAACCACTCCAATCCTATTGGCCGGTGACAGCCTATGATGTCATCATAGCGCGACCCGGAAGTATATAAGGAGTGCCTAGAGAATCAGTCAGTATCTTATCGTCTTGAGGGACTGTTCAGCAGGCAGCCCCGAAACATGGCAGGGCAACGCAGAGTCTCGTTCCCTGTTCTCAGGGAACCATGGTTACCATGGAACCTGAGGACAAACTTAGTCTTGGCCAACCCTGTCTGAATACAGAATCTCAACAACGCATTCTTCAGAGAAGACAGCAAGTAAGAGAAACTGCAAAAAGGGCAGTAAGCAACTCAAACCCACGCGTAGAGACGCGCATCCTGGAGAGCAGAACTCAGCTGAATGCTATGAACCCTCTTATTGAGGGGAGTATACTCTGCTCAATCCTAGGATATACTCAGCGCCTGATTATTTGCACTGAGGAGGCTGTGCGCTAAGAACAGGGGAGGCTGATACAGAGGAGCACAAACCAGCCTGGGGCTGACCCTCAACGGGAGGCCTCATAGAAGCCTTCAACCAATGATCAGCTTAGGGAGCTAAGCACTATTACAAAACAACCCTAGCAGGGGAGTACAAGGCTCAACCTAACAGGTAGACCATACTGTAGGCACATAATCATGGAGGCTAGAGAGGGGCCTACAACATGACAATAGTTCTATGTGGAGCAGAAACTCACATATGCTAATATGCTTAGTCACAACAGTGGGAAAATTCAAGGGCGGCCTGACAAGGCCACACACCTTGAACACCTGTCTTGCTGGGGGCAAGAATCAACCACATGACTTCAGTAACAGCAGATAAGACTGTACAGTGCCCACATAACAGTCCACCTAACAATCCAACAAGCAGTGCACTCGGTAAAAGAACCTTTTACTCTTTAAAGCAAGAGGAGTACAACATATGCCATCATGATCTAAGGGAGGCCCAAAACCGCGCCTACAACCTCAGACAGACACGTGGTGTCAGCTCGTGGCAGTGTTTCAAGCTCCAGGAAAGACAAACAACCGAACTACAGGGAGGTTAATAAGTCACCTGGGGCCCTGGCCAACCAGCAGTGTACTCAGTAAAACACCTCTAACTCTCTCAGCGAGAGGAGTACACTACAACATACGTTAGCATGTTCTCAAAGGAGGCCCCGAGGCCTACTGCTTGTAAACACGCGTTAGTCTAGTGGCCACTAAAGTTCTAGGAGCAAAATAGAACCAACCTACTAAGAGATATCTACTTAGCTCAACTAGAGCTAAAGGATAAACATAAACCATGCTCAAGGAAGCAAATGTAGAAAACCGAACCACAGTAAGGTTTATTACAAAAACTCACCCTGAGAGGTCAGCCACTCAGTAATGTACTCAGTAAAAGCACTTTTTACTCTCAAAGTGAGAGGAGTACACAACCGAACTCCAACATGCTACACAAGAGGCCCAGAAGGCCTACAACTTGCAAACACGTGGCATCGGCTAGTGGCAATCATAACCACACCAGCCAGCAGGCCATGCACTCAGTAAAAACACCTTTTTACTCTTTAAAGCAAGAGGAGTACACACTCCGCCACCATACTCTACGAGAGGCCTGACCTAGGGCCTACTCTTAGTTAGAGACGGGCGTGGCCAAAGGCAGTGATGGTAACCACACAGAACTGTGCCAACATGTAATCTGAAAGGAGGCCTTAGCGGGGCCTTCAACTTCAACAACACGTGGCGTCAGCTAGTGGACATCATGACCAAACCAGCCAGCAGGCCATGTACTCAGTAAAAACACCTTTTACTCTTAAAGCAAGAGGAGTACACACTCCGCCACAATACTCTACGAGAGGCCTGACCTAAGGCCTACTCTTAGCAGAGACAGGCATGGCCGATGGCTGTAATGGGTCCTGCAAGACCAACACAGAACTGTGCCAACATGTAATCTGAAAGGAGGCCTTAGCGGGGCCTACAACTTCAGCAACACGTAGCACCAGCTAGTGGTCTTTAAAGGGGACCAAGCTCAAAAGGGGACCAGCTCTAAACCCAACCAACAGTTGTGGGAAGCTTAGCACACACGAGCTAAGTCTACACATTCCAACAGGCAATGTACCATAATATACAATTACAGGGGTACAATGAAATACCAACATGGTCTAAGGGAGGCCTAAAAAAGGCCTACTACCTCAAACAGACACGAGCATAAACCTGTGGCAGTGCTAAACTAAGTGAGCAAAACTCATGACCATATATCAACAACACTTGTAAACACAAGCTGCTAAACTAGACGGAGGCTAAATCCATTTAGAGCCTACAACTCCTACAGTATATGCAATATAGCTGTTGTGGCAATGATCAAACCAGCGGGAGCTAACAGAAACCAAACTGAAAATGAGGTTCTCTACACTCAACCTGAGTGTGCAATCCAACAGGTGATGCACTCAGTGAAACACCACAAACCCTAACCGGGGAGTACAAAAGTCTCTAAAATAGAGGCTAACACAAGCCTACTATTATGAGAACAGGTGCTAACCTGTGGCAGCACTAGAGTAAATCTCACATACATGTAGGGCAAAAGCTAGAACCCAAAGCAAACATAATGCTTTGTAAATACATGCTATCCTGAAAAGGATAAACGCTCTCACCAAACAAATTATTACAGATCTGTACTGCACCCTGGAGAAACGGAAGCTAAAAAGCTAGCACCGTAACTCAAACTTGAATGTTAATTCAAGGGGCTCAGGGGAAAGACAAATTCATAGCATGAATAAAGTTCTAGAGAGTGGGGCCTAGCATACACTGCATACACTTATCTACGCAAAGATAAGGGCCTACCACCTGAGAAAACAGCACCAGGGAGGCTAATAAAAGCCTGCTACCTTAGCTGTTAACCTCAGCCATTGCACCTACATAAACAAGGGGAAATGGGCATACGGCCTAACAACTCCCTCAGGAGGAGGCTAGAACCAGGAACTATACAACCTAACAAGGGATAGTAATACAAGGGATAGTAAAAGGGTGGTTTATAACAATAAACACCTAAACCTAGTCCTAGCCTGGGCCACTAAGCTGTGGGCCTATGGGGCCACACGCATAGCAATGCCTGGGCATCACCTCTGAATCTCCATAGATAAGAGGAAATAAAGCGAAGCTCAACAAGCAAACAATGTCAGGCGGCCGATTAAGGCCGACCTAGACATAGATACTAACTGAAGTGATGAGTGTTAACTCAAACTTACTCTAGCAAACACCAGATGAGAAACTACTCTAAACAACAGGTGGCTAAGAGGCGGCCATTTTGTGGCCTGCACAAATATCGTTCTAGCCAACCTATCAAACTTAGTATAATTTGAAAGAGCATACAATACGGAGTTACAATTCAAAAAACAGAAAGACAAAGTAGACTCAAGTAGTTATAATAATCAAACATACACCCATATTCACTTTTTAACAGTGTAGCTGAGGGGTTGAGGGTTGGAGACTTTTCCATGATGGGGGTGTTTTGAAAACATTACTACTGCTACTACTACTACTACTACTAGCCTACTATTAATAATAATAATAATAATGTCCAGCTGGTTCATCTCACTGACTTCCAACTGGTTGGAATTTATCTGGTTTTGGAGTTTATCTACACACTCAGTGGGCAGGATTTTTATTTATTTATTTATTTATTTTTTTGTGGGACTAGAGGGAAGGGTGATGAGGAGCACGAATGCTAATGTGAATAAAGTGTTGAATGAGGGGACAGATTGATTGACATAGCTTAGTCTAAGTTCCACCAGAGGGGAAATGAAGCTGACCAAAAAAAAAAAACAAAAAAACAACAACATTGATTCAATGTTGTCTTTTTCAACACTGAAAAGCATTGAAATTTCAACGTTGATTCAATATTATTTAGCACTGAATTTTCAATCTCAACCAAAATGATGATTCTGATGGAATTTCAACATTGAATAAATGTCACCTTGCGACGAGGCTCGGGAGTGGCGGCACCTAGACATATTTATGTCGTTCAAACGACATATTGTCTCATTAAAACCACATATTTTGAACGTGACGTGTACGAAAAATACCTTTATCTGGCTACAGCCTAGATCAGTGCCTTTATCACACTTCCGCACTCGAAAAGCAGAAGCAAATATGGTGTAAAATACTTTTCGATGCCTGCATCGATGGCAGTGCAGAGTAATGAACACAATATTATTGTTTTATTGGCGTATATGCAGTTTCTAATAGCCCAATAAAGCAAAATTTTATCAGCATTCCATATTTTCTGGAAAATAACTTGCAACTGATTGTCACATGCACCAAGTCAGAATTAAGCTTTTGAGAGAAAAAATCTCAGATAGGCCTAATTTTCATTGGTGTTTCAGTCGCATTTTATTATAGGCCTACATTCAAAAATAATGTAGCTAAAATAGCCTACCGGTAAACAGGCCTGGCGCTACGGATAGCCTAGGCTATACAACAATAATGCTATATTGTCATAGACTTATTTATCAAAATAAAACTGATAAATGAAAGTGGAGACAATACCTCATAAAAGGTCTACATTACTTTTCCAACAATTGTGTCATTATTCTTAAAAGTAGCCTAATGTAGATTATGTTTGCAGCTGTAGGTTTATTGGCCTTGATGAGTCTGAGACTCCCGGCCTGAGATTGTGTCTCAGACGGCATTAAATAATTCGTGAATATTTGTAAATATTCGTGGCTTAAACAACTGGAAAAATGACTGTACTGCAGTTCTGTGGATGTTTTGCCTAGGCAAGGTTATTAGCCTATAGTTAACTAAAAAAATAAAACTATTAAAAATATTCATGCTAATCGAAATACGCCTAAAATATAAAAAAATATAAATATTAGTTGAAAATGATATTTTCAATATAATTTCCTTTTTTTCCCCCTGACCTTCAACCGATGCGATCCTTTCATTAACCGACAAGATTATGTTAAATTAGAATTAGGCTAAACGAAATTAGAATAAAGAAAAAAAAATCCCAGGGGTTTAGTTTTAGCCTAGGCTATATGCACAAGAAACAACAAAACATGAGAATTCATTGTATCACATGCAGCGCTTCTGTGAACGGAGAAAAAAACAAGATAAAATCTTATAAGAGGAATTAATAGCTTATTCCTATATAGCTAGGCATACACGAAATATATTCAATTTAAATAATTAACATATTAAAAAATGAAAGAAAAAAAACTGCGACAAGTAGACCATCTATGATGAGTTTCGACTCATTTTTGAGAAACAAGTTTACGGAAAGGAATTGCTTGTCTTTATTTTCAAGCAATGTTATTGTGAGTGTACAAAAATAATAGTTATACCTTCACAGATTCGAATGGTGTTACTCTTATGACCATAAATGTCTGAATATTTTAAGTTGTTTCCGCTTTTATAAGAAAATTCAAGTGAACGCGCTGGCGCCTCGCGCACACACAAAGCTCAGTTTTAGCTAGGCTACTTGACATCGCAGCCTGTTTATTGTCAAAATGAAATACAGTCAACCAAATATAGAAAAAGTTACACTGCTCATTTTAAATAGTCTGCGTATAATCAGAGCGTTTAAATAATAAATTATTGCTATAAAAAATAAATTTGCTATAGGCTATTTAGCATCCAAATACATAGTGCATATGAAAACATTTGGATTTATAACAAATGGGTTTCTACTTCAGTTTAGCTTTAAATTAATTCGTTTTGGCTTGACGTTTATTATATTATATTTTTTATTCTTGTTCTGTTTTTCTGAATACCATTAAATTGAAAAGATTTGTAGCGCGAGGGGAACTAAAATAGCCTACGTAGTGGTGCCCCCCTATGGGATTAAAATGCCCCTATGCCAACCTGGAGCCGGGCCTGCCGGTAAAAACGAAGTTTTTACAAAAAAAAAAAAAAATGCTAAACATGTATTTTAGGCTATTTCCATGTATTTTAGGCTATTTCCACAACAAATCCTTTAAATTGTTCTATACAAAATATAATTATAAAATAAACAAATTATATTGGCATTCATTAGCTAACCTATATTTTAAGCCAAAAAAAGAGAAAGAAAACAGCCTAAAATAGCTACATTTTGTTATAATATTCATTCAAGTTAATTTTACTGCACAAATGCAGAGTTAGAAAAAAAATAATAATAATTTTTAAAAGATTACATGTATTGGAAAAAATATTAAAAAGTAGCCTAATGTTACAACACAGAAGGGGACAGCGACACAGGAATATAGGTGCAGATGTTTTATTGAACAACCAGGATGAGTGACAGAGTGCAGGTGAGTAATGGCAGGTAATACGTTGGCAGATATTGTAGAAGAACTGATACTTGTCTTGATTTAGCAGGAATGGCAGATGGACAACAGACTTGGAGTTTGGAGCAGACACAGACGAACTCACGGGAGACGAGGAGTCGAAGGGGAACACAAGAGACAGGTAAGTAGCTTCGGTGGAGTCCTAGAGGTAAGCAGGCAGGTGGAACCTTGTGCAAACGAGACCGGACAGTGACTGAGTGAGAGCGTGAGTCTTTTGTGCTGCTGTTGATGAGGGTGCTGATGGGCTGCAGGTGTAAGTGATTAAGTGTAGAGCCTGGCGTGTCTGTGACATTACCCCCCCCCTCGTCGTGGTGGTCGGCCTCTGTCACGGGGTGCTGGTCTCTCTGGGTGAGTAGCATGGAAGGTGTCAAGTAGGCTGGGGTCAAGTATATCATTCCTGGGGACCCATGAGCGCTCCTCGGGGCCGTAGCCCTCCCAGTCCACCAGGTATTCAAGAAGGCCACCACGACGCCGGGAGTCCAAGATCTCTCTCACCAGGTAAGCAGCTCCATCGTCCACGATGATAGGAAGGGGGGGTTCCTCGGCTGCGCCAGGCTCTGTGGGAACAGAAACAGAAGGATGGTGAGGCTTCAACAAAGAGACGTGGAAAGTGGGGTGAATTTTATACTCAGGTGGGAGCTGGAGCTGGTAGGTGACGGGGTTGATCTGCCGCAGGATGGTGAACGGGCCAATGAATCTGGGACTCAGTTTCCTACAGGGCAGGCGCATCCTGATGTCCCTTGTGGACAGCCAAACCTTCTGTCCCGGCTGGTAGTTGGGAGCGTTGGAGTGTCGAAGGTTGGCTGTCATCCTGCGCCTGCGTAGGGCTCGTTGGAGCTGATGGTGCGCGGAGTCCCAGACCCTCTCGCTCTCTCGGAACCAGTAGTCAACTGCAGGTACGTCCGAGGGCTCCCCTGACCAGGGGAACAGTGGGGGTTGGTAGCCGAGTATGCACTGGAACGGGGTGAGTCCGGTGGTAGGCTGTCGCAGGGAGTTTTGGGCGTACTCGGCCCAACCCAGGAACTGGTTCCAAGAGTCCTGGTGGCCATGGCAGAAGGTACGGAGGAAGTGGCCGATCTCTTGAATCTTCCGCTCCGTCTGCCGTTCGTTTGGGGGTGATAGCCGGAGGAGAGGCTGACGGTCACACCTAGGAGGGTGAAGAAGGCCTTCCAGACCTTGGAGATAAACTCCAACTTGCATCTCTGCACGTACCTTCTGACATCCGATGCCATGTTCGGCCACCAGAAGTGCTCTTTTAGCAGCGAGAGGGTTTCATTAACCCCCGGGTGGCCAGTGCCCAGTGACGTGTGGGATGCGTAAATGAGGGGAGTGCGCCGTGTCCGGGTGATGTAGAGCAAACCTGGGGGGCAACCCAGCGGAGCGTTGGTGGAGGCATTGGACTCGGGAAGTGTCTCCTCAGACCAGACAATGGGGTTTACGAAGAGCTTTTCAGGTAGAATAGGTTCGGGAGTTTCTGAGGGCTCATCAGGACCATGGATACGGGAGAGGGCGTCTGCTTTCACATTCTTTGACCCTGGGCGGTATGAGATGGAGAAGTTGAAGCGGGTGAAAAACAGAGCCCATCGTGCTTGGCGGGGGTTAAGTTGTTTTGCGTCTCGAAGATACTCCAGGTTTTTATGGTCAGTCAACACAATCAACGGGTGTTTTGCTCCTTCGAGCCAATGCCTCCACTCCTCAAGGGCAAGCTTGATGGCAAGAAGCTCCCTGTTACTGATGTCATAGTTGATCTCCGCCGGGTTGAGTTTGCGGGAGAAGAAGGCGCATGGGTGGAGTCTACTTGGATTCCTCTGCTGCTGTGACAATACCGCTCCCACTCCGGTAGTAGAGGCGTCGACCTCCACGACGAAGGGTTTCTCGGGATCCCGATGTACCAGGAGGGGAGTGGTGGTGAAGGCTTTCTTCAGGGTCTCGAAGGCTTGGGTGGCTGCTGGGCTCCAGGACAGAGACTTGGGCTTACTGCGCAGGAGGTTGGTGAGTGGAGTGGAGATGGTACTGTAACTTTGGATGAAGCGTCGGTAGAAATTGGAGAATCCTAGGAATCTTTGGAGTTCTTTTATGGTGGTGGGAATGGGCCAGTCCTTGATAGCAGAGACCTTCCTCTCGTCCATCCGGATGCCACTGCGATCGATGTAGTACCCAAGGAACTGCACTGAGGGCTGGTGGAAGGTGCATTTCTCTGCTTTGAGGTACGGGTGGAATTCCCTCAGGGGTAGCAGGACCTCCGCAACGTGGCGGCGATGGTCGGCCATGCTCCGGGAGTAAATCAGGATATCGTCGATGTAGACCAGGACTGACTTGTGGAGGAACTCCCGGAGCACCTCATGGATGAAATCCTGGAATACAGAGGGGGCATTGACCAATCCATACGGCATGACCAAGTACTCATAGTGGCCAGTAGGGGTCACAAATGCGGTCTTCCACTCGTCCCCCTCACATATCCAGATGAGGTTGTACGCGCTGCGGAGGTCCAACTTGGTGAACACAGTGGCACCCCGGAGATGTTCAAGCGTGGATGGGACGAGAGGAAGTGGGTAACGGAACTTTACGGTAATCTTGTTTAGTGCTCTGTAATCAATGCAGGGCCGCAAGCCTCCGTCCTTCTTAGCCACGAAGAAAAAGCTGGAAGCAGCAGGGGAAGTAGACGGGCGGATGTAGCCTTGTGACAGAGCCTCTTGTATGTATTCCTCCATGGCCTTCTCCTCCAGGATGGAAAGTGAGTAAATTTTCCCCTTGGGCACTGGCTCACCTGGCAGCAGATCTATGGCACAGTCCCATGGCCGGTGCGGAGGCAGCGTGGAGGCTTTTTTGGGGCAGATGACATAACTGAAGTGGGAGTAACATTGGGGAATGTCAACGGAGCGTTTTTCAAGGGGGCTTTCGATGGACGTGGCGCAGACTGGTAAGTTTTCAGAGCGAGGAGGGCTTGGAATGGGAAGTTCAGGAAAACAGTCCAGGAAGCAGTTGTCACCCCACTTCAGGATCTCCCCAGTTCTCCAGGAGATGACAGGATTATGCTGCTCCAACCACGGGTGCCCTAAAATCACGTCAGAGGTGGATTCCTCCAGAACCAGCAAATGGAGTTGTTCAACATGTAGGATGCCGACTTGAAGTTGGATGGGTCCAGCACTGAGACGAACTTGTCTTCGGCTGAGGGGTTTCCCAGTTACCGAGTGGATCTCGTAAGTCGACGGCATGGCTGTTGTCTTGAGGCGAAGCTGGCGGCAGAGGGCGCCGGAGATGAAGTTGCCGGCTGAGCCAGAGTCGAGGAGGGCACTAACTGGAAGAGACAAACCAGCAGCAGTAAGGTTTACAACAGTGGTGAGTGGTTTCATCTTACTGAGAGAGGGAACGATGACACTCACCATGGGACGAGCTGGGCATTCGGAGATGTAATGCCCAGATAATCCGCAGTATAAACACAAATTATGGGTCAGCCGCCTCTGCCGCTCAGCCGAAGACAGACGAGTATTCTCCACTTGCATGGGTTCATTGGCTGGTTCTGGGGAGCTGACGGATTCTGGTCGGCAGAGTGACGATGGGAACGGCTGGCCCTGGTGTTCTTCAAGACACAACTGCATACGAGTGGCGAAGCAGATGGAGAGTTGGATAAACCGTTCGAGCCCGATGGAATCCTCGTATGCAGCGAGATGCATCTGCACGCGTGGATCCAGCCCTTGACGATATGTGGTAATGAGGGCTTGCTCGTTCCATCCGCTAGAGGCAGCGAGGGTTCTGAACTGGAGGGCATAATCAATAACGGACATTGAACCTTGTTTGAGTTGATATAATTGCTCACCGATCGAGGAATCCCAGGCAGGCCTTCCAAAAACTTCCTTTAAGTGAGCGATGAAACTGGAGACTCTGGAGACTGGAGACTGTGTGATGGGGTTCTTTTGTGACCACAGCGGTTCAGCCCAGCAAAGAGGCTTGTCCTCTAGCTGAGAGATTATAAATGCGATCTTAGCGCGGTCGTTGGGGTACAGGTGCGGTTGCATCTCCAGGACCAGCGTACATTGCAAAAGGAATCCGTTGCAATCCTCCGCCGAACCAGAGAAGGGCGCCGGTTGTGCTATGGGACTGGCGACGGCAGGTGGTGAAGGAGAATTGGCGGTGGATGCGGAAGTGCTCGCTGGTGCAGATGCTGGTGGTGTACCGGTGAGTGCTCGGCGCAATGCGTCCACGAGCTCTTGGAAGGGATCCTGGGTGCTCATTCTGGTGTTCAGCGGTGTGGTCCGGTCTTCTGTTACAACACAGAAGGGGACAGCGACACAGGAATATAGGTGCAGATGTTTTATTGAACAACCAGGATGAGTGACAGAGTGCAGGTGAGTAATGGCAGGTAATACGTTGGCAGATATTGTAGAAGAACTGATACTTGTCTTGATTTAGCAGGAATGGCAGATGGGCAACAGACTTGGAGCTTGGAGCAGACACAGACAAACTCACGGGAGACGAGGAGACAACGAGGAGTCGAAGGGGAACACAGGAGACAGGTAAGTAGCTTCGGTGGAGTCCTAGAGGTAAGCAGGCAGGTGAGACCTTGTGCAAACAAGACCGGACAGTGACTGAGTGAGAGCGTGAGTCTTTTGTGCTGCTGTTGATGAGGGTGCTGATGGGCTGCAGGTGTGAGTGATTAAAACTCTGGTGATGACGTGCGCTGTGTCTGTGAGAGTGTAGAGCCTGGCGTGTCTGTGACACCTAAATGTTAGCCACATATTGCCAGTCTAGACAAATACAGCCTAAAATAGCCTAAAGTTTGTCGATATTCTTAATGAATATTCATGAATATTAGCAGGTTATTTAGAATGATTAGAAATTAATTCAATAGGGATTGATTTGATATAGGCCTATGTATTGTTCATGCACAAACATTTATTAAATAGGCCTATCAGCCTATAGCCTATATTTTTTAAATCCCTCATTTGGGGCTAAGCCCCCCTAATATTGAAATAATCGACCCTGTTCCAAACATGTTTTTGCGCATGTGAAGGATGCTGTTTTGGGACATGAAAGCATTGTTTAACAACATAATAGGCGTAAATATATTTTAACGTGCAAGTGCTAATAGAAACAATTGGATTTGTGCCGAATGAGAGCAAGTTTAAATTTAAATAAATTTGTTTAGGCTTTTGAATAAATATTGTTTGTAATGAATGCCACTATAATTTGTTTATGATTATTTTATACTTTTTATAATATTTTTCAGTTTTGTATTGAATACTATAAGGATTTGTTGTGGAAATAGCCTATAGGCTACATGTTTATAGCTTAATGCTTGTGTAATGTATAGCTTAAGACAGTGAAAAGACCAAGCTCAGTAAACATCATACTAATAAACCATTTAATAAACTATATCATTTAAACCATTTACCAAATTCGTTTAATTGACCTACGTTAAGTGTTTTTTCTCTTATAGAAAACCGTTATAAAAAGCTTAACGTCGCTTAATGAAGCCTACTAAGTGATAGGCTATTAAAAGATCAAATTCTGCACGAACAAATTTTTCTGTGTAGTATGCTTTATTAGTAGGCTACAGCGTTTAATATAGGCTTCATTTTTCTGGACATCGCTTATTGTTTCTACCTTAATACATTGTTTAAATTAATATGTTAGTTAACTAGGCCTACATGTATCTATAGGCTACATTTCTGAAATTAAATAACTTGCACAATAACAGATTACTCCAAATTGTAATTTTGACATGCATTTTCTATAAAGCTGCTTGGGTGAAAAGCGCTATACAAATAAATGTGAATTGAACTAATAAACTGATCTAGGCTATAGAAGCTCTATTATAGATCAGATAAAGGTATTTTTCGTACACGTCACGTACAAAATATGTGTACGATGTCGTTTCAACGAGAAAAGATATCGTTTGAACGACATAATTGAGTGGAAAAAATAATATGTATGTGGCAGCAATGCGCCACCGTACATTCGCGTGTGAATCACCTTGGATTTATGTGTGTGTGTATTTCTGAGACTCTCCTGGCACCACACACCTCCCACACGGGTCATTCGTACTCTTTAGCCAATCAGATTGAAGCTTATCAATCGACCAATCATTATCATGTGAGGGCGTGCCTACCTGGGTGTTACGTCATCAGCTGTCGAACAGTTGAAGTCCTTTTGAGAGGTATGTGCAGTTTGATCAGTTCATCTGTGTTTACTTAAGTAAACGAAGTTAGAGATCAGTTGAAACTATAGTTTATTAACGATTAACAGATATAAGCAACTGCTGTGGTAATCAGATATGCCATTTTGTCCAAAATGAAGAGGGAATTATGCTTGTTTGTTGTATTTTAGCTGCAGGTACAGAACCCCTCAGATAGATTGCAAAACAATCATCTAGGTGGCCAGTATCCACCATAGCTCCCACTTAGCACTGGTCTCAACAAGATCAGCTTGTATTGTCATCTCAAGGTTGTTAATGTCACAGGACAATGTTGTGAAGCATTAATTGGTAACACTTTACAATAAGGTTTCATTTGTTAACATTTTTTGAACAGTTTTATACTGTTCAGACAAAGACATCATAGAGATGCAACATCAAAGATGTAACATCATGCAACTAAGATTTCTCAGTAAACTCTGTTCAATTATTTTACCATAACGTAATCTCCTGCTTCCTGCTCTTCCTCTGTTTTCACCTCTTGTACTAGGTGCTGACTACTTTAAATATCAGACCAAAATCTGATATGTCCTGACAGAGAGAGAAGACTGGATTGAACAGATTTATACGTTAAATTTTCACCTGATGTATTGCACTTACATTTATCATTTGGCCATAAACATTTATCTACTTTAAAAGAAAAGAAGACTCTGACTGGAACAATACCATCATCCCTGACCAGCCATGCAGTGGAATTGTGGTTCCAGTAGAATGGCCTATGACTGCAGAACTTGTAGCCCAGCTTCAAACTGTTAGCCAAACTCACAAATATGGAAGAGACATATATTTCTCTGTACTGAATGTTGTGCTCCTTCATACTTGAGATTTCCAGTTCATGATCTTCATATGTAAAAGGTACAATATAATTAATCATGGCCAAGTCATTTTCTACAGATTTTATTCCCAAAGGATTTAGAAACTTTCAAATTAATAAAACATATTCATCAACTGTAGCAAATGTCTTTGAATCTTTTAATTCTGAGATAAAACAAGAACTTTTAATAATGCATTGCAGGGCTTGAGCGTGTATAGTCAGCAGGATACAAATTAATAGTAACAATGCATGACTTTCAACCTCTTGTTGAAGCAACTGTCAAAGTGATGGCTTGCAACATGACTGTTTTGAAAGAATTACAGTTGGAATGGTAAAGTTAGGGTACTGGTCTCTGCAACTTCATTCATCATCTGCCTCGGAAATCTGAAACAATAAAGCTACATATATATGCAGCTTAAAACAAAAAAAGATGAAATGTAAATATTCTCCAATGTGCACATCATTACATACATTATCATAATCAGTTTAATGTGTGGTGGACATGACGTGCAGTACAGGTACAAACACACTGCTGTGACTAGGGGTGTGTGATATTGACAATAAAATATATCTCAATATTTTCTGAGATTTTATCGATAATGATAATTAAATTATATTTTGCTGAGTGTGTTACTGTGCTGGTACCTTGGCAGGTTTGGGACTGTTGTGGACAGCTGACTCAGGACAGTTTTAATTAATATTCTTAGTTAATATTCTTCATATTCTGTGTGATAGTCAGTTCACAGCAGTAACAAATTATTTTTTCCAATAAGTTTAAATTGATTTTTACCTTTTTTATGGGCATTTTTACCTTTATGAATACATTTTTTAAACCAAATTATACATGCAAAATCTTTTATGTCAATTTCATAAATGTAATCAAATTCAATTATAATAATAAGACACAATAGGACTGTTGCCAATCAAATTAAATTAATTTCAACAAAATTCATCTTTGCAATAGAGGAAACAGAAGCTGCATTTGAAGTGGCATTTAGATGCATTTGCACAAACTGTTTAATACAGCTCTGAGGTGACAACTGAATAACCTGCAGTTACAAATGCATAAATAATGTTTTGATATTTTAAAAATAAAACGTTAAATACTGATATTTGAAATGATTTAAAAAAATGTCACCTTAAAATTTTGGGTCTTGGATCTTAGGTCAATAATCTTGGGACTTTTCTTATATAATAAAATCACCCCCATTTTATTTTTAAAGATGGTAAATGAAGTTACAGTCACATTGGGCACTGTATTGTTAGGAAACAAATCAAAAAGTCTTTGGAATATATTTCAAATGTTTTCCAAAAAAACTCGTGAACAAATATTAGCTATTAGCATACTATAAGTATAAAGCTGCATTGCACTTCAAAAGGGAGTAACTTCAGTAAACGAAAAAATATGTCAATGCATGAAAGTGGGCAAAGAAATTCTAAAAAACAAAACAAAAAAAAAACAGATTCCATCACGAACGTAACATCACTGTTTTTATAAAATATGCGTACTATTTGAAAGTACGGTGCAAAAAAAATCCACTCTTTTAGATCGACCCAGATGGGACTCGAACCCACAATCCCCAGCTCCGGAGGCTGATGCCTTATCCATTAGGCCACTGGGTCAACACAGCGTATTGAATGGAATCATAGTGTTTTGAAATATGAAATTTACGGAGACTGTCACAGTTTTTATCTTTTTATGAAAACTGAAGCAAGGTGTTTTCTACTTCGGCTGGATTTGACGATCTACGATTGCAGGCGGGGAAGGAGTTAAAAAACGGAAACGTGAAGTCGGACACTAGGCTCGTTTGAGATGCGTCTTGCCTCGCCTCAAAAGTACGAGCTCCCGCGCGGGGACCGAAAATGGTTAAGCTTAATTTCCCTTAAGTTTTCCCTTCATTTTCTATGGTAGTGCTTAACAATACGAATGCAATACGAATGCAATATATTTGTGGCCACAGGTAGATTTCATGGCACTCTCTGCGGAACAAAAAAAAAGGGGCGTTTCCCCATTTTTGGGTGTTTTCAAACCTGGATTATGCGTTTTTAACCATCCAATCAAAAAAGTACGGAAGCCTTGAAAAGCCATACATCATCATTTTTTTCTTTCCCGTTATCTCGTGATCAATGTTTTATGTAGAAAAATAAAAAATAAAGAAATAAAAAAGAATGCTGCATGTCACGTTTTCCGAGTGCCTAAGTGTAGACATATGGAAACGTTTTACTCATGGATACAACATTTTCTTTACGAATACTTAGCCTAAAGTAAATGTGACAGATCATTTTAAGCCCAGTCAAAACTCAGTTACTGCGAAAAGGGAAGGCAACTACATTTCAGAATTATTTCCTTTGTGTAAACCTTTGTCATAAAAGCTATAAAAGAAGTGTGACATAACTGCACTCATCACCAGATGAGCACCATTAAAGCCGAATATCAATTTAGATAGCATTTTACATTATTTATAATTAACTTTATTATTGAACGTGTTTTTTTTTTTGTTTTTTTTTTTACATCAATATATACAAATACAGAAGCTATGATTGCATTGGAGTATCTTACCATATTTTTACAGAATGAGCTTTATATGTATTACTGATATTTAATTGACTTCGTAAAATGGATTATTATAAAGAAAATATGTTGACCTGAAATGATGACTCAGAAAACTTGAAACATAGGATCACTTTAAACTTGAAACATTAGGATCACGGGTGACCACCCGCTTCGAATGTTATCACTCGATTGAATGGGCGTTATCAGTGGTTATCAGCTCATAGATATGGGCCAGAAGGGGCCTGCTGCGCCTGGTAGGCTCAGATGGATGTTATCATCCATCTAAATGGTTAATCACCGATACAAATACAAGAGAAGATTCCAGATCCAATCAAATCGGAAGTCCACTGGATGATGCGGCATCGTTGCGGTATTTCCCGCCCGGTTGATATTTTCAGGTAAGACCATTGAAATGAGAAAAACCGAGCATTTAAACTGTAATTAATTAGTCAATGATCGAAAACAATACAGAAAATATGTTTTAAGGTGGCGTACATGAGATAACCGTGTTGCAGTTGTGTTTGTTATATATTACGTTATTAGCCTATCGTTACGTTACTTGCTTTATGTGAGCATTAACCTTGCTAATTAGCATGTTTTTACGTGTCTGAAATGTCTAATGGGGAAATTTAGTTTAATAGTTAAACGCAAAGTTAACCTGTAAAAATTACTTTTTCCACACTGTAAGACAATAAGGCTTATTGCATATTGTATCTGCTTGTTAACGTTTCACTGAAGCTATATCATACTCATATTGAGTGAAATATTCAAACCCAAGACGTATTTTATGGCTGTTTGGAAACCTTGGGATCTTGAATAGAATGTAAAATAAAGTTCTGTGGGTTTGAACAAAGCTTGGCTGCATTTGATCCCACATGAGGAACCTTGGGGTACTGCGTTAATTTTAATCAGGCTGCTGCTCTATTAGCACACCTGTCACCTGTCTGTCTGTCTGTCCATCCATCTATCCATCCATTCATCCGTCTGTCAGTCTATCTTCTCAGGCACCAAATACATATCCCTCATTTGCATCCCATGTTCACTGATGTGTTTCTGTCTTTTAGGCTGTGATAAGAAGTACGGGTTGCACTTTGCTTTATGTAATAATTGCCAAATATTTTTATTTCAGATATGGGAAAAGCACGTTTGAGGAGTGTAAAGATTAAGGTGGTGAGGAGGTGTATCACTGGCCCTGCAAAGGTTTCGTACCTTAGTCATTGTTTTCCCCAGCCCAACTCCAAACAGACTTCCAAACCTTGCATGTCTGTTACACCTTAACAGGCTGAACATGATGATGTGGCACCGAGTTCATGTTCTGAGACTGCATACAGTAAGGCAAAGAAGAGAGAGCTTCATGCCTGGGATGCAGTCAAGGATGATATGCTTAAAGTGTCTTTTGAATGTTCAGCACCAATCACTACCCAGTGTGTTGTCTGCCTAGAACAGGCTGATTATAGGTGCATTGAGTGCAGCACCACTGCAGTGTTTTGTGAGGCTTGTCTGAAGAAGACTCACAAAAATTCACTGCATCTTCCTGATAAGTGGAATGTGAGAACAATCCGCTTGTTAAGTTGTGACGTAAGGAACGTCGTTAATGGGTCTAAGCCTAGACTCCTTTCACTTGAGAATGCCATCTCCACAGACGTTTATGAGCGCTATTTATTCATAATAAACATTTAACATTTTAAAGTTAAACATTTAAAATACTTACAGTCTACAAAACAGTCTCCGTGCTCACAGCATCACAGACATTAATATTTTAACGATTTATAAAAGATTAATCACTGTCTGGCCATCTGGGATAATGGTATGGAGATAAAGGTTATGATTATAATTTTTTGATAGTATTACACCACATCGTGTGTGTATATTAGCACCATTTGTTGTTTTCTTGTGGTATGAGATAGAGCGTTTGGACCCGGAAGCGCTGCCGCGTGACGTCAGACTTAACAACCGAATAGCATGCAGTCATACATACAAACATCAAACTCACAGTAATTTCAACAGATTCACTAGATTCTTCAAATTGTTTTAGCACTATGTAGTATCAACTGTTGGTGTCTCGAGTTTGTTGTTTTAAAAACATTGTTAGAGCTATCAATCTTTCTTACAGAATGCCTACTATGAGCCATCCTCCCTGGGGTTATTCCTTTATTTACCTGAAGGCCATGGCACCCATGCTGTGTACACAAAAGACATGAAGGTCATTTTCAGTACAGGTGTGTCATTTTATATGATACAAAGTCTTAATGTATTTAAAAATTCTTGACAGGTTAAGGAATCCAATTGTATTACATGTGAAATAATGATTTTCTATAAGGAATTAATCAAATTTGTGATACATTTTTGAAAATTCTAATCTGTGCCTGTTTGCTGATTCCAAAAATAACAAACATTAAGTTATTAAAGAGGCTATGCACGTGATGTCACGTGTATTTAAAGCGTTCACAGGCAGATTTGCTTTATGTATTTCCGTGGCGTCGAAATCAGGCACATATAAATGTCAGGAAACACGATTCCTGGCTGCATGTCAATATCCATGGATTAGGTTTATTTGACAAGTTGTAAGGAACACTTTCAAGCCCAACCTTTAGTGTAATCGTTTGTTTTACTCGTGTTTTCGCAGTTTCCCCTATTAAATTCAGTCACGCAGCAGGTTCTTTTACCACTCAGTCCAGCTGAGGGAGCGCGTTCCGGCGGGAAAGTGACGTCGATGCATACCCTCTATAGGTGACACACTCAAGTGATTTAGTCTATGCTGATATGGTAGTCTCTATAGTAGTACTTGATTATGTTTTTATTTTATTTACCTCTTTTTATTTGGCAGGACAGCTCTGCACCGTCACAGTCAATATGTGTGCGTGTGAACCAGAAACCTGCACTTTGCTAAGGTATGGGCTCTGGCCAGCAACAGCCGACAAGCCCCAGACAGCCTTCTCCATCCCTCTGCTAGAGCTTTTTGTTTGTCTGTCACTGGAGTGTCAGGTTTCTGTTGAGGGTTTTTGCAACACCCTGCGCTGGAAAAATAACCTCACACTTGCAGAGGTAAGTCAGTTTGCAGAGGTTCTTTCATGGAATACTGTCGAGTCTATATAGATGTGAAAATTACACCTTCTTTCTTGATTGTACTACATCATTAATTATCACAACTAAAAGTAAATATTTATGGAACCATCTAGGAGTCTACAGTTGAATGCAAAAGTATTCTGGATATTTTTCAATAAAATAACAACTTCTGAGTGAACCACCATCACCAGATGTTAGTATACGAAACAGTTTGTTTTCACTGACTGCTACTTATTCCTTAGGTTAACACACTCTACAGAGCCCTGGTGGAAGAATCCATATCCCATTTTAGGCATCACCACTTCCGACAAAGAAGTTTGGTAGATATTTGCCCACAATTAGATGATGGGACCATATGCCCAGCATGTCCAAAGGTTGGTTGTAGTTCCAGCGTGGTTCTTGTTTGATTAACCTGAATTCATTATCCATGACCTGATGGCATTGAATTGATAACTGCAAAATTAGTTAATTTTTGTATAAAGTATTATAATAAAATAGTAACAGTATAAATGTATAAACCTGGTGAAGATACAAAACCAGGATTACTATGTGTTTGTTTTCCAGGCGGATGGAGATATGATTGTGACATTGGATGCCAACATTGGCTTTGTAAGGAATCAAAGCTCAGGTACAAGTGTGGTTGAGCCATTACATGGAACCCGCATGTTTGTCGATGAAAAGGATGTAGAAGAATACCTGCTATCACATCTTGACAGCTCAAAGCCTCATGAGGTTAGTCATAGTTGTAGAATTTATATAAATAATAAATATTTATTTAACTTGTGAAAAAAGATCATCATTCCTCCCATAAATCTATGTTTTCCTTAAATTTTTAGGACTGCAGTAACTTCAAGGCTGGCAACGTGCTGAGGTCACAAAAACAAGCAAAGAAACTTGATGTTACGGGAGTGTTAGGAGCCTCTTGTCGTCATGAAATGCCCCTAATGTTTGTCAACGTGAGCCAAGGAGAACGGCAAGTCTATGCCACAGTAGTGACATCTCTGACTATTGACCCAGTGTTCCAGAATGATAATTCCCTTGTTTGATTCTACCGATTCATAAAATGCATGACCCTAACATAAGCCATATTTTATATGTTTTTTTCGCAATGTATATGGGAGAGTATTTGTATAAATAATTTTTACTTTTCCTCAGTATAAAGTGTCATCATTCATATTTTTGTGCTGAAATAGATTAGCCTATCCCCTGTATGTCATCGATGAGCTACTTCGAAGATGTGAGGACAAGAACATACACCTGCAAGTAGTTTATGACATTGCCTGTGTTGTTGCCTCACATTTGCATGTAAGTACAATTTTTTTTTTTTTTGTGTAAAACTGAATTATTGTTTTGAGAAAAGACCATGACACATTAACTCAAAATTATGCCATACTGTGTTCAATCAGAAATCAGGGGAGGGCATACCACACAACATCTCCTTGGCTGTACCAGCATTTCACGTTTATGGACACAAATTGCCCTGCCAGGTGATTCATTGACTTTATAGAGACATCAGGACCTGTGTCACACATCATTCACTCCCTGTTTGGCCTCCATTTTCCTGTCTATCAACTGCACAGCTGAAATTAAGTAGATATGCCTAAAAGTAATCTTTAAAGGGGGGTATCACACACAGTTTCTCATGCCAATCTCATGTTAATCTTGAGTACATATGCAGGTGCATCGCAATAAATTAGAATGTTGTGGAAAAGTTCATTTATTTCAGTAATTCGACTCAAATTGTGGAACTTGTGTATTAAATAAATTCAGTGCACGCAGACTGAAGTACTTTAAGTCTTTGGTTCTTTTAATTGTGATTATTTTGGCTCACATTTAACAAAAACCCACCAATATACTATCTCAATAAATTAGAATACTTCATAAGATCAATAAAAAAGGATATTTTAAACAGAAATGTCAGGCTTCTGAAAAGTATGTTCATTTCTATGCACTCAATGGTTGGGCCTCCTTTTGCATGAATTACAGCCATGCAGTAATCCGAAAAAAGCCGAGCTCCTGGAGGCGTTCCCGCTGTCAGTGCCGTGGGCAGAGCTAAAGAGTCACATCTAAAGGCTGAATACTTCATCAAGGATGTCATATTTAAGAAAAGTAACCGTAATTAAATTGACTGATATTCATTGTGAGGTGTAAAATACTGAAATTTCTTTCTGATGGGCGTGATCTTGCTCTGGGTGATGTGTGTGTGTGTGCACACTTATCAGGGAGAAGTGCCTATAGAAGGAATTCCACCCTTTATGACATGGTACATTCGTACCATGTCATAAAACATTTGGCGAAAACATTCTGGCGAAACGTCCACAACCTGAAGTTGTATATTTGGCACAGAAATACTCTGTCATACGACCAACTCGTGTTTTGGCCATGTTTAGCATGAGAATGCAATTCTTTAACAATGTAAATAAGTCAGAAAGCATGAAAAAGCATTACACCCCCCCTTTAATGTAACATTTTTCCCACCTGGTGTTTGCCTAAACTTGTTTCAGAGATGCACTGTTTAGAACCTTACAGTGCAAACCGCTTATCTCACATCTGTCTGGGTCAAAATAATCACTATAAACATATGATTGTTATAACCAAATTTGTTTTCTTTTTCTTTATTTTTTATGCAGATTACTATGTAATTTGTATAATTATTACATGAATATAAAGTAATAAAATGAACAGCTTTGCTATTTTTACTGATTTAAAGATAAAATAATATAAGCTGCGCCAAGGCCCTCTCCTGCTTCAAGCCCTGTCTAAATGGTCAGGGTGAAAGCATTACATTCCAGTCACGTGACATACAGTAGGCCTACCTGCTGCTGTGAGAGAGCGGGGATAAATTCCCAAAAAAGCCAGCAGAGCAGGAATGGGTGGGCAAAATAACTCAGTAGACCACAGCAGTGTGAGTAGAGGAAAACATCACATGACACACAGCAAGCATATGTACACACACACACCAAACACACACAATATGAACATGGTAAGCGGACTACTTGATTACTATAAACAAATTATTTGGTTAATTATTAAGTGGTTGATCACTGTAACCATGATCACTATAAGCAGTTTCCACTGTAGTAGGATCATGCTTAGTGTCAGTGTCTGTGATATTCTACCACTTTGCTTTAATCACAGATCAAGTACAGCAGCAGGCGGCTTGATGGGTTTGGGCTCACAGACGGGGAAGGAATGGAAAGGCTGTGGTCTTTCCTCCGAAGATTTGCCAGAGTCACAAAGGAGATGACTCCATCTCACCGCCTTGACCTGTTGACTGATGCCCTTTTGCATTATGGACGGAGGAAATCAACTGACCTAGGTTTGTCCACAGCTGATCACACACAGATAGCATAAGTCAGCATAAGTAAATTAAACTGTCTTCGCAGAGATGCAGCTCCTGCAAAGACTAGACAGAGAAAATATCGATTCTCGCTCAAGAAGACATCTCATCTGTCATCAGAGAAGCACCAGGTAAACAATGCACATAAGAAACAGGTAACAATAGTTGTAAATGGGAAAATTTTAGATTCCATTTACAAGCGCATTTTGCACGGAGTATGTAGCATTGATGTTGTCTTGTTTCCTGTTTTTTTTGTTGTCTAGTGTTGGTTTCTGAGGGAGACATGGAGAAATGGAAGAAAAGGGAGATGGAGCTAGCCCAACAGAAACAGAAACCAATAAGTAAGCAACTGAAGTGAATGCATGAATGTCTTGAATACTGTAAGAAGGTCATGAATGTTATTAGCAAAGAATATTGCAAATATGTTATCCTTACCTTTCCGTGTACAGTAATGAAATATAATCCTGTAAGCTATGTGAAGAAGTAGCATGAAATGAAGCACTTTATTAGAGCAGTAGTAATGTCTTTATCTGTTCTCCAGACACTGTCTGTAGATGGAAAAGGGACTACATCATCAAGCTGATTCAGTTCTACAAGTTCAAGTAAGAGTTCAATGTTTTTATGTAAGACTATATGGTAATTACAGCCATCTTTAAGTGCCCTGCTGATGTGCTTCAACATGGAAGCCTAGGTGTGATTACAGTAACAGCATAGTTTTGAAGGAAACCGTCACAATAAAGTACCTCGGGATGGCGTGTTTTGTAGGCCAACCCGGAAGTTAGCGGCACAAGGGTTCCGTCGAACGAAAGCCTACGGTTTCCCCATAAACTTTTGGAAAATCGCAAAAAATAAGCTCTGTGTTTAACAAAGGGTTATGACACTTACACGTTTTGTCTGTCAAGATAATCTTTACAAGTTAACACAACATTTATACATTTTGAAGCCTAAATAAAGTCGTCAGATATAAAAAGCTAACAGTAGGCTATAAACGGACTACAGCACGCCATGGTCGCGGATCAACGTCACCACCACCAAGCTTCCTCAAACATTTTAATTAGAAAACAACTTTATTTAAAAACATGCTCGCTGATTATGATCTGCGCTGTGTATGAATACTTATCCACTTTTTCATGAGAAATGCTGTCCAAATGTCCTGTTTGTCATGATGACGTCTAAAGTCCCCGCCAAAGGAAGTAGTCCCTTTTAGCAACTTGTTAGCAACCGCCGTTTTTAAGACACAATAAAGGTTTAAAAAATCACAAGCGGGTTATAACTAGTGTGTTTTATGTCATAGATCAAAACGTGAAAATATTTAGAGGCTTTGTTATCCACAGACCTTATTTCAGGCGATTTAGCAAAAACCCATTCAAAAAACCCATAGACTTCGGGGCGATGGAACCGGAAGTACTAAAATGCTAATTCACTTCCGGGTTTTGCCTAAAAAAACACGTCATCTCTGAGGTACTCGATGGTTATAAATTAAGAGTTGCTGTAATACTGCAGAAATTTAATATGGTGTTATTAGTAATCAATTACCACCAAGGCCTCCCTTATAACATAAACAATGTTTGGTCAGGTGTACCACAGTAATGCTTTCTGCTTGGTAGCTACTGAATTTTTGTGCTGTTTTTTTTTTTTTTTTTTAATGTATAGATCTGGGACTCATGAGCCATACATGGAGTGTGAAACAGAGTAAGTAAGCAGTAATCTGTCTGTTACTGTTCTCTAAAAAAAGTGTATAAATAACATTTAATAAGATTTATTTGCTGACCATTATAGAATTGAGGACTCTCTGCTGAACATGGAGAAAAAACACCGGATTGGGAGAAGATGGCAAGAATCTGATTCAGACTTCCAGTCTACCCTTAAAGATGTTGACTGTGAGCTCAGAGGTCAGCTGATCTGCAAGGCTAGAACTGAATCAAGGGAGAGAGCAGTCCTCCTCCATCTGAAAAGAAAATATCCAGGTAAAGTGCTGTGGATAAGTAGATACATTAAAGGGGTGGTTCACTGGTTTTGATTGTGTTTATGGGGCGCAGTTTAACATGTCTTAATGCTTCATTTTTTTTTTAAAAACCCTGTATTTTTCATATATTTTACCTTTATTCTACACCACTGTTTCCATTGTCATTTGAACGGCCGGTTTGACTTCCTGGGTCTATGATACCACTCCCTCCGAAATACGCAATGTGCTCAGATTGGTTAGCTGGCCAAGTGTATTGTGATTCGCTGAAGCGTCCAGAAATGCCACGCCCCTTACCATTAGTTGCTACATGTGCTTCGGTGGAAACGTAAATAATGGCGTCTATATTGCCGTATCAAATTGAGCCAGAATCAGATCCAGATGCAATCGCGGCTTTTAAAGGACGTTTATTTTTGGTTTGTATTTGTGTCAAAGTGTTTAGATATGCCGTCACTGCTGTTTGTTAGATTTCAGTATACGGTTTTATCCTGATTAAAGCTTTACTGTAGCTGAATACATGACTGAGTAGTAGCATTTTTGTAAAGGTATCGTTTAATTTATAGCATGAACAACTGTTTGTCTATGAACATAGAAGTTTGTTGGTGTTTGTTGGAGAAGTATGCAAAAGAATTTAGCTAACTGGCTAGCGAAGCAAAAATAATAGGCCCCATGTCAAGCATACAGACACTGGTATACAATGATGAAGGTGATAATGATGACAGTGAGGATGATAATGAGGATGACAATGATAACTAGGACTGTAAGCACTGGTATGACAGGACAGGGCCTGTATTTACAAAGATTCTCTGAGTAGAAGTCCCAACTGGCCTAAAATCCGCAGACTGTATATTCAAACCTGTTTTTAGGCTGAGGTGCACAACAAGCACTTCATAAACTTTTTGAATCCAAAGAAATTATCCTGATCTCTGTTAACAGTCCAGTGTTGTCTGTGTCTGTACTAGGTCAGATCTATTTTAAAACGTAGGTACTGTATTTAAGCACAGATATTGCCACTAGTCTGTGTGAGTACAAAATTATGTTTTTACCATATTGTGATATTACTTATTTACTGTAATGTACAAATGTGGTCAGTGTTTGAGAGCTGTGTTGTTTTTGTGAGCTCACCAAACCAAATCCCCTTCGACTGAGTTGAAATGACAATAAAGTATTGAATCTTGAATCCTCTGAAACAACTATAAGTTTGTAAAAATAAAAGGGAACATACAGGTGTATTGACATTGTCACAGCACTTATTCACAGCACACTTGAAGTCAATGAAAAGTAATTTACTTAATAATGACATACAATGATTTTACACTCATAATCCGCCAGACAGTGTGCCACATACAGTAGGTTCTTACATAACCATTATTGCTTGAAATGCTCCAGATCCAGGGGCCTCATTTATAAAGCGTGCATACGTATAGATTTGATCTTAGAGTGTGCGTACGCTCAAATCCACGCCAACGCTCATATTTATAAAAACGGTCTTTGACGGTCGCTGAAACCACGTAGCTTGCATGACGTACTTCCGCCCGAAAGTATTTTATTAACAGACACTTTTTTAAATGATAAATTCAACATTTGTCTACAGAAAAACAACAACTTGATAACTCAACAATGCGATATTGTCACAGACACGCCAGGCTCCAACATCCACCAATCACAGCGCACACCTTCCCCAGAGTACTAATCACCGCCACCTGCACCTCATCAGCCCACTCATCACCAGCACTACTTAAGACACTCACACACACAGTCACATTGTCTGGTCTCGTTAGCATCTAAGGACTTACCTGTATGCTTACCTCAAGGACTCTCCTCGCTGCTTACCTGTTCCCTTGTCTTCGAGTTCCCTCCATCGTATCCAGTCTGTGTGTGAAGTGTTGTCTGCAGTCATCGTCTCCAGTCAGCAAGTATCATTCTCCATTGGCACTCTGCAACCACAAAGGACAGTATCATTCTCTATACCATTCACCAGTCACGAACTTGCATCTGCATACTCACCTGTTGTCACCATCTACTCAGCTTGTGTTCAACCTGTTAAACTTATCTCCTGTCTCCTGGCTGGTCCTACTGTAACAGAAGACCGGACCAATACAGCGGAACACAAGCATGAGTCAACCCGATCAGTTCCAGGATTTGGTGGACGCTTTGCGTCACACTTTCTCCACTCATCCACCACCGTCAGCACTCACCTTCACTTCCGCAAACACCGCCACCTCTCCTTCACCGCCTGTACGTCAGTCCCATGGCCAAACCAGCGCCCTACTCTGGTTTGGCGGAGGAGTGCAACGGATTCCTCCTGCAATGTTCCCTGACCCTAGAGATGCAACCGCACTTGTTCCCCAATGATTACTCCAAGGTAGCGTTTGTGATCTCCCAATTATCTGGCAAAGCGCTGCAATGGGCTGATTCCATTTGGCCACAAAACAACCCTGTGCTTCAATCATACTCCAGCTTCGTCGAGCACTTCAGAGAAGTTTTCGGGAAACCCTCATGGGATGCATCTATTGGTGAGAAACTTTATACAGTAATTTGAAACAAGGAAGCATGTCTGTTAATGATTATGCCATTCAATTCAGAACTCTCGCTGCCAGAAGTGGATGGAATAAACAAGCGCTCATGACACCCATATCACCAGGGTTTGGATCCTCGAGTGCGGTTGCATCTCGCTGCATACGAGGATACCATCGGCCTTGAACGTTTCATCCAACTCTCCATCCGTTTCGCCACTCGTATGCAGTCGTGTCTCGATGAGCACCAGGGTCAGCAACAGCTCAACACCTCCCTCTGCCGACCAGAATCCGTCAGCACTCCAGAACCAGCCAATGAACCTATGCAAGTGGAATCTAATTGTCTGTCACCCGCTGAACAGCAGAGAAGGCTGACCCAGAAATTATGCCTCTATTGTGGTTCTCCAGGGCATGTACTCTCCGCATGCCCAACACGTCCTCCTCGTCCCATGGTGAGTGCTATCATCCCAAATATCAATACCATGAAACCACTATTGTACAACTTACTGCTGCTGATATCTCCGTTCCAGTTATCGCCCTCCTCGATTCTGGGTCAGCAGGAAACTTAATCTCCGGCGCCCTCTGCCGTCAGCTCGGTATCAAGACCAAGTGTACGCCATCAACCTACCAGATCCACTCGATAACTGGCAAACCTGTGAGCAGAAGACATGTGAGTCGGAGCATAGGTCCTTTACAACTTCAAGTCGGCATTCTTCATGTGGAAGACATACATCTGCTGGTTCTGGAGGGTTCCACCGCTGACGTGATATTAGGGCGCCCGTGGTTGGAGCAGCATAATCCCATCCTCTCTTGGAAGACTGGAGAAGTCCTGAAGTGGAGCGACACCTGCTTCCCATCCTGTTTCTCAGCACTTCCAGTTCCACGACCGCCAAACTCCCATCGACTCCCTGTTTGCACCACCTCCATTGAAAGTCCCATTGAGAAACGGTCTGTAGACATTCCCTCGTGTTACGCCCCCTTCAGCGACGTATTCTGCCCCAAGAGAGCTTCCAAGCTGCCTCCACATCGGCCATGGGATTGTGCCATTGATCTGCTTCCGGGTGCGTCAGTGCCTAGGGGAAGGATATACCCCCTATCCATCCCGGAGGAGAAGGCCATGGTGGAATACATCGAGGAGGCTCTGGCTCAAGGATACATACGACCATCTACTTCCCCTGCTGCTTCCAGCTTCTTCTTCTTGGCCAAAAAGGACGGAGGCTTGCGGCCTTGTATTGACTACCGAGCTCTCAACTCCGTTACTGTGAAGTTCCGATATCCCCTTCCTCTCGTCCCAGCGGCCCTGGAAGATCTCCGCGGTGCCACTGTGTTCACCAAGTTGGACCTCCGCAGCGCGTATAACCTTATCCGGATACGTGAGGGGGACGAGTGGAAGACCGACTTCGTCACGCCCACCGGCCACTATGAATACCTTGTGATGCCGTATGGCCTGGTCAACGCCCCCTCCATATTCCAGGATTTCATCCACGAGGTGCTCCAGGAGTTCCTCCACAAGTTCGTTCTGGTATACATCGACGATATCCTGATATACTCCCGGAGCATGGCCGAACATCGCCACCACGTTGCGGAGGTCCTAAAACGCCTGAGAGAATACCAGCTCTTCCTCAAAGCCGAGAAATGTTTTTTCCATCAGTCCTCAGTGCAGTTCCTTGGATATCACATCGACCACAGTGGCATCCGGATGGACGAGGGGAAGGTGGAAGCTATTAAGAACTGGCCCACTCCAACTACGGTAAAGGAACTCCAGCAATTTCTCGGATTCGCCAACTTTTACAGAAGATTCATTCAGAACTACAGCTCCATCACCAACCCTCTTACTAGCCTCCTACGTAACAAGCCCAAGTCTCTGTCCTGGACTCCAGCTGCCACGGAGGCCACCTTAAGGAGGCCTTCACCACCGCTCCTCTCCTGGTACATCCTGATCCCAACAGACCATTCGTGGTGGAGGTGGACACCTCCACAACCGGAGTAGGAGCGGTCCTGTCTCAGCAGCAGGGGAACCCGAGCCGCCTCCATCCATGCACCTTCTTCTCCTGCAAGCTCAACCCGGCGGAGAGGAACTACGACATCGGAAACCGAGAACTTCTTGCAGTCAAGGTGGCCCTCGAGGAGTGGAGGCATTGGCTGGAGAGAGCTAAACATCCCTTCCTGGTCCTAACGGACCATAAGAACCTTGAGTATCTCAGATCCGCTAAAAGACTTAACCTCAGACAGGCCCGCTGGGCGCTGTTTTTCACACGTTTTGACTTCACCATCTCTTATAGACCTGGTTCCAGAAATGTCAAAGCGGACGCTCTATCAAGACTTCATGCTCCAGAAGACAACACAGAGGAACCTGAACCTATTCTCCCAGAGCAGATTGTTGTCAGCCCCATCACTTGGTCTGCGGAAACTCTGCCCTCCTCCAATGCCTCCACCAACACTCCGCCGGGTTGTCCACCGGGCTTGCAATATGTCATCCGCACATGGCGCACTCCACTGGTTCACTCAGCACATACTTCACTTGGCACTGGCCACTCGGGGGTCAATGAAACCCTCTCGCTGCTAAAGGAGCGCTTCTGGTGGCCCAACATGGCTGCCGATGTCAGAAGGTACTTGCATGGATGCAGGGACTGCGCCATCTCAAAAAGCCCACGCCATTTACCATCCGGCAAGTTTCTTCCTCTGCCCGTTCCAAACAGACCCTGGTCACACCTAGGAGTAGACTTCGTCGCCGGTCTCCCAGCATCGGATAGATATACCTGCATGCTGGTCGTTGTTGACAGATTTTCAAAATCCTGTTGTCTCATCCCTCTGAAAGGTCTCCCTACTGCCATGGAAACGGCAGAGATCATGTTCAACAATGTGTTTCGATACTTTGGCATCCCTGAAGACATCGTGTCTGATAGAGGACCACAGTTCATCTCCTGGGTATGGAGAGCTTTCTTCTCGCTCCTAGGTGTGACCGTCAGCCTCTCATCTGGTTACCACCCTCAAACGAACAGGCAGATGGAACGGAAGATCCAGGAGATCGGCCGCTTCCTCCGTACCTTTTGTCATGGCCACCAGGACTCTTGGAACCAGTACCTGGGTTGGGCCGAGTACGCATAGAACTCCCTACGCCAGCCATCCACCGGACTTACACCTTTCCAGTGCGTACTCGGCTACCAACCCCCACTGTTCCCCTGGACCGGGGAACCATCGGACGTACCATCTGTGGACTACTGGTTCCGAGAGAGCGAGAGGGTCTGGGACTCAGCACATCACCAACTCCAACTCCAACGTATCGCATTCACCCCACTTTCCATGTTTCTTTGCTCAAGCCTCACCACCCTTCTGTTCCTCTCTCCACAGAGCCTGGTGTGACCGAAGCCGAGCCCCCCCTTCCACTTCTACTAGATGATGGAGCTGCATACGAAGTGCGTGATTTCTTGGACTCCCGGCGCCGTGGTGGTCAGCTATTCGAGCTGGTGGACTCAGAAGGGTATGGCCCGGAGGAACGCTCATGGATTCCACGTAACGACATTCTGGACCCTAACCTGCTGGACACTTTCCACACTGCTCATCCCAACAGACCTGCCCCTCGTGGAAGAGGTAGACCATCACGACGTCGGGGTCCTCGGCCCTCAGGAGCGGGCCGTGGAGGGAGGGGGGGTACTGTCACAGACACGCCAGGCTCCAACATCCACCAATCACAGCGCACACCTTCCCCGGAGTACTAATCACCGCCACCTGCACCTCATCAGCCCACTCATCACCAGCACTACTTAAGACACTCACACACACAGTCACATTGTCCGGTCTCGTTCGCATCTAAGGACTTACCTGTATGCTTACCTCAAGGACTCTCCTCGCTACTTACCTGTTCCCTTGTCAAGTCAAGTCAAGTCACCTTTATTTATATAGCGCTTTTTACAATGTAGATTGTGTCAAAGCAGCTTTACATTGATAACTGGTACATTATTTGGCTGCACAGCAGCTCTTAAAAGAATAGTGTCAATGCAGGCAGATCAAAGCACTGTTGAATATCAAATGTCAAGTCAAATGTCAAGTGTCCCCAACTAAGCAAGCCAAAGGCGACAGCGGCAAGGAACCCAAACTCCATCAGGTGACATCAGGTGGCAGACAAGTGGCAAATAGGTGTTTAAATGGAGAAAAAAACCTTGGGAGAAACCAGGCTTAGTCAGGGGGCCAGTTCTCCTCTGGCCAACAGTGCTTTGTTACGATTCAGGTAGCTATCATAAGTCCGACAGGATCGCAACATTCAAAGTATTTATTCCAGTTCCATCCAATTGAGGATCGTATTCATCATGGCGGTATGGAAGGTTGTTGAGGAACTGTGTCGTGGCTGTCGTGTCGATGAGGCCCTTACAGTGGATAATCTAGTTGACTCAATCTAGTTGGTCTCACCTGGATACAGCCCGGATCCGGTTGACTACGGTGAACCTCGGGATAACCAGAAAGACTAATATTAGCGTAGATGCCATTCTTCTTCTGATGTAACGAGTACATCAGGCGTTATAGGAAGTGTTCCCGGTTCCGGCTGACCTAATCTCCGAGTTCCCTCCATCGTATCCAGTCTGTGTGTGAAGTGTTGTCCTCAGTCATCGTCTCCAGTCAGGAAGTATCATTCTCCATCGGCACTCTGCAACCACAAAGGACAGTATCATTCTCTATACCATTCACCAGTCACGAACTTGCATCTGCATACTCACCTGTTGTCACCATCTACTCTGCTTGTGTTCAATAAACAACCTGTTAAACTTATCTCCTGTCTCCTGGCTGGTCCTACTGCAACAGATATGTTCACGTTAAGGTTATCACTTTTAACAATTTCTCCTTCGATTCTGAGAAATATTTTTTGTAGCAGAATGTTACGGAAGTACATTGTGTTGTGGGCAGGGTTTGCGAGTTCTCATGTTTTGGCTAAAATATCTTAAATAAACATATTTACATTTTCTTAACGTAGATAATTTAGATACAGTGTAATTAATAGTTTGGCTGAACTAGATATTTGATATATCCACTAGATATATCTTTTTAAAACCCTAATTTACAACCCTACTTTGCAAACCAGAAAAACTACAACTGTAGTGCTGATTTGTATCAAGCTGTATTACGTAGCTATAGGGAATTGTAGTTTTTAAAACATTAGTGTTTTTCTTAGAATTGGAGGTTGTAAATAGTGAGTTGTGAGTACAGTGATGACTTTAGGGGGATTGTAAACACATCTAATTTTTAAATGGGTTAAAATTAATTTTAACCATACTTGTTCTCAAGTATACAGTGACCCAAGTTGTTGACTATATTCACATGATAACTGAGGACAAGAGCTCTCTATAACAGTTGGTCCCATGTCTGTACCCCCCTTTATTGCTTAATTATAAGCCTTCAAACATGCACCAAGGTGATGTTTAAAAGGTCAGTATTTCAAAACAGGAGCCATGTAGAATCTTCATACTTTTGTTACCCCCCAGGTCAAGACCTTTCTAACGATGTATTTGGTTTAGCTCTACAACAAAGTTTTAATTTTCTCATTTCACGTACACAAGCCATCTCAGGTGTAGTTTTAGAGAGCACTTTGAAGGCTCAATAGGCATAGCCTATATAAAATTATGCTTTTATTTGTTTGTTTGTTTCTGACTGTGTAAACAGACTTACGACCCCGCAACATGAGGAAGACCTGGTCCACACATACACACACACACACACACACACTGTGCATTTCTGTTTAGGACACACATGGTTTATATACATAGGCTATCTATTTATGTTAATGCTGCTATGATGGTTAAAAAAAATACCGTTAATGAATAAGACCATCGTCTACATGTGCCATTTAAAAAGCATGTTTAAAAGCATGTCAATTAATTCCTTTGGATTCAGCTAAAGAAAGTGATGGTTGGTTATTTGTTCAAATAATTGATATTTGTGACTAAAAAATCACTTTATATTAAAACAAGGTGTATTTTGTAATAAAAAATGCAAAAACATTTGTTCATTTAAAAGAAGACAGAACCCTCAAGTTTATAATTTTTTAAATAATGTAATTTCTGGCCCTCTTCGGTCATTTTTGACCGAAAAATGTTATATTTTGAAATGTTAAAAAATTGTAGTTATCAGAATAAGATGACACTTGGTGACTTTTGTCGCATTAGCAATATGAACACACACACAAAAAAAATCAAGGACATGATTCGGACATGTTAAAGGGTCATAAAAAAATAGTCACACTTACCTTCTTTTCGGTCGAAAATGACCGACATAGGAAATGAATGGGAAATACGAAAAAATACGAAAACTCAGAGAATCTTTTGTTGGTACAAACTACAAATCAGACACTGTGCAGAAAAAAAGTGCACAGCGCTGATGTCACAGTTCCAGTCGTTCCCGGACTTCATTTCCCACAATCCTCCCAGCCTATCAACTGCACTCACTTCACCAATCAATAATCACCACACCCAGCTGCAGCGCATTACCCAGACTATTTAAGCCAATCACATCCACACACACTTTGCGAGGTCTTGTTTACTCCTGTAACAATTCTGAGCGTTATCTTGTTCCTTACTTATCCTGTCTATTCCTTGTGTACGATTCTCTGCTGCCTGCCATACCTGTCTGCTGTTGTTCTGCCATTGCCTGTCTGACTACAAACTCTGTTTAATAAAAGCTTGCAAATGGATCCTACCCTGAGTCCCGCTTCGTTACAGCTGAAGGGGGGACACTTTAAAATGCCAAGAGTGTAAAATAGACACACCCAACCCCCCACCCTCTCCCACACACAACTATATATGAACCGGTGTGACTATAACACAGAGCAAGTTTATGCAAATGTGTGAAATAAAATAAAATACAGTCACAAAGCAGTAAAAAAAATGAACAGCAAGAAAGAGGTTACACTCTAAAAAATTGAGAGTACAAAACAGAAACACCCACTCAAACACACACTCACTTACACACATTCACAGACAAACACACACACAACACACCATTATACACACACAAATGAACCAGTGTGGCTGTAACAATATGGTAAAATTGAGCCAAAACTCAAATAAGAGGTTGAAATCAGATCAGACCCAGATTTATTAAGCCGTTATAAAACACACCTGTTCATTTTAGTTATATTTTTATTGACTTTTGATGTTATGTGTGACAAAATGTCCTCCTCTGTGTTCAGGTTTGACTGTAGTAAAATTAATGCAAAAACCGACACCTCAAATCAACATCAAACCAAAAAAAATCTAAACCTTGACAAAGAATAGTCTTTGAGAATGTCTAAGTATAAATCCAAATGCAAAACTTAATAAACATAAGTATTTGTGTCTACAAACAACAAGAGAATTTATAAGCCACTTTATATAGAACTATATAGGAATATTGCTTTAATTGAAAAATAAATTTAAAAATATTAGGAAAAAAAATTGTGTATTATTTTAAATGGGGAAAAAATAGCTAATAAAAATTGTATAAATATTGCATAGTATCATAAAATACCCTCAAAATTTTATATAATAATCAAAAATATTGAACAAAAATATATTACATTGGTTTTCCTGAAAAACAAAAAAGTAACTTTTAAAGTCTTCGGTCACTTTTGACCATAAAGAACGCAAGTGTGACTCCTAAACGAAGAGGGCCAGAGGGTTAACAATTGTATAAATGATGGACCAAACAAAACTGATAAAAACAGTTTAACTTTATTTTTTAAGAAAAATTTAGTAACAGAATTAACACTTGGTAACAGGAATGAGTGTCCATATGTGTGTGCATGTGTGCACATTTATGCACGAGGCACAACAGCATAGCTTCATTCATTATTTTAATCTTCAGACACTACAGGACCGATCAGGATCAGCGGCACTTTGAATTGGAATGTAGTCCATATCCACGTGGAACGCGCCTGGTCCTCCCACGCAAAACCTGACAATAAACTTTAGTTTGAAAATCATAATACTGTGATCCACTGTTTTGCTAACACCCGGAGCCCTGCTGAACCATTGATGAAAAATAAAGGGATCAGTTTTCTTCTTACAAGTGAAGTGTAATCATTACAATACATTTGCAGCAAGGTTCATACCAAAAGTATATTTTAATGATAAAGATGAAAAGGCACTTAATACATTTTAAAACACGTATGCATGTATTATGAGAGAGTGTGTGTGCGTGTGTGTGTATTTGTAGGGATGGGGGCCATCAAAGTAAAAACAACTCAAACAAGTAACAAGATGCATCTTAGAATGCAGTAAGTAGCACATTTTCTAACACTGATGCAGTGGTTCAGGGTGTTTGCATAGTGTTTTGACACTGGCAGTGAAGGCACATGCTCTTTTTAAAACCACATGCAGTATGTGACCATGATTGGCACACTGTGCACTGTGACCATGAACGCCACTTCTTTGTAGCGTTTTTCTTATCATCGAAATGGACGCGGCAGATACAGCACAAATTGCCTCCATCTACCAAAGGAAAAACAAATATTCTGGAAGTCAAGCCAGTTAGTTGAAATCACACTTATCACCATATTCAAAGCAACATCTCATAGGCAGCTTATTCATTTGTAACTGTTGCCAAATGAAAATGTGGGTATTACACATCAATTCATTTTAGAAAGCAGCTTTAGTGTAACCCTGAAATAAGGAAAACTCTGGGTTTTCCATTTCAGAAATGGATGTAAATCAAACCTGAGATAGGGGTAACTCAATTTTAATTTCAGAAATCTCATCAACACTTTGTTCTTCAGCTGCTTCCAGAGCTCAACTTCACATTGATGCAGGTTTATGATTACTAATTGTAAGGCCATAACTCATACAGTCGTAAGTCAGCCTGCTGTAGCCACCCATAGGCTTGTACACGGGTACATTATCATTTAAAAAGCAATTGTTGGTGAGCTCACCACCTCTCTTTGTGTTTGTATTGTAAATAAATGTCCTGGACAACACCCTTTGCACTCTCAAGATGTTTTTATACTTTACAGAGTTTGGAAAAAGGCTGTTTATGTATCCTGCACATTCTGCCTGGAATCTGCCCCTTGAAAGACTTAAAAGTGAATCTAGTTAAATGCTGTTATATCCAAAATGAAAGGATTGGAGGCTGATTTGTCACAGTTTGTCAATGTCTGATGTGGTCAGGGTTACATTAACTATTCATAGTTTTCAGTCATGTGACTGTAGCGGTGCCCTGGAGGACAAAACAGCCATGTACTGCAGCACAAGCCTGTCAATTTTCCATTTTAAAAACAAAAATATGTGAACGAGATGCAAGTTTTGGCCACTTGTGATCCATAAAAAAAAAAAAACTAGCGTGAAAAACACTAGAATGGGTTTTAACAATAAGGATTAAATTAGTTAAAACTAATCAAGGATTTGTTGATCTGGGCTTTTATTTTAAATCGAGATGTGTTGCACCACTTAATTTTAAACACAGATTAACTACACAGAAAGACCATTAGAGTTAAAGGGCTGATCAAGCAGAATAGACGGAGGGTGAACCGACGCCAGGCTAATCAGCCCATCCTTAAAGTGCCTTAAATGTACTAAAACAGTAATATTAAAAGATTAAATTCAGTTTAACCCTTTTTGATGATGCATACTATATACAGGCGAGCAGATGGGCCCAGAATATGAACGCAATGTGTATTTTTATTATGGTTTTCGATTGAAAAAACGCTTAATGAGAAACGCTGTGTTGCATTAATCAATTAGGTATATATTGAATTTGGTCTTTTAATATCACTGTCTTACTACATTATATCTTACTACAAACCTGGTAAAAATGACTGGCGGTTAATGCAGGAAAGCCTTGTTTGCCCGCCAGGGGGGCGTTCCCTTCAGGGCGTGACATCACGTGAAAACTATCAATACATTAGCTGTGTTTACATAGAGTCCTATATCCAACTAATAATTTGACTCACAGCCATTTGTGACTACTAATGCTTAAATTTACCACCTTGATCTGAATAGACTAGCCCAACCAGTAGGAATTTAGTTTGAGAGGGTGGTATGAGCCTTTGACAATTTCTTCAGTGTAAGATTATTTGATGTTGATAGCCCTGTAAACAAAAATCAGCTGGAATATTTATTTGGGATGAATTCGTTTGAAATGAGAAAATCTACAGATAAACAATCCAGTTGTCTGTCACAATGTTCTGCTCACATCACAATTGCTGTCGATCATCTTCCATCTAATACTATAATAATACCATTAGTGCCTAGCAAATGAAGCCTCTTTCCAAACCTCTAACTTTAGCTTCTTCAGGTGCATTTTAATACGGGCATCCCTCATTTCAGGGCTAAGGGCCTGCCCATGTGCCCTCAGTGCTGCTGCCTCTTCAATGTATTTCTTCTTTGCATCTTCCCCCAATGTGGCCCACATTCATTGTGCCTGAGGAAAAAATAGATGCACAGAAAACTTAACACTTTAGAGTCAGCATCTCTTTTTTAAAGTAAATTCATACAACGACAATCTGTACAACACACTGGTTTACTTGGCTTGTAAACCCGTTTCTCTGTAACAACTCTGTAAAAACAAGATAACGTGTATAGTAGATGACCTGATGATTCTTTAAGACACACTACAGCCTTAAACTGATGAATGCAACTTGCGTGAGTGAAGTACTTGCCAAATACTATCTTTCACGACCCTTGTAAACCCCTGATTTAAACGGGGCCACTATGTACAACAACAAACCATTTAGTATAACAATTAAAAGCATCCATTAAGTATTGTCTCTCACCTTTGTTTGACAGTATGTCTCTACAAAAAAGATTATACGGTGAAAGCTCTCTGATATAAACTTTGGCCTTTGATGGCCGAGGCTCAGAGGAAGCTTTTCTTTTGTAATTACCAATCCAGTTCTGAAATAGAAAAACAAAAAATAATGAAAGAGTATTACACCAATTAAACTGAATGTTAATAAAACACTTAATTTATACAAGCAGTACAGCAGAATGATACATTTATTTGACATGTTGATTGTTAGTGTGGCACTAAAGTAAACCTTACTTCTATGACACTGGTGTCCAAACCCGTAGCCGATGCCGCTCTTGGAATTAATTACGACCCAACTCGGGTCATGCCATCTTTAAAAAACGTTTTCAGCGTTTCCTTCTACTCATCATTAATGTGAGTTCTCTCTTGTTAAGTAACAAAAAAGAAAGAAAAAGCTAGTCAGTAATAAATCAGTAATAAAAAAAGACAGTGTTACAGATCATACCATCACACTTGCCTAATGCTTCTAGATTAGCAACAGTAAGGGCTTACCTCTCTGGGCCATCTTCAACCTAAAACATAAACAGAGAGAAACTTGCACAAGACAGATTTGTGAATGGGCTCTCTAAACAGCCCAAAACAAAATTTGGATTGTTCAACATAGACATAGAGCATGGAAATAAATAAAACAAACTTACCACAGAAATTACCACACGCTGGAAATTGATGCTGTAAAGGGAGACAAAAAAGTTAGGTAAAGAGATATTAATGTTACACAGACAGGCAGACAGATAGATAGACAGCTAATCAGACAGACAGGCAGACCTGTGCCTTTGGGTTTTATTTTTCAAGTTCAATGTTGAGGACAGCAATAAATGTGACACACGGACACCACAGTATATTTACTTCTAATAGATTGCCAGTGTTCGTCTTTTACATAAATCAATTTAATTATTACAACACAGTGCCGCGATATAAAGTTAAATAAACTTAACTACAGAGAGAAATATATGTCTACCTCAGATTTAACGTTTGATCTGTACAACAGCATCGGGGAATAACGTTATAATCTCGTTCACTGGAGAGAAAGCTGCTTACATGTAGCCTACACAGGGAAAGTAACCGTAAAGACACTGAATTAAACATAAATGCAGCTTTTGTGTCTTTATCAGCTTTTCTGCATTTATACTGGCCCTGATAATCATCACACATTCACGTACCGCTTGCTCCATCTCTGCAAATCCGTTTTAATGAACGAATGACCTGTTTCTAACTGTTGCTTTGCTCTTTATCAACACGCGTTAGCGGCACCTGCTGGTTAAGTCGACTAACAGCAGATGGAGATCATGCATCTGCACTCTACGGCTTTTCCTGCAGTTCCCCAATATTATCCGTCTGCAATAGGCCCTTTTCACAATGACGTCAGTTAACTTCCGCCTATCCGCAAAGCAGTGGATCTGTTATTCCGTCTTACCTTCGCGCTGGCGACGTTTCGGGAAAATGCTTTAATAACTTTAAACGCGAACTGTTTATGTCAAGAATTTACACAGTCGGCTTCTTTTGATAACGTTATTTATTATTTCCTTTCTGTAACTGCCTTGCTTAGAGTTTCCGCGAGCAGAAACTTTAGCAATGTTGTGTCCGTGAATTGCTGTCAGAGTTTTACCACAATAATTGTGGGTCCACACAAATCTGTTAGCCTATTTGGAATAACAAGAATATTGTCTTTAAAAACAAATCTGTATTTTTAGAAATTGGTAGGCTATGATAACGGTATTATTGTTTCTTGTGAGATTTATTCATGAGTAATGGACACCTGAAAGTAGCACATCCACATATAATACTCCGAAGAATTAATGGTGGGAAGATTTTAGATCATTTTACATCATAGCAGTTTAAACTGAACTGGTGCAATATATTAAGATTGTATAATTTGTAAGAAGTGTATTGAAAATACAAAACGGAAGTATGTGTTCATTTAATGTTATTCCCTGGAGAAATAATTTTATTTAATTCATTTAATGCTGCTATACCAATGAGTACTGTTCCAAATCCTCTGTATATTTTTGTATGTCGCATACAAAAAGTCTTGTTCTACAATAAAGAGATGAATGATGACAATGTACAGGAAACAGTTTTTACAACATGAACAGTCTTCATGTAGAAATAGTATTATAGTATACACAATTTTTATTATTATGTATGTCATATTTATCAAAATAAAACAGACAAAAATAGACTTTTTAATATTTAAAAAAAATAAGCTTATGTTGATTTTCATTGTACATACAGGCACTGAAATACGTAGTACATTAAACATTGAAAAGTTTTTTCTGCACGTAAATGTCGGAAACATGAGTTTATTTCACAAATACTGACAAATACATATAAACAGCTTCATCTGCAATAAAGACAGCAAAGTTTGCACGTTACTACGGGCAGCAGAAAGTGTACGGCTTCAGTGCTCCGTATTCAACTCCTCCTCCGACTTCAAGCAGCAAACCTCGCCAATCGGTAAGTTCGTTTGAGATCTGCCAAACACCTTGCCTTGAATTTACATGAAATTAGGTGACTACAGTCATCCTCTAACCACATTTGTGGCATATGTACAACTATTGGGTGCACTTCATTCGAGCGGCGCTAGTATTCCACAATGCTGACGGAAGTGAGGATGCACTGCTTCGAGTCCAAACGGAAGCTGTGTGACGTCATGTGAAAAGGGTCTATACCGGAGGTTGCACTTTCAGGACCACAGTTCTAGGACCGCATTTCTAGGACCCTAGTTTTTTTGTGACAGCGCCACCTACCGAATCAGAGAACCGCAGTGCCAGGACCGCATTTCCAGGACCCTAGTATTGGATAACCGAAAAAAGTGCCACCAAGGCAGTATTTCCACCCAATTCTAACTAATTAGAGTTTTTAAAAGGTTTATAATACCCAAATACTACTTTCATTCTTTCAATTAAACCAGGTTGCCAAGAGCCGAATGTTGATTAATTATTGCGACTAACTAGCATAATATAAGTCATCAAGTAAAATAAACAAGGAATCATGGTATAGCCTTTTCAGTCAGATCAACCACATTTTCAAGTACAGAGGGAAGACACAAGGATGACTCTGGGGGTATATTTAAGATTGTGTATATTTTATAAAATAATATATTACAACAGCTGAACACACACAAAAAAAATTTGTTCGTGACGTGAACCACACAGAAAGAACTTAAGTGACAACGTCTTCACTGACTCCTAAGAGAGAGAGAGAAAAGTGAATGAAATAAGGAACATTTAGTTAAACATGTTCAATATTTAAAAGATCTTAGTGACCACAGAGCACACACATTATATATGATACAAAATAATTATATCAATCTTCATACTAATTAATGTTCATATTACTGTTATTGCAAATTGTTCAAAGATTTGGAAACATTTTATTTTGATGCTGTGGGAACAAAGATTCTCAAGAAAATAAAACTTTCATGTCAATAAAGCCCATCTGAACTGAGAAAATAAAAATAGAGAGAGATGCAAGAGATCTGAATAGAAATAACATGTTATTGACAAGACTTTTCCTGATCTTTAAATTTTTAATGCACAGATTCACAATTTGTATGCAGCAGCACTACCTACCAATTGGATGTTCTCCCCACTTTTCTCAATTGTTTCTCTCTCACTCTATTAAATTCTTCCACTTCACTGAAATAGTAAATGGAGAACATGATCACTGCTGGGTTAACAGAAATACTGTTGATGCTTAAAAAAATGATACATTGGACACTGTGTAAAAAAACCCCACATTTTCTACTCTTACCTGTGATGATAATCCGAACCAGAGAAGAAGGCCTTCTCAGCATCCCGCAGTGAAATTCTGCAGCACACCCAGGATATATATGTTGGTCTATCAAAAGAAAAATGTTCATTGAAATATACACAGATCTAGGAATTGAGGTCAATTTAAATTAATCATAACATTGCATTTCCCAAAAGAACATTTGAAAATGTTACTTTCATAGAGAACTGTGCGTTTGAAATGGCTCTCCAAATGGGATTTCACTTTGCTCAACTTTGTTGGGTTAAACAAAGCAGAACTGTAGAACGGGCAGAGGAACTCCTTGCAGCATGTGGTGCATCTCTTTAGTCCAGGAAAGGATCTTCCTTCTTGGATTGTTATGTGTTTCTTGAAAAAGAGAGAGTCCAATTGGTCAAATAAAACATTTTAAGTTCATTTCATGTAAATAAATAGACATAAATTAGGCCTAAGCCTAGTACTTGACCAATTTATTTATTATTCTTTTGTCATATATTGCCTGCACTGAAATCACTTATAGAGTACACAGTACATGACACAATCTAACACGTGGTATTTTAACAGTCAATTATTATGATGGCCTCTCTGTTATGTCTATTAAAAATGTCAAATGCTTCAATCAACATTATAAAAACAATGTCAAAATGAAGAGACATGCTCATAACATGTATTGTGGGGTAAACATGCCCAGGTGAAAAAATACTATAGTAATTTATAGTAAATACTATAGCTTTTTTTTTTTTTTTAACCATACTATAGTAAAGTACTTGAATTAATTTTTTGTGATAATTCTATAGTTGCTGTGGTAATGTCACGATCACTGTCTGTTCCTGTCAGTTCCTGGACTCCACTTCCCATAATCCTCCCTGCCAATCACATGCACACTCCACACCAATCACCTGTTGCCACATACAGTTTAGCACACTACCTGGACTATAAAAGACTCACACACACACCACCTGATGGCGAAGTCTTGATTCACCCTGTGTTCAATTCTGAGCGTTTTCCTGTGTTTATTGTCTGCCTGTTATCGGTCCTGTCTGGTTACCTGTTTATGATTCCCTGCTGCCTGCCTTTGGACTATTTATTGTTATCTGGACTGTGAACGTTTTCTGCCTGCCCTGATCTACTGCCTGTATCCTGACCACGATTCTGCCTGTCCCTTGCTGTTCCTGTTTGCTCCTGTCTAACCTTGCCTGTACGACCACGCTCTTATTTAATAAAGCTTGCAAATGGATCCCCGCTCTGCCGACCCATCATTACAGAAGACTTCGCCAAAACAACGATCCAGCAGCTTTTCTGATGAACACTGGTCTGGTAGGAACCTTGCATTATTGTTATTAGGGCTCAAGCAGGGCTCACGATCGCTGGAGGAATATGTTGTGGAATATTTGGACATTGCTTATCATTCAGACTTGCCGGACTGTGCGCTGATAGACTTTTTCTGTGAGGGCATTAATCAGCCACTCAAATCACAACTCATTCGTGAGGGACCCCGCGCCAGATGACACTCACAAAATGGCGGCCACCACTACTACAATGCCAGGTCAAGTCCAAGTTAAACTTCCCGAGTCACGTCCCATCTCCGCTGATCTTCTAGATTTACATCACGTCTCTGGATCTGTTTGGGAGCGGAGTGGGTTGCGTTCCAGTGTGGCTGATCCACCGCTGACTTCAGCACGAGCGGCTGGCATTCCTAAGCCTCCGCCGGCCGCTTCGCACTCAAGCCCGCTGGCCGCTACGCCCTCAAGCTCGCCGGTTGCTACGCCCTCAAGCTCGCCGGTTGCTACGCCCTCAAGCTCGCCGGTTGCTACGCCCTCAAGCTCGCCGGTTGCTACGCCCTCAAGCTCGCCGGTTGCTACGCACTCAAGCTCGCCGGTTGCTACTCACTCAAACTCTCTGGATGCTATGGACAAGATGGCCGCTTTGCCAGTGCCCACGGGCAAGATGGCCGCCCCGCCAGTGTCTGGGAACATAGGGGTCGTTCCAGCCAGTGAGTCCACTCCAGAACCAGCTCCAGTCCGTGAGTCCGCTCCAACCCGTGAGCCCGCTGCAGCGCCCACAGAGGAGGTAGGCACAGAGCCACCGCCTCAACCACGTAAACGGAGGAGGAGGAGGAAGAAGGCTTCCTCCATCCCTCAAGGCCCGGAGGCCGTCCCAGAGCCCGCTGTAGGCCCGGAGGCCGTCCCAGAGCCCGCTGTAGGCCCGGAGGCCGTCCCAGAGCCCGCTGTAGGCCCGGAGGCCGTCCCAGAGCAGCCCGCTCTTCCTGATACGGCCAGGGAGGCCGTCGCTGAGCTCCTCGCCCTGCCGGCGCCACCCGAGCTCCTCGTCCCTGCCGGCGCCACCCGAGCTCCTTGCCCACGAAACCGCCACGGCCTCCGTTGAATTCCCCAAGAACTTTTTGGGGGGGGGTCCATATACTTGAGGGTGGGGAGCTTGTGGGTGGGGAGCTTGTGGGTGGGGACCCTGCACGGCCGCGATCATCAGCGGCCTCCGAACTGCTTGAGCTTGCGGGTGGGGACCTTATACGACCATGGCCTTCAACTGCCTGTGAACTGCTGTGGCCGGCTACGGACCCTGACCTGCCGTGGGCGCCCAAGCCACCTGACCTGCCGTGGGCGCCCAAGCCACCTGACCTGCCGTGGGCGCCCAAGCCACCTGACCTACCGTGGCCGCCCAAGCCACCTGACCCGCCGTGGTCGCCCAAGCCACCTGACCCGCCGTGGCTGCCCGTGGCTCCTGACCCGCCATGGCTGCCCGTGGCACCTGACCCGCCATGGCTGCCCGTGGCACCTGACCCGCCATGGCTGCCCGTGGCACCTGACCCGCCATGGCTGCCCGTGGCACCTGACCCGCCATGGCTGCCCGTGGCACCTGACCCACCGTGGCTGCCTGAGTTCCTGGATCTGCATTGGAGACCCTGTTCCGGTCCACGTCTCCAATGCACCCACCCCCCCCTCCCTATCTGTGCCATTTACGCCGCGAGGACGCGCCTTCCGGAAGGGGGGCGTTATGTCACGATCACTGTCTGTTCCTGTCAGTTCCTGGACTCCACTTCCCATAATCCTCCCTGCCAATCACATGCACACTCCACACCAATCACCTGTTGCCACATACAGTTTAGCACACTACCTGGACTATAAAAGACTCACACACACACCACCTGATGGCGAAGTCTTGATTCACCCTGTGTTCAATTCTGAGCGTTTTCCTGTGTTTATTGTCTGCCTGTTATCGGTCCTGTCTGGTTACCTGTTTATGATTCCCTGCTGCCTGCCTTTGGACTATTTATTGTTATCTGGACTGTGAACGTTTTCTGCCTGCCCTGATCTACTGCCTGTATCCTGACCACGATTCTGCCTGTCCCTTGCTGTTCCTGTTTGCTCCTGTCTAACCTTGCCTGTACGACCACGCTCTTATTTAATAAAGCTTGCAAATGGATCCCCGCTCTGCCGACCCATCATTACAGGTAACATAGCTATAGTAATATAGTATTTTTTGACCTGGGCAGGCTGACAGTGAGCACGCACGTGACATTTAAAACATTAAGATTATTTAACTTACTTAAAATGGGAAAACGATGCATAAAGTGCTACAGTTTATTGTACTGGCTAGGATTAATAATCATACCATAGTCACTAAGTCAACACAAGCTTGCTAGTTGTGCTACAGTTTTGTTAAACAAATATGCTAACAATTCGTTTCACAGCATTATAAGCTAATATATGATGGCTATAAAGTGCATTCAAGACTTTAGCAACTCACGATCACTTCACTTCGCAATTAAATGCATCACAATTGTTTTTAATGTTAAACAAATAAAAATTGATTCACATTTGAAACTCACACTCTGAATATCGTCCATCTTTCAGAAAAATATGCGGTCACTGGTCCTGTAATTCGGTAGGTGGCGCTGTCACTAAACATCTATGCGGTCACTGGTCCTGTAATTCAGTAGGTGGCGTTGTCACTAAACATCTAGGGTCCTAGAAATGCGGTCCTAGGACTGCGGTCCTGAAAATGCAGCCTCCGGTTGTGCAGGCAGATGCTACTCCAGTTCCTGGATGTGAAATGTTGAATTTTCTGCTGAATTTGAACCACTGAATTTGTGGAAGCGAATTTGTAAAGCGAAATAAAATGGACCGAAAATTGCTAGTCGAATTTTATAGGTTGTATTTTTAAACAGAATGAATATTTTGGAAGTGAAATCTGAAAAGTGAATATAAATTATTGAATTTTTAATAATGAAAATGTGTGTGAAATATTTTTAATTGAAATATTCACAGCTTAAATATACAGCCATGTTGAATTTCAGCCCATAAAAGTGCAAGCCTTAAAAATACAATGTATCAAAATGCAAGCACAGTTAATGTAATGCATATTTTTTTCAATTGGTGCAATTCAACAAGCTTTTTATTTCAAAAGCATTTGGCATTAATTTACTTCCATAAAGAACATTTTGTCAAAACCTATTATTTTGCTTGGTTGTCTGTTTTGTTTTCAGAATCTGTTCTGCAAACCATGCCCCTCTATTAAATGCATCTAGAATACCCCAGAATTCAAGATAAGGGGCAAAAATGCCCCTGTATGTGTTTTATATTAATATAATTTAATATAGTTAACCAATATTACACGAAGAGCACCATTTTAATCCAAATATAAGCATGATTACAAATGTGATATTGATTTTATACAACATACAGTTTAATAAACAAGAAGTTTATATTAAGTGACTTACATTTTAGACACCAAATGGCTTGTTTTGCTCTATTTCGCCAACGAAAATAGTTTCAAACAAAGTCCACAGAATTGTTTTGCTTCTCTGAGCGACACTTCCTGAATGAATCAGCCATTTGAATGAATCGGTTGAATCTCAATGACTCGCTCATTAACAGGGACTTGCTGCCACCTCCGGGCGGGTTTAATTTCACATTTAAAGTGTATTTTCATTTTATAAATAATTTCAAATAACAGTATTTAACGTTTTATATTTTCAATATTACAAAACATTATTTATGCATCTGTATCTGCTCTTGACTGATTAACTTTAATAAAGTTTAATCTATAGTTATATATTTAAACATTATATTACAATTTCTCTACCTGAAAATCTCCTGTTTAAGCCTACATAAAAATCTGAAAAGCACCATTTATTTAATTCATGTCTATTCTGTTGTATTTATTTATGCTATTAGTTGTAATTTGATTATTTGTTCCTATTTTATTACTTACTGTTTACTTTTCTAACAATATTTAAAATGTAGCTTTTGGTGTCATAACCTTATTTATTAAGGTTCCATGTATCAAAATCAACGAAAACAATAACTAGGCTTATTTTATAGGCCCATTTTCTTTTCTTTTCTTTTACTTTTTGTTAATTTTTTTTTTTATTGTGGGGCCAGTGAAAATTTGGGCAGGGCAAGTAAAAATTTGAACCACTGGCCCAACTGGGCTAGTAGAAAAAATCCTTAGCGTTGAGCCCTGCTGTTAGTAATGTCTTAAAGTCTGTGTAAACGCAATTCAGATGTGTTTCTAAACACATAACACTATTGAAAACACTATTGAAACACTCTAATGTTTGCCTACAGAACATCCACTGGCTCTGCACCACTATACCTAAACCCACTACTTCAGACTTATGCGCCCTCCAGAAGCTTGCGTTCTGCAAGTGAACGGCGTCTTGTGGTGCCATCCCAAAGGGGCACCAAATCACTCTCACGGACCTTCTCCTGGTCTGTTCCTAGTTGGTGGAATGACCTACCACGCTCTATCTGAGCAGCTGAGTCTTTAGCCATTTTCAAAAAACTGCTAAAGACATATCTTTTTCGTCAACACTTGACCCAGTAATATAGCACTTTTTTTTTATTTATTTTACTTTTCTTTTTTCGATTTTCTATTCTTTCTCCATATATTTGCATATATATAACACAACCTAGCTACGAGCACTTTACTGATGAAGCTAAATGTAAATGTAAATGTAACTGATACTCAACACAGCAGCAAGTGACATTTCACCGGAAGTTTTCCAGCTGGCTTATATTATTGCGGAAGTCCTTATACTCAGTTGACAATCAGACTACGGAGAATTAGGGCTGGGCGGTATATCGAGTTTGTGTGATATATTTTGGCAGGGCAAGTAAAAATTTGAACCACTGGCCCAAGCGGGCCAGTAGAAAAATCCTTAGCATTCTTAATGTCATAAAGTCTGTGTAAAACAATTCAGATGTGTTTCTAAACACATTATAAATGTTAGAAATGTATTGCTGAAAAAGAAAGAAGAAAGTCGTATTCACCCAAAATATGGCTTGAGGGTGAGTAAATCATAGGATAATTTTATCCCATCTTAATCATACATGGAAAAAATAATTTACAGCCAATACGGGCAATTTACTATAGGAAATATGTAGTTTTTAAAGCTTTTTCACAATTATCAAGGTTGAGGCAAAAACCTAGGACTAGTTTGCCAAAGTTGGTTTTTAAAATAATAATCTGCAAATATTTATCAAATTAGTCGATGGACAGAGGCGGTCCTAGTGGCAAAGTTGCTCAGAATGAGGAGTTCTACAATGTGGTATGAATGTTGTGGGCGTGTGCGAAAAATTGCGCGATACAGGATCCTTTATGCACGTGAAAAATGCGAAGGTGAATTCGAATTTTCAGTCAGTCAAACAAGCCCAGCGTGTTTGGTTCTGATCAGCCTCCGTTAACCTGGTTTAATAGCTGCTCAAACTTCATTGGCCAATGGCGGACATATTTTTCGAGATGCATCGATGTCCTAATACAAACCTGATTCCAAAAAAGTTGGGACACTGTACAAATTGTGAATAAAAAAGGAATGCAATGATGTGGAAGTTTCAAATTTCAATATTTTATTCAGAATACAACATAGATGACATGTCAAATGTTTAAACTCAGAAAATGTATCATTTTAAGGGAAAAATAAGTTGATTTTAAATTTCATGGCATCAACACATCTCAAAAAAGTTGGGACAAGGCCATGTTTACCACTGTGTGGCATCCCCTCTTCTTTTTATAACAGTCTGCAAACGTCTGGGGACTGAGGAGACAAGTTGCTCAAGTTTAGGAATAAGAATGTTGTCCCATTCTTGTCTAATACAGGCTTCTAGTTGCTCAACTGTCTTAGGTCTTCTTTGTCGCATCTTCCTCTTTATGATGCGTCAAATGTTTTCTATGGGTGAAAGATCTGAACTGCAGGCTGGCCATTTCAGTACCCAGATCCTTCTTCTACGCAGCCATGATGTTGTAATTGATGCAGTATGTGGTCTGGCATTGTCATGTTGGAAAATGCAAGGTCTTCCCTGAAAGAGACAACGTCTGGATGGGAGCATATGTTGTTCTAGAACTTGGATATACCTTTTAGCATTGATGGTGCCTTTCCAGATGTGTAAGCCGCCCATGCCACACACACTCATGCAACCCCGTACCATCAGAGATGCAGGCTTCTGAACTGAGCGCTGATAACAACTTGGGTTGTCCTTGTCCTCTTTAGTCCGGATGACATGGTGTCCCAGTTTTCCAAAAAAGAACTTCAAATTTTGATTCGTCTGACCACAGAACAGTTTTCCACTTTGCCACAGTCCATTTTAAATGAGCCTTGGCCCAGAGAAAACGCCTGCGCTTCTGGATCATGTCTAGATATGGCTTCTTTTTTGACCTATAGAGTTTTAGCCGGCAACGGCAAATGGCAAGGTGGATTGTATTCACTGACAATGTTTTCTGGAAGTATTCCTAAGCCCATGTTGTGATTTCCATTACAGTAGCATTCCTGTATGTGATGCAGTGCCGTCTAAGGGTCCGAAGATCACGGGCATCCAGTATCGTTTTCCGGCCTTGACCCTTACACACAGAGATTGTTCCAGATTCTGTGAATCTTTGGATGATATTATGCACTGTAGATGATGATAACTTCAAACTCTTTGCAATTTTTCTCTGAGAAACTCCTTTCTGATATTGCTCCACTATTTTTCGCCGCAGCATTGGGGGAATTGGTGATCCTCTGCCCATCTTGACTTCTGAGAGACAATGCCACTCTGAGAGGCTCTTTTTATACCCAATCATGTTGCCAATTGATCTGATAAGTTGCAAATTGGTCCTCCAGCTGTTCCTTATATGTACATTTAACTTTTCCGGCCTCTTATTGCTACCTGTCCCAACTTTTTTGGAATGTGTAGCTCTCATGAAATCCAAAATGAGCCAATATTTGGCATGACATTTCAAAATGTCTCACTTTCAACATTTGATATGTTATCTGTATTCTATTGTGAATAAAATATAAGTTTATGAGATTTGTAAATAATTGCATTCCTTTTTTATTCACAATTTGTACAGTGTCCCAACTTTTTTGGAATCGGGTTTATAGACAGTCATGGCACCTCGGACGAAAATACTGCATGCCAATGTTCAAGTTGATTGTCATGCCGCTAAAACTTAAAGCTCTCAAGCTCTTTTCCCTTCTTCTTTCGCCGCTTCCTTTTTTTTCAGCACATATACAAACTACAACTGCCAAAGTGTGATTCAACATGGTCTTTTTGGTAACCACTAGCGCATGCTGATGATGTTTTATTCTTCTATAGAAACTTGCATCGTAGCTCATGAGTCAATGGGTGTCACCATCGTACAGTCTACATTGTCGTACCTAAGTTTAATAGATCCATGTCGCACAGTGTGATTTGTAATGATCTTATAGGATGGCTAAAATTGTGCAGTGTATCCCGGTCTTTAGGGGCTGTGAATAGGAATTTCAACTTTTTTTTGATTACTCTTGAATATATGCACGGTTATTTCCTGGTTGTCGTTAAGCCAGCTTTAGCATTTCCGGTGAACTGTTAGCTGATCATTCTGTAGCCTACTCGCTGTACTTGCTGAAAGAAAACCATCAGTGGTTGACTTTTTAATGTTGTATTCATATTTTAATGCAGTTATCACATTTACCACATTTTATTGATTGCAATAGGCCCTTTTCACATGACGTCACACAACTTCCGTTTGGACTCGAAGCAGTGGATCCTCACTTCCGTCAGCATAGCGCCGCTCGAATGGAGCGCAACCAATAGTTGTACATATGCCACAAATGTGGTTGGAGGATGACTGTAGTTGCCTAATTTCATGTAAATTCAAGGCGAGGTGTTTGGCAGATCTCAAATGAACTTACCGATCGGCGAGATTTGCTGCTTGAAGTCGGAGGAGTTAAATACGAAGCACTGAAGCCATACACTTTCTGCTGCCCCTAGTAACTTGCAAACTTTGCTGTCTTTATTGCAGATGAAACTGTTTATATGTATCTGTCAGTATTTGTGAAATGAATGCACGTTTCCGACATTAACTTTTCATTCAGTGCTTAATGTAGCCTACTACTTATTTCAGTGCCTGTACAATAAAGATCAACATAAGCTTATTCTTTTTAAATATCAAAAAGTCTATTTATCTAAGTTTTATTTTGATAAATATGACATACATAATAAGTAAATAAAAATTTTGTTTAATATAATACTATTTCTACATGAAGACTGTTAATGTTGTAAAAAAAACTCCTGTACATGGCATTTTTACCATAGTAAAAAAACATTGTCATCATTCATCTCTTTATTGCAGAACAAGACTGTCGCATACAAAAATATACAGAGGATTTACAACAGTACTCGTTATAGCGGCATTAAATTAATTCTCCAGGGAATAACATTAAATGAACACATACACTTCTTACAAATTATACACTCTTAATATATTGCACCAGTTCAGTTTAAACTGGTATGATGTAAAATGATCTTCGGAGTATTATATGTGGATGTGCTACTTTCAGGTGTCCATTACTCGTAAATAAATCTCACAAGAACAAAACCGTTATCATAGCCTACCAATTTCTAAAAATAAAGATAAAGATTTGTTTTTAAAGACAATATTCTTGTTATTCCAAATAGGCTAACAGATTTGTGTGGACACACAATCGTTGTGATAAAAATCTGACAGCAATTCAAGGACACAACATTGCTAAAGTTTCTGCTTGCGGAAACCCTAAGCAAGGCCGTTACAGAAAGGAAATAATAAATAACGTTACCAAAAGAACCCGACTGTGTAAATTCTTGACATAAACGGTTCGCATTTAAAGTTATTAAAGCATTTTCCCGAGAAGTCTCCGGCGCGAAGGTAAGATGGAAAGATGGAATTACAGACCCACTGCTTTGCCGATAGGCGGAAGTTAACTGACGTCATTGTGAAAAGGGCTTATAAAGACGAAGCTAATGGGACCGTTTAAGAAATGCCATGTCTGTAATTAGACACACACACGCATTTTTTCCAGCACTTCAAATGTTATTTTTAATGTGATGATGTATTTTTTAATGTTTCACACAAAACATTAAATTTAGCGTATTGAATTTAGCCAAAGAGCAACACTGAGGTACGTCTTTATTTATATATTTTTTATGTCGTCTTACGATTGAATAACTAAATTAATACTATGCCTGACTATTTAAGTGACTATATTTTGATTATAAACTAAGTATTACACTATTGATGCTCAACACACCAGCCAGTGACATTTCACCGGAAGTTTTCCAGCTGGCTTATAATATTGCGTAAGTTCTTATACTTAACTGACAATCAGACTACGGAGAATTAGGGCTGGGCGATATATTAATAAATTTTTTTATATACGATATGGAACGAGGCAATACCGTTTATATCAATATACAGTATACGAGCGCATCTGAAAAATAGTGGATGATGCAGAGTTCTGCTGCGGGTAAAATGCATAATACAATTTGTCCTAAACATGAGACTGTTACAGTTGGTGTATATACGTCTGACCAAGTCGGAGCCTGTGGGACGAGGGAGCCCGGTGGAGTCTTGAGGCTGAGGGTTTCCGGTGGAGCCGAGGGAGGGAGGAGCCATGGCGGAGGCGACGCGTCGACAGGCCACGGTGGAGTGTTGGGTTCGGAGGCTGGAGGCGGAGCCAGGAGATCCTCTGGCCTAGGTGGAGCTGGTGGCCTGAAGCTTCGAATCGGGTCCATACACTTGAGTGATGGAGCTGAAGAGGGGCTGAAGGGTACCAGAGGAGGCAGGAATGATGAGCAGGCAGTTTGAGGAGGTGGGAGAGGGAGGCTGGGAGGGAACACAGGAGACACAGGGCTGGACGGAACCACAGAGGATTACGGAGACACAGAGAATTAACCTCCTCAAACACATCCAATAATTCCAAGAAAGTTCTCGGCCCACCTACGCACTACCACCTCTGCAGCTCTCACCTCCGTGGATGGCTCTCAGGAAAAGGGCTATGAGCAGATGCCACCCCTGGAAGAAGCAGTGGCTGCTCACCTCTGCCCTCCTGCTGCTGTTGGATGGAAAAACAAGCAGGCTGTTCTATCCAAGCCCTGCAGGACGACCTCTGCTCTTGCCGGCAGGGCCTACTCGTCAGCAGGCCAGGCAGCTTCAGCGCTCCACACCATGGCCATTCTTCAAGTGTTCCAGACCAAACTCCTCCACTCTCTGGACGAGTCTGGAACTGACGTTCCCACCTTCAGAAAGCTGCGCAGCGCCACGGACCTGGCCCTGCGCGCTACGAAGGCCACAGCCCAGGCCATCGGGCGCTCAATGGCCAGCCTGGTCGTATTAGAGTGCCATCTCTGGCTGAATTTGAGAGAAATCAAGGAAGCAGATAAGATGGTCTTCCTGGACTCCCCTGTCTCCCCTGCCAAAAGAGAGCTTCACTGAGCGCTTCACCGCTGCACAGAAGTCGTCCCAGGCCATGTGACACTTCTTGCCCAAGCGCTCCAGCTCAGCCACTGCCCCGAGTCGCCCCAAGTCTGCGCGGACTCAGCAGCAGAGCAAATCAGCGCCCTCTGCCACCCAAACAGCGCCCCCCAAGGAGCAACGTCAGCGATCTCGCACCTCTAAGTGCTCGCCCTTCTCTAGACATCAGGGACCCTGGCCTAGAATTACGCTGGACCCAACGCCTCCAAAGTCTTCCTGATCAGTCAGGAAGGAAGAGGATGGGGAAATGTCCCGCTGCGGCCGGACCACCCCCAAAGCTGCCCACGCCAACTGCCGTTCTCATGGCAAGCAAAATAAAAAACATACATTTTCAAAGAGAGAGCAAATTTCCTCTTCCATCCTCCACGGTGCACAGGCCCCAGCTCAGCGGCCTGTCAACCGACTTAAACTAGCCCCTTGCCACACGGGCCGAGGCCTGGCAGGCCATCCCCGGAGTGTCAAGCTGGGTGTTGGGGATAATAAATCGAGGTTACTCACTGCAGTTCGCCCGAAGACCCCTGAGAGCGAATTGGGTTTTTACAGCCGGTATTACCTCGTCCCCAAGAAGGATGGTGGTCTCAGACCCATCCTCGACCTCAGACTCCTGAACCGCTCCCTCAGGAGACGAAATTCAGGATGTTGACGTTGAAACAGATCCTCACGCAGATTTGCCCCGAGGACTGGTTCTACTCGCTGGACCTGCAAGACGCATACTTTCACATCCAGATAGCCCTCCATCACAGACGATTCTAGAGATTCTCATTTAAGGGAGTGGCTTACCAGTAAACAGTCCTTCCCTTCGGGTTGTCCCTAGCTCCGCACACTTTTACGAAGTGTATGGACGCGGCTCTTTCCCCTCTGAGACAGATGGGAATCCGTATTTTAAATTACCTCGACGACTGGCTCATATTGGCCCAGTCTCAGGACGAGCTAGCACACCACAGATCCGTGCTCCTCAGCCACTTGGAGTGCCTGGAACTCAGGGTCAATTTTGCCAAGAGCTCACTGCTCCCCAGCCAACGAATTTTGTTCCTGGGAGCTGTTTTGGTCTCACCAAAGCGTGCTCTGGCCATTCAACAGCTCATGGCTTCTGTCAGGATCAGAGTTCGTCTTCCTCTGAAGTGTTTCCAGAGGATGCTAGGGCTGATGGCTTTCGCCTCCCCAGTCTTGCAGCTCAGCCTCCTACAAATGCGGCCTCTGCAGTACTGGCTAAACCGTCGGGTCCCACCTCACGCTTGGCGGCATGGCCGCTTCCATGTCAGGGTGAATCAGGCCTGTTTAACAGCTCTGAACTCCTGGAAGGATCCTCAGTGGTTCAGCCATGGGGTTCAGCCATGGGGTTCAGCCATGGGGTCCCCTAGGGACGGATGGTGGTCTCGACAGACGCGTCCAACATGGGTTGGGGCGCTCTGTGCAAGGGCAGACCAGCCTTCGGCTTATGGTCGAGCAAGGAAAGCCAACTACACATCAACTGCCTAGAGATGCTGGCAGTGTGTCGGGCCCTCCAATCCTTCCTATCGGTCCTGAGGGAACACTACGTCTTAGTCCGATCAGACAGCATGACAGTGGTGTCCTACATGAATCACCAAGGCGGTCTTTTGTCCAGACGCCTTTATGCGCTGGCAAAGCAGCTCTTGGAATGGGCACTGCCCAACCTGCGATCGCTGAGAGCATCGCACATACCGGGCAAAATGAACCTGGGAGCAGACATGTTGTCTCGGAGCAATGTCCCCTCAGACGATTGGACGCTCCACCCCCAGACGGTTCTCAGAATCTGGGAGATCTTCGGGAAGGCAGAGGTTGACCTCTTCGCCTCAGAAGACAACTCTCACTGCCCAATCTTCTTTTGAAGATTGGGCAGTGAGAGGCCCAGAGATGGCCCAGCCTCCTCCTCTATGCTTTCCCCCCAGTCGCTCTGATCCCTCGGGTCATCAGATGAATCAGGGAGGACAAACACAAAGTTCTCCTGGTGGCCCCACTCTGGAGGAACCAGCATTGGTCCTCAGAGCTGTTCAAGCTTTCAATGAAAGCCCCGTGGCCAATCCCTCTGAGACAGGACCTCCTCTCTCAGGCGAACAGGACGATTTGGCACCCCCAGCAAGAGCTGTGGGCCCTGCATCTTTGGTCCCTCGATGGGAGCCTGTCGACCTCCCTGAGGAAGTGCTAAAAACCATTTCCCAGGCCAGAGCCCCAACTACTAGTGTGACATATGAAAACATAAGTGACATAAGTGTGACATATCTCCGATACTGTCATTTCTCCAAGAGCGTCTGGACAAGGGTCTCACGCCTTCCACACTCAAAGTATACGTGGCAGCCATAGCAGCGTTTCATGCCCCTATTGCTGGCCAGTCGGTGGGGAGAAACAGCCCAGTAGTGCGTTTCTTGAGAGGTTCTAGGAGGCTAAATCCCCCTTGCCCTCTCACAGTATCCACCTGGGACCTCTCCACGGTCCTCAGAGCCCTCAAAGGACCTCCCTTTGAACCGCTGCGGTCAGCTGACCTTCGGCCCCTATCGCTTAAGACTGCTCTGCTATTGGCTATAGCATCGGTCAAGCGTGTAGGCGACCTGCAGGCCCTTCTCCGTGAGCCCTGCGTGCCTCGAATTTGGCACGAAGGTCGTCCTGAAACCCAGGCATGGCTACATTCCTAAAGTGCTCTTGACTCCTTTCAGAGCACAGGTAATTACTCCTCAGGGGACGAGCGTGAGCTGGACTTACTCTGCCCCGTTAGGGCATTGAGGACTTACATCGAGTGATCCGCGTATTTTTGGCAGTCGGACCAGCTCTTCATGTGCTTTGGTGGCAAAGCAAAGACTCTCACGTTGAATAGTGGATGCTATTGCTCTTTGTTACTCCTCTATGGGCATGGATTGCCCCATAGGAGTATGAGCCCACTCCACTAGAGGTATGGCCTCCTCGTGGGCCTGGTCTAGTGGTGTCTCGAGGCACACTTGTCGCAGCTCCGCCGCGCCGTCATTGGTTCAAAAAGTTTCCCAGTTTGAACCAATGGCTGTGCAATTACACTGCGTTATTGAAAAAGGCTTCAGTTTTTCCCCATACGCAGTACTCATACGCAGGTTGCGTACGTAACCGAGTACGTTTTTAATGCTATGCGTTTGTGGTATTTTCCTCAATGTGTATCTTAATTTTCACAGACATATTCTCCATCTGTAAATGTTAGAAAGTCATGCAAATATTTCCATTTTGCTGTCAGGAGTGGACAAGCCTTATGCAAGCGAGTTAATTTCCGCTAAACTTCACACTTCAGTGAACGAGCGCCGCCGCACGCATGCGCGTCAAACAGACAGAGAGCAAAAGAATAGGAGCGCCATCATTCTGTCTAAAATATACATTTTGCTAAAACATTTGTTGTTGAACAATAAATGTACCATATGTAGAATTTTAAACCTACAAGTAAGTGTATTTTTGTGATAGCAGTATCTGTAAAGTGACTATTGTAATGGGGAAATCAAAATAGCCTATAGACTAAATATAGACCTTATGCGCCAGAGAAACAAGCGTGCCGCCATCTTTATAATATTGTCTTTGAACTTCCGTTTTTGCAGTAGCTCTGTATATTTCTATGGCATCATTGTCAAAGAATATTTAGCTGGTGAAGTGGATTTACTTGTTGTAGAATTAATGAAAGTTATCATGAGCATTGTAATGTTTAAAGCAGATGTCTTAACAAATGTCAGTAGAACAGGAAGATTTTAAAATGAGCAGTTCATTAAAAAAAACGTAAGATTGCTGTGGAAATACAAACCGGAAGACAAAAGACAATTTGCCTGATTTGCCCACGTGAGACTGTGGGTAAGGTTTAGGGGTGGGGTTGGGTGAAGGGGATCATTTTCATTGCATGATATATAAACAGCCACCAGTTTGAAAACACCCACAAATATAGAAACGCCCACTTTTGTTCCACAGAGACCTCATACTCCAAGCAGTGCTGAAAAGGGGCGGGGCTACACAAGGTCTATAATTAGTCTGTGCTTTTGTTTTTAATTTGGGTGAGTTTAGGTTGACACTTTTTCCCAGTCATCTCAATGGCAAAAAGTGTTCCAATCACCCTGAATTCACCCTATGTTCATTTTTAGTTTAGTGAATTTAATTTCTGCTTTAAAAAGCATTATTTTTATTTTTAGATTGTAATGTTACAATGTTAGAATGTAATGTGATCTGACCCTTTTTTGCACATATATAGCATAGACTACAAGGTTACATTGTTTTCATATCCTTGAGCAGGATATGAAATACGATTTTAAAAAAATAAACAAAATACCCGAAAATTTCCCGACGATAAGACACTTGAGTACTATGCGCCCTTGATGCGCACTTCAGCTGAGCCCACAAGTTCGCAAGCTACGCAGAGGACTTTACCTGGCAGTCAAAGCGGTATTATGTCACGAAAGTGCGGACTCAGAGGAAGACCATGAGGGTTTAGGCAAAGCCACTGAAAGGCAAGCCTACAACCTTTAGCCAAAAAAAGCGTTACGGCGGTACGCATAGGCGGTACACAGGGAAGGAGTTTTGAACGGCGGGCACTGATGTCACTGTCATTACACAATAGGCTGAGAAGTGCCACACGTGATTAAGTTAGCCGTTATGCTTTCTCCAACGGTAAGAGATACAGACCCTCTCATCTCCCTATAATATACAATCTCTGGGTTTAGGGTGCCATTTGGGATTCAGCCATTGTTTCAAGTCTCTATGCACCTATACAGAAAACATTAACGAGGAGAATGACTATTCAGAAGCACAACCTTCACCATAATCGTAATTCTGGCACCTGGAATCCGCACTTTATCACCTGTCTGGCCTAAAATAAAACAAACAGATTGTCTTAAGTGTCCAAATGCATTTGGGTTGATTATTTATCAGCAGTATTCTAGAATGGGTGGATGCAATAAAAGGATGAAATTCCAAAGTGGTTAAAAAAAGTGTGGTATCTGATAATCATCTGAGAGAGGATTTTAACACCAAGATTTTATTCAGCGGTGTTTAGCTTACCCCTTGTCTTTGCCGCGATCTCTATCTGAATATCCAGGCATGTTGTAAATTGTAATGGCAAGTCATACAATATAAAAATTATTATTATTATTATTTTTTTTTTAATTTTTGGAAAAATGAATCTGATGTTGGTCGATAAAGCCGGGAGGACCGCTTTAAATAATAAATAATAATAATTTAGGATAAATAATAATTTAAGAGAGGTTGTTGGTCTTAATTACGTCAGCAACCAACTTTGTGCAAAAAAGACATGTATATTTAAACACTAAAACAATGATATGTATATATATATATATATATATATATATATATATATATATATATGTACACACGATGATGTTTGAAGAATTTTCAACATCCTTGCGTTTGTTTTGCATCCGCATACGTCACTAGAGTCTCAGCCAATTAGAGCGCGGTAAGGTTTTAAACCGCTGTTGCTGTTCCATTTCTTTAAACATCAGTTTTTTAATTTTTCTGATCAACTGAAGCGGTTTAGTCAGTGGACTGTGAATTAACATCTTGCCTTTAAGCGTAAAATCTGCTCGATGGAACCTAAGGAGAGGGGTGAGTTTGTGTTGTTGATATCAACCATTTGTTTGCGTTAGCTGCATGCTAGGTGGTTTGAAGTGCTACCTCATTATTTACATGTTATGACTGTGTAATATAATGATCAAAACCATCTTCAAATAAAAACCTTTTCAAAAGGCAGTTTGTAAACTGTAATTTAGTATTAAACCCTTATGTTAGTGATGATAATCAGCCTGTCAAACTACAGGACATAGTTAAAATATGGGATAATTCTTTATACTTGTAAGTTAATCGGATAAATGATGTTAAATCAGATCGTGTCGTGAAGTATAATCAGACATTGAAAACAAGCTTCATTTAACTTCATCTTGATTTAACTGACGTGCTGGACGGCGCGCTGTCGAGCGCCAAAAACAATCCTTTGTGTGTGTGTGTATGTGTGTTTATAATATCTCTCTTTGTAGTCATGATATGTCTCTGTATTGATGCAGTAAACTCCTGCCTCTGGCCAAAAATTCCAAGATTTTTATTTTTTAAACCTAGAATCTTAAATAAATTATATTATGCTGTATGCTTGTTTAAAGTGTTGATAAAACTATGTTTGAAATGTTTCATGTGCTTTTTTTTTTTTTGTATAGATTGGGTGGATGTGGCAAACAACATTTTGTTGAAATGTCACATTAACCTGAGGCTGGAACGGATCTCGGAGTGTGATGCAAATGTGTTTGTGGCTTTGTATGAGGCGATCTTGGGAGAGAAAGTACCAGGTATTCACGTTCCTTCAGTCCTATGCAAAAATGTGTCTGGCAGGTTTTGCGTTTTTGCCCTGTTATACCAGTGCTTCCCACAGGTTTGAAATATACTTGAGGTGGTAGCCACTAGTCAGGTGAAAAATCCTCCTATTACCCATGGCACAAAAATGGTCTACTACATGTGACAGACAACAATGTGTGATTTTTTTTTTTTTTTTTTTTATTTATTTATTTATTTATTAACAATATTTTTATTTATTAAAATTCATTTTAATTGCATAGGCTACTATTACATTTAACTACATACTAATATTATGCATTATTATGCAAAATTACAGAATTTAAATGGTAGAGTTTTTCTTGCTTTGTCGTATAGTGTGTCTCTCAGTGAATGGGACAAAAATTTTACTGATACTAGTAAAATAATATATATATATATATATATATATATATATATATATACAGGGCTCAACGCTAAGGATCTTTTCTACTGGCCCGGTCGGGCCAGTGGTTCAAATTTTTACTTGCCCCGCCAAAATTTTCACTGGCCCCACAACAAAAAATTAATAAAAGCAAAAGACAAGAAAATGGGCCTATAAAATAAGCATAGTGTTTTCGTTGTCTTTGTTACATTTAAACTTAATAGATAGGGTTATGACACCAAAAGCTACTAGATTAACTCACTTAAATGTTAAATTTTTTAAACAAATAAACAGTAAGTAATAAAATAGTAACAAATAATCAATTTACGAGTAATAGCACAAATAAATACAACAGTACAAACAATTGAAATAAGCTTTGCTTTTCAAGTTTTTTGTGTAGGTTTAAACAGGAGATTTTCAGGTACAGAAATTATAATCTAATATATAACTATAGATTAAACATTATAAAAGCTAATCAGTCAAGAGCAGTTACAGATGCGTAAAAATGTTTTTAATGTTGAAAATATAAAACGTTAAATACTGTTATTTGAAATTATTTAAAAAATGACGACACTTTAAATGTGAAATTAAACCTGCCAGGAGGTGGCAGCAAGTCCCTGTTAATGAGCGAGTCATTGAGATTCAACCGATTTATTCAAATGGCTGATTCATTCAGGAAGTGTTGCTCAGAGATGCAAAACAATGCTGTGGACTTTGGAACTATTTTCGTTGGTGAAATGGAGCGAAACAAGCGATTTGGTGTCTAAATTGTAAGTCACTTGATATTAAGTTCTTGTTCATTAAACTGTACGCTGAATAAAATCAATATCACATTTGTAATCATGCTGATATTTGGAGAAAAACGGCGCTCTTTGTAATATTGGTTAACTATATTAAATGATATAAATATAAAAGATATACAGGGGCATTTTTGCCCCATATCTTGAATTCTGGGGCATTCTAAAGGCATTTTAATAGACTAAATCACACAGGGAAAGCGTACACTCTAAATATGCTCGCGCACTAGTCTAACCTACTAGACTACGTCACGTAGTGAGTGCGTGCACTCAATGGGTGTGTTTTTGTTTGTTTTTTGTAAAGTGAGGGACATATTCGATAATATCAGATTGTTAAATCAACAATTACGATATCATAGACGATATATAACGCACACCCCTACAGCACTGGCCCGATCGGGCAAGTGACCGTTCCGTCTACTGTCCCGAGCGTCGTTCACACTGGCCCCAGGCCATCGGGCAGTCCTTATTGTCGAGCCCTGTATATATACACACACTGTGTTCCAAATTATTATGCAAGTGACATATCAGTAGGATTTCAGTACAATTTACATTCAGATTTTAGTTTTTCTAAAAAAGTGTTTGTTTGTTTATTTATCCATGTCTTTTTAGATAACTGGTATCAATCTCAGACAAAATAATTTGCCAGGTCTACTTAGGTAAATGGAAACCCTACTTAGAGGTTGTTCCACATTATTAAGCAAGTCACAGTTCTCATGCAAAATGGGGAGGAAGAAAAATCTTTCTGAAGATGAAAAGCCTGAAATTGTGCAAAAGGCATGAAAACAACTAATATTGTGTGAAACCTGAATGCAGATTATTAAAGTATCATAAGATTTGTGATTGATTTAGAGCACAACAGAACTCGGTTAGATAAAGGCTTATTAAGGAAAGTTTCTGTCAAACAAGTTAATTGTATTAAAAGGGCAGCTATAAAAAAGAGTTGAGCAGCAAACATGTATTTGAAGCTGCTGGTGTCTCTGGAGTCTTGAGAACCTCTCCATGTAGGCTGGCAATTATGTGTAAAATTGCATTTTAGCCACCACTAACCAAACCTCACAAAGAGAAACATTTATTAAGTGGGTGTAGAAATACATTTTCAAACATTTTTATTGCTGTGGTGTTTTTTTGCAGCATGGGATAGTGCATAGTATTTCAGAAGGCACTATCCTTCTCTATATATACAGGTGCTGGTCATATAATTAGAATATCGTGAAAAAGTTCATTTTTTTATTGTAAATTATTTTAAAAAATGAAACTTTCATATATTCTAGATTCCCTACATGTAAAGTAAAACATTTCAAAAGTTTTTTTTTTTTAAATTTGTTGATTAGAGCGTACAGCTAATGAAAGTCCAAAATCCAGTATCTCAAAATATTAGAATATTTACATTTGAGTTTCATTAAATGACAATCCCTACAGTATAAATTCCGGGTATCTTTTGTTCTTTGAAACCACACTAATGGGGAAGACTGCTGACTTGGCAATGGTCCAGGAGACAATCATTGACACCCTCCACAAAGAGAGTAAGTCACAGAAGGTCATTACTGAATGGGGTGGCTGTTTACAGAGTGATGTATCAAAGCATATTAAATGCAAAGTTGACTGGAAGGAAGAAATTGGGTAGGCAAAGGTGCACAAGCAACAGGGATGACCGCAAGCTTGAGAATACTGTCAAGTAAAGCCGATTCAAACACTTGGGAGAGCTTCACATTGAGTAGAATGAAGCCGGAGTCAGCGCATCAAGAGTCACCACACTCAGACATCTTCAGGAAAAGGACTACCAAGCCACTTCTGAACCAGAGACAACGTCAGAAGCATCTTACCTGGGCTAAGGAGAAAAAGAACTGGACAGTGAACAGTGGTCGAAAGTCCTCTTTTCAGATAAAAGTAAATTTTGCATTTCATGTTGAAATCATGGTCCCAGAGTCTGAAGGAAGACTGGAGAGGCACAGAATCCAAGCTGCTTGAAGTCTAGTGTGAAGTTTCTGAAGTCAATAATGATTTGGGGGGGGCGTGACGTCTGCTGGTGTTGGTCCATTGTGTTTTATCAAGTGCAAAGTCAATGCAGCCATCTTCCAGGAGATTTTGGAGCACTTTATGCTTCTATCTGCTGACAAGCTTTATGGAGATGCTGATTTCCTTTTCCAGCAGGACTTTAGCACCTGCCCACAGTGCAAAAACCACTTCCAAGTGGTTTGCTGACCATGATATTACTGTGCTTTATTGGCCAGCCAATATGCCTGACCTGAATCTATGGGATATTTTCAAGAGAAAGATGAGAAACAGTCGATCCAACAATATACAGATGATCTGAAGGCTCAATAGTGCCTCAGCAGTGCCACAGGCTGATCACTTCCAGGCCACACTTCACTGATGCAGTAATTTGTGCTAGGAGCAAGTCATTTGCTGTAATATGTCCTGCCGATCAAGTATTGAGTGCACAAAAGAACATACTTTAAAGAACTTTAACTTTTCTGTTTTGCAAATCCATTTTTTGATTGATCTTAGGAAATATTCTAATATTTTGAAATACTGGATTTTGGACTTTCATGAGCTGTACGCTCTAATCATCAAAATTTAAAAAAAAACTTTTGAAATGTTTTACTTTACATGTAGGGAATCTAGAATATATGAAAGTTTCATTTTTAAAAATAATTTATAATAAAAAAATTAACTTTTTGATGATATTCTAATTATATGACCAGCACCTGTAATATAGCTGAAAATGGCCAGTTATGAATTCCACATATCTTGCAGAAGTCATTTTGACACCCTCAGAGACCCTAAAGGGACCTTCCATCTCACTTCCCAATATTCCAGCCCAAATCATAATCCGCCAGCTCCCTGCTGATGTCGCAGTCTTGTTGGGACGTGGTGGCCATTCACCAACCATCCAGAAATCCATTAATTTAGACCATCCATTGTAGTACGGCATTTGTCAGTGAATACAACTATTTAAAAATGAGTCTTTATGTATTTCTAAACCCACTGTAAATGTTTCTCTTTGCGAGGTTTGGTTAGTGGTGGCTGAAATGCATCTTTACCCACAACTGCCAGCCTGCATGGAGAGGTTCTTGAGACTCCAGAGACACCAGGAGATTCAAATACCTTTTTGCTGCTCAACACTGGCTTTTTTTTATAGCTGCCCTTTTAATACAATTAATTTTTTTGACAGGAACTTTCCTTAATAAGCCTTTATCTGACTGAGTTCTGCTGTGCTCTAAATCACTCACAAATCTTATGATAATTCGATAATCTGCACCAATTCATGATTTTCATCTTCAGAAAGATCTTTCTTCTTCCCCATATTGCATGAGAACTGTGACTTGTTTAATATTGTGGAACAACCTCTTAGCAGGGTTTCCATTTACCTAAATAGACCTGGCAATTTATTTTGTCTGAGATTGATACCAGTTATCTAAAAAGACATGGATAAATAAACAAACAAACACTTTCTTAGAAAAAATAAAATCTGAATGTTTATTGTACTGAAATCCTACTGATATGTCACTTGCATAATAATTTGGAACACAGTGTGTATATATATAATTTATATATATTTATATAATAATGTGTCAAATGTTCTTAGTCTTTTCTTCCTGTGGGGGTGCATTCCAGCCAGAGACTACAATAGTTTACTATGAATTAAATGGAAATCAAATTAAATACAATTTGTGTAACCAAAAATACCAATAATGCCCAGGGTAGGGTTGCACCAGCCGTTTGTAAGTTCTTTCTTAAATTGGAACGTAAAGTCCACACTAGCGGCTTGGTAACTACTAGCTAGTTTGTAACTAACTCTGTACTTTATTCGGTTGCACCATTTGTTCTTAAGGCAGAACGTAGCTAGTTAGCTCATAAGGTCTCCGTAAAGTAATGCGTAGTTGCATAATATGACGTTTACGCTCAGTGATCCTTCAAATACGTGAGCAGAAGTTGTTGAAATGCCGTGAATTTCAGTTTATCCTTCATTCTGACTTATTTTGCCTCACGTAGCTAACAGTAAAAATAAGTTTCCATTAAATACAATAGCCTACTACTTAATCATAAATATGTTTTTATATGTAAATAACATTCAGAAACTGAATTTGAAACGAAGGATCAATAAATACATACTGATACAAAAAAATGACATTTATTGATTATGACTGATTTTATTTGACATGCACAACACAGAGGAATGGGACAGATGCAGACAGCAGCGCGCTGTTTAGGACGGGTTCATGTTGAAGAGTGGCTAACAAAGGAATCTTTTCACCTAATGTTCTCTCTATCAAAATGTAAGTGAGTGTAAATGTCGGCAGCATCATATATGTCTAAAGAATGAAGTCTGTCAAGTAAAACAAGAGCTTATTGATGGAGTTCAGTTAGTCGGATATTTTATTCCAACTGTTACTCCTGATAGGAGGCTTCCGTAAATATGTAGTGTATACATAGAGTTATGCTTCAACTAAGTTTAATGGTGCAACACAGAAATATTTAGTAGTGCGTAAGTTGTAACTTAGTGCCCATTTACGTCAACTTTTAATTATAAACAAGCCCGAAATGCATTGGGACTCTTATTTTGAAATGCATATACTATTGCGGGCTGATCCTTCAGATGAGAGAGATAAAATATGCATTCCTTCAACCGTCTCTAAAACATATTATATATAAGCCATAAAGTAGACATTGTCATAATTCATCAATTCAAGTTCATTAGCAGTCGCTTGGCATAAATGTGCGGTATTCAATTGATTGGGAATCACTTTGAAGCAGTCTGAAGCGCTGTTGCATGCGCCTGTAGAACATGCTCAACAGCTCTGCCTTTTTTGACATCCACCGCGTCTCTGCAGTGTACGTGGGAATGTCAGCGGAAGTAAACAGTTCTCACACACAGAACGAGCAGGTAAGAAACTCGTAGGGCGAGGGGAGATTTTTCACTAGTTATTCGATCACGGATGGTTTCATTATCTAGGGCAGATAAAGTATAAAAGGATAAAAATGATAAAAGCAAAAATGTGTCTCCAAATATACTTGGGCGGCCGTTAATATACCTGGGTGGCTCGCCCAAGTAAAGTCTATGTGTGCCAAGCACTGTATACATTCGTCATATACGCTCTCTCTCTCTCTCGTCATAAAGTTATGTTATACAGTGGGTATAAAGTTAAAGTTACAGCTTTTTGAGATGTAAAATCATGTCATCTTTTTCCACCTTGAATTGAAACCAACAAAATTCATGTATCAAGCAAATAGAAACTTTTAAGGGGGAAAAAAAAAAAAAATTGTTACATGAAAATGTGCACACCCTTTTCAATTCCCGTCCCGAATATAATACAATACTACAGTACCAATACAGTACAACAGTACCTTCGAGGTAATTCCCGTCCTGAATATAATACAATATAATACTACAGTATCTCGAGGTAATTCCCTTCTCGAATACTTCTAATACATTTCCAATACTTCGAGGTAATTCCCCTCTCGAACTAAGGTGTTGGCGTCCCGTCAAGAAGCTACTATCACTACCTCAGTCACACATGAGCGCACAGGTCTTTAGCATCTATACACTCTCACCATCCTTCTCAGGTGTATGCTGGTCCGAAACAGGATCATTAATACTAACTCCGAGTATTACAGCCTCACCCCGAGGGCGACTCTATAGTCTTCCAACGCTATCACTGTCTCTGCTGTGGTCTTTTGAGCATAGAATCTTTAGTACTTCTATTCCTTAGCTGCGCAGCATATACCTGACATGACTTCCAAGTTGCTCTTTGCAGAAATGAAGTTTTATTTACGGCCGGGAGGTCACTCGTCACAACAACAGAGTGAGTCTCAATGAATAGAAAGATACATGCACATTTAAGTCTTACAGATGAATAAAAATCAATGTCTTCTTCACTGTGATTTATTCTGGTAATTGGTTTGTAATGATTTAAGCTAATCATATGACTGGTCTTAGACCTGAGAATCCTTAGTGTGAATTTTCTGTACATTTCATGTTGACATAAAATGTTTCTATCACAGTACATTATTTGGAATTAACCAATTACATTCAAACTCTTACTGAAAAGTACTTCCCATTCAGTCCGTCACGTTCGACGTACGTCGGACAGACCGACGAATAGGAATCTCGCAAGAGAGGCCAATCTACTTCGAGTGTAACTACAACGAGCCAATGCACATTGGCATGCAATCATATGCATCAGCTGCTCGCCTCGCAGCGTGGGTATATAATGAGCAGCAGGTGCGTTGCATCTTCAGCTTTTCGCTTCAGAGCCGAACCGTGTGGTTATCTACGGAGTGTGTGTAAAAAAACGAGCCTTTCTTCGACTTCTCTTTTGTTGGTGCAGGCGGACAGCACTGCAGCGGGGCCGGTCTCTCCTTCCTTTGTTTTGTTTGCCAAGAGCAATATCTGTGAGAAAGCCGTTCTCACGGCTGGTAAAACGGTGCGCTTAGGCGCTAAAGAGCTGTTTTAACAGCTGGTAGAGGCGGCTTTAAGGAGAGAGTGCACACGACAGGCTGCACTCTTCCCTGTCTGTGTTTGCAGCGGCCATTCCCCTGCGTGCTTCGGCACTTGAAGAGTTAGTCCCTAAAAGAGCTTACACAAGTAGATTCGCGTCTTTTTAAAGATGTCGTTCTACTTGTGTGTTTCTGGATGCGGTCGTTACCTGTCACCGCGGGATGGTCACCAACGCTGTATCGCGTGCCTGGGCTTAAGCCACGCTGAGGCGGCGTTTGTGGATGAGTCATGTACCCATTGTGGGAAGATGACCATCTCGGAGTTGCGATCTAGACTCCAGTTCCTGCAAAGGGGCGGAGTCCCGGTGCCGTTGCCTCGTTCCAATCCTCCTCAGAGGGTTGCTTCGGGCAGCGGTGCTGGTGATCTGAGGATCACGGTGAGCGCGCTTCCTTCGGGGAACCAACCCCCTAGGAACCCTCATCCCTCCTGCACTCCGCAGCCAGTAGAGCTGCCGGGGGAGCGTGGTGGACCACCCCAGAGGTGTGTACCATCCGTATCCTTCGGAGCTCCCCAAGATGATAGGATGTCGATCGCTGCATCGGAGGGTGAGCCTGACACTTCGGGGAATGATGATTCGGCGCAGCTGACTCCTTCGGGAGTGACAACTGTGCCCGATTCGGACCCAGAAATAATGGCTATGCTTGCCCGGGCCGCCAACAGGGTTGGGCTTGTGTGGAATCCTCCACCGTGTCCCGAACCCTTGAGGCTGGATGATTGGTTTCTCGGGGTGGCCAGGGCTGGTTCTCAGCCCCCCACCCCAGTTCCTTTCTTCCCGGAGGTGCATGAAGAGCTCACTGGCACATGGACGGCACCTTTTACTGCCCGAAACCGTGTCGGTGGGTCCTCCTCCCTCACCACCCTTGATGGCGGGGCGGCTAAGGGTTATACGCGCATACCCCCTGTGGAACGGGCCGTTGCTATGCAACTGTGCCCTAACTCCACCTGGTGGGGGGAGCCGTCTCTCCCTTCCCGGGCCTGTAAGTACTCGTCGGATCTTACCGGCAAGGCTTATCAGGCCTGTGGGGAAGCCGCCTCTGCCTTGCACGCTATGACGTTGCTGCAGGTCCATCAGGCCAAGGCACTGAAGGACCTGCACGAGGGTGGTCATGATCCACAAGTTCTTCAGGAGCTTCGTGCCGCGACGGACCTCGCGCTTCGTGCGACGAAGGTCACGGCGCGGTCAGTGGGTCGTGCGATGTCCACGTTAGTGGTCCAGGAGCGCCATCTCTGGCTGTGTCTTGCGGACATGAGGGATACCGACAAAGTCAGGTTGCTTAATTCCCCCGTGTCCCAGACCGGCCTCTTCGGCGACGCGGTCGAGAACTTTGCCCAGCAGTTCTCGGCTGTCTGAGCAGTCTGAGGCGATCAGTCATATCCTGCCGAGGCGGTCAGCTGCTGCACCTCCACCGCCCGCGGCTCCTCAGGCTGCTCGTCGCCGAGGGCGCCCTCCCGCGGCCGCCCCCACTCCCGCGCCCCAGCAGCAGCCTTCATCCAAGCGGCGCCGTGGAGCCGGTCGTGGTCAGGGTGCCCAGCCCGTCCAGCCCGCCCCCAAGAAGAGGGGCGGCAAGGCCAAGTCCAAGAGGCCCTAGGACGGGCGACCCGGAGATGGAGGGGATTGCTCTTCGGGAGATGGTGACCGCACCACTCCTTCCCCCGGAGGAGGGCCGGGTGGAGAATCTTGTGTTTCCTTTTGTTTTTGTTCCGCCAAATTGTCAAGAAAAGAGCAGTTTCCTTCATCTCCGGGTCCGAAGAGGGCTCGGAGAGCAGTGGGAGGGCAAGAACCTCACCACTTTCATCCCCCTCTTCTGTCGCCAGCGGACAGCAGCGAGCAGCGGGCGACCAAAGCCTTGACTGCTCCCTCTGTCCATCCGTGGAACCAGGTAAGTGTTGCACACCACACTGTGACGCCGCTTCGGGCCGCCTCGCAAAGAGAGCCCCCTGGGCTGCGTCCCTGTGTTCCACTTCGCTGCCTCACTGCGGGTACGCCTGCGGTCCCTTTGGTCCCGCTTGTACGGTCTCTGAGTGCCTGGTTAGCGCTCCCCAGTCCGTCTCGTTGGCTCATTCGGACCATCAGGCTCGGCTATGCGATTCAGTTCGCCCGCCGTCCCCCCAAGTTCAGGGGCGTCCTCTTCACTACAGTGAAAGATGTAAATGCCCATGTCTTGCGTGCGGAGATCGCTGTCCTACTGGCAAAGGACGCGATAGAGCCGGTCCCTCCAGCCGATATGAGGGTTCTACAGTCCCTACTTCATTGTACCCAAGAAAAGCGGTGGGTTACGACCGATCCTGGATCTGCGAGTTTTGAATCGGAGCCTTCACAAGCTACTGTTCAAAATGCTCACGCAGAAACGCATTTTCGAGTGCATCCGTCCCCAGGATTGGTTTGCAGCGATCGACCTGAAGGACGCGTACTTTCATGTTTCGATTCTTCCACGACACAGGCCATTCCTGCGTTTTGCGTTCGAAGGTCGAGCATATCAGTACAGAGTCCTACCCTTTGGGCTGGCCCTGTCTCCCTGCGTCTTCACGAAAGTCGTGGAGGGAGCCCTTGTTCCCATGAGAGAACAGGGTGTTCGCATCCTCAACTATCTCGACGACTGGCTCATTCTGGCACAGTCCCGGGATCAGTTGTGCGAACACAGGGACTTGGTGCTCAGACACCTCAGCCAGTTGGGTCTTCAGGTCAACTGGGAAAAGAGCAAACTCGCCCCGGTGCAGAGGATCTCGGATTCGTTGGATTCGGTCGAACAGATAGCACGCCTCAAAGAGGAACGTGCTCAGTCGGTGTTGAACTGCTTGAATACGTTCAACGGCAGGACAGCGGTTCCACTGAAATTTTTTCAGAGGCTCCTGGGGCATATGGCAGCCGCAGCGGCAGTAACCCCGCTCGGTCTGCTTCATATGAGACCGCTTCAACACTGGCTCCACGGCCGGGTCCCGAGATGGGCGTGGCAACGCGGCACGTTCCGGGTGGCAATCACTCAGGAGTGCCGCCAAGCCTTCAGCCCGTGGTCGGACCCCTTGTTTCTTCGGGCTGGAGTGCCCCTAGAGCAGGTGTCCCGGCATGCTGTGGTATTCACAGATGCCTCTGCCACAGGCTGGGGTGCCACGTACAACGGGCATGCAATGTCAGGGGTGTGGACGGGCCCCCATCTGCATTGGCACATCAACTGCCTTGAGTTGCTAGCGGTACGCCTTGCTCTGAGCCGCCTCAAAGGGCCGCTACGGGGCAAGCATGTACTGGTCCGTATGGACAACACTGCGACTGTTGCGTACATCAACCGTCAAGGTGGTCTACGCTCCCGTCGCATGTCGCAACTCGCCCGCCATCTCCTCCTCTGGAGTCAGAAGCATCTGAGGTCGCTTCGTGCCATTCATGTTCCCGGTGTGCTCAACCGTGTGGCCGACGAGCTATCACGAGCTGCGCTGCCAGGAGAGTGGCGACTCCACCCCCAGGTGGTCCAGCTGATTTGGAGAGAGTTCGGAGAGGCTCAGGTAGACCTGTTTGCCTCACCAGAAACCTCCCATTGCCAGTTGTTTTACTCCCTGTCCGAGGGAAAACTCGGAACAGATGCACTGGCACACAGCTGGCCCCGAGGCCTTCGCAAATATGCGTTTCCCCCAGTGAGTCTACTTGCACAGACCCTGTGCAAAGTCAGGGAGGACGAGGAGCAGGTCCTGCTAGTTGCGCCCTATTGGCCCAACCGGACCTGGTTCCCAGAACTCTCACTCCTCGCGACAGCCCCTCCCTGGCCTTCTTTCTCAGAGACTGGGCACTCTCTGGCACCCGCGTCCAGACCTCTGGAAACTCCATGTCTGGTCCCTGGACGGGACGCGGAGGTTCTAGGTGACTTACCCCCCGAGGTACTTAACACCATCACTTCGGCACTTGCTGCGCTTACATGCGCTTTTTCTCCAGAGAGTCCCTACAAGGCAGACCCTGTTGAGTCCTCCGATATCCCTTCGGCAGCCGACGTGGCGGAGCGTCTGGCGCTAGGCCTTTACTCCGTTGTATCCTTGAGAACCGGGTTTAGGCTGGGTTCCATATGTGTGACCCTACTGGGATCCCATATGTCTAGGTCCACGGTTGCTCCTAAACGAAGCCCGTGTCTTTCCCTCTGGGAGAACCCACCTCTCATCGAGTTGGAGTCACCCCAGTTCTTCCATATGTAGTACAGCCTACGGGTTAGTCCATATGTACTTCTCCACATAACTCCTTCGGGGAAGGATGTGGCTTCCGCAACGTTCCTTTCCCAGCGGAAGGGTACGCTTTCCCAGCGTTATCCAATAGTCTCGCTGAATGGGTTTTGGGGAACAGCAGTGATCGACACTCTCTGTGTTAGTCCTGTCCCACCGTCCGTAGGCAAGGGGGTTCAGGTGGCTTACAACAGAGCGCTGGAAGGGGGCAGCTCCTGTGGCGCTTTGGTAGGGATTCCTATTCGTCGGTCTGTCCGACGTACGTCGAACGTGACCGACTGAATTGGAACGTCTCGGTTACAAAGGTAACCCTCGTTCCCTGAAGGAGGGAACGGAGACGTACGTCCCGTCGCCACAGTCGCTGTACCCCGCTGATGCTGCCGCCTATCCGGTTCGGCTCCTCAGCGAAAACCTGAAGATGCAACGCACCTGCTGCTCATTATATACCCGCGCTGCGAGGCGAGCAGCTGATGCATATGATTGCATGCCAATGTGCATTGGCTCGTTGTAGTTACACTCGAAGTAGATTGGCCTCTCTTGCGAGATTCCTATTCGTCAGTCTGTCCGTCTGTCTCCCATTTTTATGAGCTGATGCGGACGTTCACTCTCTGTTGGATGTATCGCCTTGAAAGCTTACGTTTGAAAACTCTGTTTCGTGGCCGCATTAGTGGATAATGAGCTGACTCGCGAACGACTGACATCTCTCTTTTCAAATAGATTACATAAACAGAATATTTGTTTTCGATTTGACTTGCATGATTCAAAACCTGACATGTCAACGTTTCTTTAGATATGTGTCTCATGTGTGTGTGATAAGTATTCACTAAGTTACAGTTCATTTTCTGAGGGCTATCAGAATGGACTTCATTCAGAGAAAACCTGCATCCCGTGCTTCATGTTAGTTTTCTTTATTTTGCAAAAAGCACAACATTTTGTTTTTACTGTGAGTGTACACAAATAAAAGACATTCTGTAGTTTCAATTGATGTATTACTTTTGTCAAGTCAAGTCACCTTTATTTATATAGCGCTTTTTACAATGTAGATTGTGTCAAAGCAGCTTTACATTGATATCTGGTACATTGTTTGACTGCACAGCAGCTCTTAAAGAATAGTGTCAATGCAGGCAGATCAAAAGCACTGTTGAATATCAAAATGTCAAGTCAAGTGTCCCCAACTAAGCAAGCCAGAGGCGACAGCGGCAAGGAACCCAAACTCCATCAGGTGACATCAGGTGGCAGACAAGTGGCAAATTGGTGTTAAAATGGAGAAAAAAACCTTGGGAGAAACCAGGCTTAGTCGGGGTGCCAGTTCTCCTCTGGCCAACAGTGCTTTGTTACAATTCAGGTTGCTATCATAAGTCCAATAGGATCGCAACATTAAAAGTATTTATTTCAGTTCCATCCAATTGAGGATCGTATTCATCACGCCGGTATGGACGGTTGTTGAGGAACTGTGTCGTGGCTGTCGTGTCGATGAGGCCTTCACAGGGGATGATCTAGTTGACTCAATCTCTGCTGATACTTCAGGGCTGCGTTGTGGTCGTGTCAAGGTGCAGGTCCTTGGTCTCACCTGGATACGGCCCGGATCCGGTTGACTACGGTGAACCTCGGGATAAACAGAAAGACTAATATTAGCGTAGATGCCATTCTTCTTCTGATGTAACGAGTACATCAGGTGTTATAGGAAGTGTTCCCGGTTCCGGCTGACCTAATTTATGCAGCCTAATAATCCTTTAACGGATTTGGAAATATAAATTGGTAATGTGTTATGTGTATGCCAGGTTAAAGAGATGCGTTTTTAGTCTAGATTTAAACTGACAGAGTGTGTCTGCTTCCCGAACAATGCTAGGAAGATTGTTCCAGAGTTTAGGTGCCAAATAGGAGAAGGATCTACCACCTGCAGTTGATTTTGATATTCTAGGTATTATCAGCTGGCCTGAATTCTGAGATCGCAATAGACGTGAAGGACTATAATGAATTAGGAGCTCGCTCAGGTACTGGGGAGCTAAACCATTTAGTGCTTTGTAAGTAATTAGCAAGATTTTAAAATCTATACGATGTTTAACAGGAAGCCAATGCAGTGTTGACAGAACTGGGCTAATATGGTCATACTTCCTGGTTCTAGTAAGAACTCTAGCTGCTGCATTTTGTACGAGCTGTAGTTTATTTATCAGGCGAGCAGAACAACCACCCAGTAGAGCGTTACAGTAATCTAGCCTTGAGGTCATGAACGCATGAACTAACTGTTCTGCATTTTTCATTGAGAGCATATGTCGTAGTTTAGATATATTTTTAAGATGGAAGAATGCGGTTTTACAGATGCTAGTAACATGGCCTTCAAATGAAAGATTGGTATCAAAGAGCACACCTAGGTTCCTAACTGACGACGAAGACTTAACAGAGCAGCCATCAAGTGTTAGACAATATTCTAGGTTATTACGTGAAGAAGTTTTTGGTCCAAAAATTAGAATCTCTGTTTTTTCTGAATTTAGTAGTAGGAAATTACTGGTCATCCAATTTTTTATATCAGCTATGCACTCCGTTAATTTTGTGAATTGGTAAGTTTCGTCAGGGCGCGAAGAAATATAGAGCTGAGTATCATCAGCGTAACAGTGAAAACTAACGCCATGCTTCCTAATGATATCTCCCAAGGGTAGCATGTACAGAGTGAACAGTAACGGTCCTAGTACTGAGCCTTGTGGTACTCCATATTGAACTTGTGATCGATATGACATGTCTTCGTTTACTACTACAAACTGATAACGGTCAGATAAGTATGATTTGAACCATGACAATGCAATTCCACTAATGCCAACATAATTTTCGAGTCTATTTAAAAGAATATTGTGATCAATAGTGTCAAATGCTGCACTAAGATCCAGTAACACTAATAGAGAGATACAACCACGATCTGATGATAAGAGCAAATCATTAGTAACTCTAATGAGAGCAGTCTCAGTACTATGGTACGGTCTAAATCCTGACTGGAAATCCTCACAGATACCATTTCTTTCTAAAAAGGAACATAGCTGTGATGATACTGCCTTTTCTAGTATTTTTGACAGAAAAGTGAGATTTGAGATCGGCCTGTAATTGACTAATTCTCTAGGATCAAGTTGTGGTTTTTTAATAAGAGGTTTAATAATAGCCAGCTTAAAAGTTTTTGGTACGTATCCTAATGATAAAGATGAATTGACGATATTGAGAAGAGGGTCTATGACCTCTGGAAGCATTTCTTTCAATAGCTTAGTCGGTATAGGGTCTAACATACATGTTGTTGATTTTGATGATTTAACAAGTTTAGACAATTCTTCCTCTCCTAAAGCAGTAAATGAATTGAATTTTTCCTCAGGGACACTACAATGCACTATCTGACACGATACTGTAGTAGACGGTTGCATGGTTATTATTTTTTCTCTAATATTATCAATCTTGCAAGTAAAGAAGTTCATAAAGTCATTACTGCTGTGCTCTTTGGAAACATCAGAAGTTGAAGCTTTATTTCTTGTTAATTTAGCCACTGTATCAAATAAATACCTAGGGTTGTGTTTATTTTCTTCTAAGAGTTTTGAAAAATAGGCAGATCTAGCAGATTTTAAGGCCTTTCTGTACTCAATCATTCTCTCTCTCCACGAAATACGAAATACTTCTAGTTTTGATTTCTTCCAGCTGCGCTCCATTTTTCTGGCTGCTAACTTTAGGGCCCGAGTGTGCTCATTGTACCATGGCATTGGATTAATTTCCTTAATCTTTTTTAAACGCAAAGGAGCAACTGAGTCTAATGTGCTGGAAAAGACAGAGGCAATAGTTTCTGTTGCAACATCGAGGTCTTCTAAGCTGTCTGGTATGCTAAGGCGATGAAAATGATCAGGAAGATTATTTATAAAGCAATCTTTAGTGGTAGAAGTGATGGTTCTACCATATTTATGGCATGGAGGCAGTTTAGCCGCCTTGACTAAATGTAGTATACACGAGACTAGATAATGATCTGAGATGTCGTCACTCTGCTGCAGAATTTCAACAGCATCAATATCGATTCCATGTGACAATATTAGATCTAAAGTATGATTATGACAATGAGTGGGTCCTGACACATGTTGTCTAACACCAATAGAGTTTAGAATATCTGCAAATGCCAATCCTAATGCGTCTTTTTTATTATCTACATGAATATTAAAATCACCAACAACAAGGACTTTACCTGCAGCTAGTACTAACTCTGATAGAAAGTCAGCAAATTCTTTGATAAAGTCTGTATTGTGTCCTGGTGGCCTGTATACAGTAGCCAGCACAAATGTCAACTTACATAATGTTACGTAAAGTACCATAGTTTCGAAGGAATTATATTTGAAAGACTTCTGACTAATACTGTAAATATTACTATAGATTACAGCAACACCTCCCCCTTTGCCTTTCTGACGGGCATTGTGTCGATAATCATAACCTTGAGGACTAGACTCATTTAAAGTAATGTAATCGTCCGGTTTTAGCCAAGTTTCTGTCAAACACAGCACATCTAGATTATTATCTTTGATAATATCATTAACAATAAGTGATTTTGAAGAAAGGGATCTAATATTTAACAACCCGAGTTTTATCATTTGTTTAGCATTATTATCTCTATTTTTTATTTGTTGAACATCAATTAAATTTTTACCATTAAATGGGTTTGGAAGTTTTTTGTTTTTACTAATTCGGGGTACAGACACAGTCTCTATTTGAAAATATCTAGGTGTAAGAGTTTCTATGTGTTGAGAGTTATCTGAATTTTCTGACTTCTGTAACGTGAGGCAGCTAGCAGACGGTCGGTTTAGCCAGTTTGTCTGCTGCTTTCTGACCTGGGCCCCAGTTTGTCATGTTTCAGTTCTAAGACTATGTGCCATATTACTAGAGAGAAGAGCAGCACCATCCCGGGAGGGATGAATACCATCTCTTTTTAACAGGTCAGGTCTGCCCCAAAAACTTTTCCAATTATCTATGAAACCTATATTATTTTGCGGACACCACTTAGACAGCCAGCCATTGAGTGATGATAATCTGCTAACTATCTCATCACTCCGACGAACAGGAAGCGGGCCAGAGCAAATTACTTCTCCTGACATTGTACTTGCGAGTTCACACACCTCTTTAATGTTAATTTTAGTGATCTCCGACTGGCGAAGTCGAACATCATTAGTGCCGACGTGAATAATAATCTTAGAGTATTTACGATTAGCATTAGCCAGCACTTTTAAATTTGCTTTGATGTCAGGTGCTCTGGCTCCCGGCAAACATGTGACTATGGTGGCTGGTGTCTCTATTTTCACGTTCCGTGTAATAGAATCGCCAATAACTAGGGCACTTTCAACAGGATTCTCAGTGGGTGTATCACTGAGTGGGGAGAACCTGTTTGATGTTCTTATTGGAACGGAAGAGTGGTGTTTTTCGCGGCTAGGCCGCCTCACCGTTACCCAAGTGCCCTGCTGTGCGGGCTCTACAGCCGGAACCGAACAATGTACAGAGTTCACTAAGCTAGTCGCATCCAAAACAGTATCTGAAGCCCTTGCATTCTTACTATCCTCGATTAAAGTTTGGATGCGTGTCTCTAATTCTGAGATTCTCTCTGTCAGCCTGACTATTTCCCTACATTTATGACATGTAAATCCCTCATCACTGACAGAGAGAGCTATGGTAAACATGTGGCAAATGGAACAGGTAGCAATGCTGGGAGAGGATGACATGACTCACCGTGTTTGTAGACTGATCCGACTTACCACAGCTGTTTGAAGAACGCGTTGAAAAAGGAGCGCGCGAGCGACTGTTAACAAGTTTAACAAGCTAGCGCTGCAAATGCAAATGCGTTGTAACAGCGATTTAGATTCAAATATTACAAGCTAGCGACGTCAGATTAGTGTGGTAGGCAATATTACATATACGGTAATAAAAAAATAAGCAACAATGAATAAAAGTAAGAGATTCAAAACAAAGCTATACGGAGTTACAGACGCAAACCAATCTGAGCAGCGAGGCTTTTTGTCATACAGACTTTTGTCTGTATGACAAAAAAAAAATAGTATTTTAAGTTGATTTTGCTGCTATGCGAAAAAAATACATCAAAACGCGCCGGCGCATTTCCCGACCTTTGAGTGTTAATGACAGAATTTTCATTTTTGGGTTAACTAACCCTTTAAGATGTGCCAAGTTGATATACTCTTATTCAAAAAGATTAGGTTGCTGTATTTAAAGCAAAAGGTGTGCACACTTATGCAACAGTGTTTTTTTTTTTTTAAGTCTTTTTTTCACTTAAGTTTCTGTTTGTTTGTTTGTTACAAGAATTTTAGTGGTTTCAATATTACATTAAAGATAGAAAAAGATCTGATCTGATATGATTTTACTTGGATAAGTTTTTTTACACCCACTGTTATTGTATCATTTCCAGCTGTTATTGCAAGTATTGCAAATGAAATGAAAAATTATAAATGTATAATAAAGTAAATACATTTTGGATTTTTTTTTTTTTTTTTTTTTTTTTTTTTTAGAATGGATTTTTAAAATAAAAATAAACATTGTGTATTATCAAACTGAGTCTGCTGTACAGACAGAATTGGCTAGTTGCATATGGCAGCCATGTTGGATTTCCGGTCTAGCGAGTGTGTGCAGACAGGTTTTGTTTGACGCCAATGCAGAGAGTCGGAGAAAGCCAAAAACTATTTTATAGATGTTACTAGGATTTACACAATATTACTTATATGCTCACACTCACATTTCAGCAACCATTTTGTTATATGTTCTCAAGGGACAATACTATAGAAATGAAAACTGGATATACTTTAGAGTAGACAATGTGCAGCTTGTATAGCAGTACAGATTTACTGTCCTCTAAAAATAACTCAACATACAGCCATTATTGTCTAAATAACTGGCAACAAAAACGAGTACACCCTAAGTGAACAGGTCAAAACTGTGTCCAAAGTGTCAATATTTTGTGTGAGCACCATTGTTATTTAGCACTGCCTTAATCCTCCTGGGCATGGAATTCACCAGATTTGCACAGGTTGTTGCTGGGATCCTCTTCCACTTCTCCATAATGACATCACGGAGCTGCTGGATGTTAGACACATGGCGCTTCTCCACCTTCCGCTTGAGGATGCCCCACAGGTGCTCAATAGGGTTCAGATCTGGAGACATACTTGGCCACTCCATCACTTTCACCTTCAGCTTCCTCAGCAAGGCAGTTGTCATCTTGGCGGTGTGTTTGGGGTCATTATCATGCCGTTCAGCCCAGTTTCTGAAGGGAGGGCATCATGTTCTGCTTCAGAATGTCACAGTACATGTTGGAATCCATGTTTCCCTCAATGAAGCAGAGCTCCCCAGGACCAGCAACAATCATGTAGCCCCAGACCATGATGCTACCACCACCATGCTTAACTGTAGGCAAGACACAATTTTCTTGGTACTCCTCACCAGGGCGTCGCCACACATGCTGGACACCATCTGAGCCATACAAGTTAGTCTCATCAGACCACAGGACATGGTTCCAGTAATTCATGCTCTTGGACAGGTTGTCTTCAGCAAACTGTTTGCAGGCTTTCTTGTAAACCAGCTTCAGAAGAGGCTTCCTTCTGGGATGACGGCCACGCAAACCGACTTGTTGCAGTGTGCGGCATATGGTCTGAGCACTGACAAGCTGACCTTCCGCTTCTGCAACCTCTAAAGCAATGGTGGCAGCACTCATGCATCTGTTTTTTGAAGCCAGCTTCTGCACCTGACACACAGCACAAGGTCTCAACTTCTTTGATTCAACTTCTTTGGCCTGTTCCGTTTGGAATCCGTCTTGGAAAACCTCTCTCTATAGCCGCTTTTCCACCATCGGGCCGAACGGTTCTCATTGCGTAACCGTTCCATTCCGTGCCGATTCGGGCCAGCTGGTACGGTTACGGTTTAATTTTCCACTGTGGGGCTGATAACGGCCGCTCTTTACAAAAGCGTCAGTTGTTGCCTTGGTAACGCAACGGTTTACTGATGATATTAGATGTAAATAACGACCGCGTTATGGAGGATCACATATTTCTTTTAATTTTATTATTAGTTTGTGTTTATGATGCTCAAATAGAGCGCTTAGCCAGCTATGGACAAACTGGTAGCCAGGCAACAGACAAGTGACCAATCCTGTGTGCCGACGTCAGTTCACGCATTCTACCAGCACAAGAATTCTGGGCCGAGAACGGTTTGTAATCGTGCCGTGCCGTACCAGGCTCCAGTGGAAACACAACTGGAACCGTTCCTTACCATTCTAAGAACCGTTCGGCCCGACAGTGGAAAAGCGGCTTATGACCCTGGCCACTGTGCTGTAACTCAGTTTCATGGTGTTACCGATCTTCTTATAGCCTAGGCCATCTTTGTGAAGAGCAACAATTCTAATTCTTAAATCCTCAGAGAGTTCTTTGCCATGAGGGGCCATGTTGAACATCCAGTGATCAGTATGAGAGAATTGTACTCAAAGCACCAAATTTTAACTGCTCTAATACAAGATCCACACATTTGTATGGTCCTGTCAAGCAGACAAAAACATGAACATGATGAATAGGACATGTTGCTTTGCATGGTTAAACAAAATACAACTGTTATCACTATACTCACTTTTGTTGCCAGCTATTTTGACAATAATGACTGTATGTTAAGTTATTTTCAGAGGACAGTAAATCTATACTGCTATATAAGCTGCACACTGACTACTCTAAAATATATATATAAAATATATAAGTTTCATTTCTATAGTATTGTACCTGGAGAATATATACTAAAATGGTTGCTGAAATGTGAGGGGTGTACTCACTTTGATGAGATACTGTACACGTGTGCAAGCCTAGGTCGCTGGGGGGTTTGGGTTTGCCAAATTTTCAACATTTCTATTGGGCTGCCAATTGTAGAGCCTTAACTTACTGGCAGGACCCACGCCCGGACAGTCCTTCAGCTGATATCCCTTCATGGCTTATGATTGAGCGTGGCGCTTCAAATTGGTCTCTCTCCTCATTGCTTTTTGCTGCCCGAGAGACATTTAAAGCTTCAGCAGGATCCCACTTTATGATTAACAACTCTCTTAGGATATGGCTTCAGACTGTTAAGACATTTAAATTGCCAAATACCTACTTTTTTGCTCCTGTCTGTCGTAACCATGCCTTTAAAACTTCACTATTAAATCCAGTGTTCACAGGTGGGTATTCTGTCCTCTGCATGCGTGCATTGAGCATGCATAGATAGCCAAACATTGTAAAGAGATGAGGAGGCTTCAATGACGACTCAGATGATTAAGTAAATTTTCTCTTTACTTGACTTTGTTGAGTGCAGTCAAGTTGTTTCTCTCAATCTCTGTTACATTCTTTTGTGAAACTGCAAAATAAATACATACAAAAATGCTTACTTTACATATAAACAAACAAAATACACAAACTCGTTCTGCAATGTTTACATTAACATCGCTAAATTACGGTAGTTGTTATGCTATCACATGGCGATCTTTTGAATGTCCGCATATTGCACTTGAAACCGTTAATGTGCTTTCAATATATAAATATTAACAAGATCCAAACACAAAGTATATAAAATAACAAATATAAATGATAAACTTACAAGCAAAGCTTCTCCAGGGCATTACATAACGAATAGAAACAGATTAAAGGAGCATGCGATCTCTCTGCTCGCAGAATGGGAAAATGGCTGCTGCGCTTTGCGTGCTTGACACTATGAAGCATAACAAATAGAGTTTTTTCAAACGGTAGTTTAGCTTAACCTATGACAAACGTCGCCCTCTAGTGGGGAGGAAGGAGTAATGTTAGACATGGCATAATACTCCCCGTTTGGTATTAAGTATAATACCACTCTTAATTTCTGTATTCACAGGGTAATTTAAGACATAAGCAAGATAACCTCTGTAATAGGTCGTAAGAAAGTTTAGCAGTACCACTCTTAGTGACTTTCAGTTCCAGTTTCCAGGTCTCCTTCTTTGATGTTAGGTTTGTTGTCTTGCCATTTCTTACGGGACTGAAGGGATGCAAGGTATTCTCGTCTCCACCTTTCCCAAAATATACTGGCAAGATACTGCACTCTTTTCCACTGTTTTCGATACAGATCAGCGCCTTCAAAGGGTCCTGGAAGTGCGGATTGGGTACACACCTTTTGGGAGAGGATCATTGCTGGGGTGAGGAGAAGCGGCGATTCAGGATCGGTTGAAATGGATACGAGAGGTCTTGCATTTACAATAGCACACACTTTAGCCATTAGAGTTGACAGCATTTCGTGAGTCAGATGTGAGGAGCTGATTTGAGGAAGCATGGAGTCTAAAATCCGTCTTGAAAGTCCGATCATCCTCTCCCATGCTCCTCCCATGAGAGACGAATGAGGTGGGTTAAAGATCCACTTGCAACCTTCTTCACTAAGGTATTGTCACGCTTGAATCTTTGGTAGAGACCACAAGCATGTTCAGCTCTTTGCATGCTCCAGTGAAATTAATGCCACAGTCAGATCAGTCAGAATGGCGAAGAACCGGTGAAGTGCATTAATGAAGCTTGATGTGTCCATTGACTCTATCAGTTCAATATGGATGGCTCGCACAGATAAACATGTGAAAATTACCGCCCATCTTTTACTGAAAGCATGACCTCCACGGGTACGGCTTGCAGATACATTTCAAGGGCCGAACACGTCTAAGCCGATGTTACTGAAGGGTGGCTCCATGCTGATGTGGTCAGGCGAGAGGTCTGCCATTTTCTGTTCAGCTGTTTTACCTCTTTGTTTGATGCACTTGTGAAGGATGCCATTGATGCGTCTTTTTGCTCCGACTATCCAGAATCCTCCAGTGCGGATTGCTCCTTCTGTGAATATTCGACCTTGATGATTTACTTTCTCATGGTAATGATTTGTTAGGAGGGTTGCTATGTAACTATGGCCGGGAATGATGAGAGGGTGTTTCTCGCTGCTCCAATTCTTAAGAGTCCGTCTTCCAGGACCGGGTTCAGCCTCTTGAAGGAACTTTGTTTAGGAATGGCCTTTTCATTCTCCAGACAAGCAATTTCTGCTTTATAAGCCTCCCTTTGTACACATCTGATGATGACATTTTCAGCTTGAGTTAGTAACTCGGGTGTGTATGAACTCTCGCAAAGATGCCATCCACGGCATTACTTTTCATTGTTTTTTAATTTGTCATAGCAAAAATGAAGCTATGGCTCTTCTTAAGGATTTCCAAGAAGAAAATCTTTCGAAGCGGTGAGAACCGAGACCGGGATTAGGGTTTAAACAGGTCATGGCATGCGTTCGCACCTCCATGTCTGTATCTGGATCGATGAGACTATAGGGAGCCTCTTTTACAGGGGTTGATGCTGAATGTTGCAGAAATGGTGGACCAGTGAGCCAATTTGTTTCAGTTAGGCGGCACGCAGGTACTGGTCTAGTAGCAACATCGGCAGGGTTTTTTGAGGTTGGAATGTACCACCACTGCTCTGGTTGAGTGAATTTTCTGGTTCTTTGCACTCTGTTGCTGACGTACACATACAGTCATCGGGTCTCATTGCAGATGTACCCCAGAACGACTTTGCTGTCTGTGTAGAATAGTAGGGTGTCAGGTTTGATGTAGGCTTGCTACGGTCATCGGTGTTACCGGTGTTCAGTCGCAACACCGGTTTCATCACTTGCCCACCACGGCACCGAGGTTAATTTTTTTTTTTTTTCCACTTTAACGCGTTAAAAATATTTGCATTTAATGCAATTAACGTAGTATCCATTTTCTATTTTTGTATTATATTGTATTTTTGTATTATATGATCAAGCTCTTATTCATGCTAATGCTTGCGCGACAAGGCAAAAGAGAACGCGCTGTCTTGTGAATGTTCTGCCTATGTGACACACACACACACACACAACGCGTGCGCCAGTATCGAGTTCTCTTCTGCTCTTAACGAACCATAACACACACAAATGATGCCAAAATGTCCGTTTTGTCGAGTGTTTTTCAGTAAGAGTAACCCACCATTCAAGCAATTGCTGTTAATTTGAAAGTGAAAGTCGGCCTTTCCGTAACAAAACATTGAAAGCTCAGCTGAACAGCTGATCATAGCTGATCATAGCTGTACAGGGCGGGTTTTTATTTTTCATGTCAAAAACATTCCTTGTTGCGGAGAGCGCAGTCCATGGTTGCATGGCAATGACAGACGCCACGGAGCGCAAGCGCTTTGGAAAGTGACGTGCCCGCGCTTTCCACGCGTTTTTAGATAAAAAGACGCGGTTTGAAAAAAAAAAAAGAAAAAAAAAAGGTAGAGGCCCCACCCCCCGGTGACACTGGTATTACCGGTGTTGTCACATGTCGATTAACCGGTGGGAACATTTTCTCACCGTCACATCCCTAGTTTGATGTCTAGCTCTTGGACAATTTTTTCTGCCATTTCAACTGCAAGGACGGCCACATACAGTTCAAGTCTGGGAACTGTAAATACTGTTTGTGGGGCTAGCTTGGCTTTTCCCATAACGAACCCGACGTGACACATTCCATCATGATCCATTACTTTTAAGTATGCGACTGCAGATATGGTCTGAACAGATGCATCCGAGAAGACATGAATCTCCTTTTGTGGAGTCTTAGGTTAGAGATAGCGAGCATATCTTTGATGGCCTTAAGCAAACTGATTGCTTCTCTGATGGAAGAAAGTGACTTAAGTCCGTCGTCAACGTAAAAGTCTCTTTCGATGAAATGTCTCGCATCTGTACCAAACTCCGCTTCACCGTACAAGGCAGCATGTCTAAGGCCATAAATGGCAACAGCTGGGGAAGGGCTATTGCCGAAGACGTGAACTTTCATGCGATATTCTTCCATGCTTTCAGACATATCATTGTTCTTCAACCACAGAAAGCGGAGGAAGTTCCTATGATCTTCTCTGACAACGAAACTGTGGAACATTTGCTCTATGTCCGCAGTGATGACTATTGGCTCATGCCTGAATCGTAGCAGGACTCCCAGTAAACTGTTGTTGAGATCCTGGCCTGTTAGCAGCACATCGTTCAAAGATACGCCATGAAACTGCGCACTGGAGTCAAACACTATGCGAATTTGATTAGGCTTGCATGGGTGATACACACCGAAAGAGGGTAAGTACCCGCACTCCTCCCCTGGGTTCATAGAAGGTGCTAGCTCAGCATAGTCATTATCAAAGATCCTCTGCATAAACTCTACAAAGTGATCTCTCATCTCTGGTTTCTTGCGTAGTGTGTGACAGAGAGAGTTGAAACGACTCAGAGCTTGCTCTCTGTTGTTTGGAAGGCGTTGTCTAGGAGAATGAAATGGAAGGGGCGCTACCCAGCTATTAGTGTCATCCATGAACACCTCCCTGTCCATTAACTAAATGAACTGCCTATCCTCAATTAAAGGGACAATCTTTTCATCATCTTTTGTTCTTTCGAATACTGAGGTGGCTAATGGGCTGGGAACAAACTGGGGAAGGAGAGAGACTTTAACACTTGGCTGTGCAGTTAATTTCTCCTTGAGGTAGAGTTTATTGGGACATGGGCTAAAGCAGGATGGACGCCCATCTTTTAGAATGTTTGTGCGGTAAACACTCACGGTTGAGGGCTTGTGAGCAGCACCGAGACACACCTCGCCAACCACAACCCAGCCTAGGTCTAGTCTTTGAGCATAGGGAGCATTTTGTGGCCCACTGCATTGCTCTCTTACCTTGTGGACTTGGAGGATATCACGTCAGAGAAGGAGAAGTATTTGAGAGTTTGGATCTAGAGGAGGGATGAGATGAGCAATAGATTTGAGATGTGGGTGGTGTTTTGCTGCTTCAGGAGTGTGTATTTCTGACCTGTCTTCAGGCATGTAGTTGCACTCAATGAGCGTAGGGAGTGGGACTGAAAGACTGCCATCTGGAGGGTGTGCAATGAAGTCCATAGCTCGCATCTCAGACATTTCTGTGACTCCGGCGCACATGCGCAGAGTGTAGGGAAATTCTGTGCTCTTGAGATTAAAGAGATCGAAGAACTCAGACCTGGCAAGTGAAACGATTACTTTGATCATCGAGAATAGCATAGATGTTTAGTGATTTGTCTGGCTCTCCCTTGGGGTGAACTCTGATGAGACAGATTTTCGAACAGGATCGTAAACTATTAGCATCCCCACAGACCTCTGTGCATTTAGAGTTAATGGAAGGGTTTGCACTTTCCTTCTCCCCGCCATGCTCTGTGTTGGATGCTTTTAGCATCCATGGGGGTGGTCCAGGATGAAGAGCTGTGACATGTTTGTTACTGCCACACTCTGTGCACTGTATGCTAACATCACAGTCTTTGGCCACATGATCATTCGAAGAACAACATCTGAAACAGATATTATGCTCCTTCAAAAACGTTTTCCGTTCCTCAAAGCTCTTAGCTCTGAAGGCTCTGCACCTTTTGAAAGGATGGGGTTTTCTATGAATGGGGCATTGTCTGTTGATATCTGGCTTACAGTTCGGTAGAGCCGGTTGTTTGTGCAATCTCAGTTTTGTGAGTAGAGATTAAGCTTTTCAGTGGTCCGCCTCTTTTCACTAAGATTTCTGACTTTGCAGGGGCTGTTGCGTTGTACTGCTAAGATAGGAAGTCTGAGGTTTGTTCGATTTCTCTGAAACCAGAACTTGTCCATATGCTTGGTTATGAGAGAGCAATGTGTATGGCAGGTTAACAGGAGTGTGCTGAGGAAATGGTAGCTGTGTGCGGGGCATTCTGGGCTGACTTATTTGGTATGGTTTATGAGTAGACATACGGTGCAGTCTGTCAGCATCTTGTGTGACATGGCTTGTGGCAGTCGTGGTGGGCAGTGCAGGCGGTATCATGAACTGTTTGTGATCACGGGAATCAGGCTCTGCTTTAACGACAGGGAGACAATGAAAACTTGATCCAGAAAGACTGTCCACATAGTCCTTTGTGCGCTTTTCAACAGTCTCCTGTGGAAATGCTGTGACATCCATCGTCATATTAATTTCTCCTGACTCAATCTCTGCTGCAGCCACTTCCAGAATCTCAGCTTCTTTTGCTGCCGCTGCAACCTTCTTTTTATACTGTAGAGATAACAGTTCAGATTCCAGTTTAGCCTTTTCTAGCAGTACTTCTGCCTCTTTTTGTCCTAATGTTGTACGTGCTCTTACTGCTTCTGCTTTAGCTCGTGCTCTGTTTGCTGCCATACTTGCTGTGCATGATCTTGAGCTCTTGAAAGATGCAGATATCATTGACCTGGTTTCCAGTTGACTGAGTGAGACATTCGATGTGGTCTGCTGTTGCTCCTCAGCTTTCTCTTTAACATCCATCTTGAGCCAGTTGCGATGGGTGAAATAACTGGATAGCTGTTTTTCTTGTAAGTGCTGTGTTCTGCCTGTCGTGATGATGCTTTTTCACTATTCTGTCCTCTGTATGCGTGTGCATTGAGCATGCATATACAGATAGCCAAACATTGTAAAGAGATGAGGAGGCTTCATTGACGACTCAGATGATTAAGTAAATGTTCTCTTTACTTGACTTTGTTGAGTGCAATCAAGTTGTTTCTCTCAATCTCTGTTACATTCTTTTGTGAAACTGCAAAATAAATACATACAAAAATGCTTACTTTACATATAAACAAAATACACAAACTCGTTCTGCAATGTTTACATTAACATCGCTAAATTACAGTAGTTGTTATGGTATCACATGGCGATCTTTTGAATGTCCGCATATTGCACTTGAAACCGTTAACATGCTTTCAATATATAAATATTAACAAGATCCAAACACAAAGTATATAAAATAACAAATATAAATGATAAACTTACAAGCAAAGCTTCTCCAGGGCATTACACAACGAATAGAAACAGATTAAAGGAGCACGCTATCTCTCTGCTGCGCAGAACGGAAAAATAGCTGCTGCGCTTTGCGTGCTTGATGCTATGAAGCATAACAAATGGTAGTTTAGCTTAACCTATGACAAACATCGCCCTCTATTGGGGAGGAGTGATGTTAGATATGGCATAATAGTTGGGCTAGAAAATGAAACCTTACCTTAAGAGATTTATAATTGATAATAATGTCGCCATATTCACTCAACTAACAGAGAAATATGACCTTCCTGCATCACACTTCTTCAAATACTTTGCATCACACTTCTTCAAATACTTACAAATTAGAAATTATGTTTCTACGTTCCACTGTGCCAAATTTCGAAATATCATCAGCCGATAATGAATTCCATAAACTGCTTACTTGTGTTCCCAACACCCCAAAGTTAATTACGAAATTTGTTGACTTTTTCACGAGTCAGCTAGATATTTCCACTAGCCGTCTGAAAAACAATTGGGAAGAGGAACTAGATATTCACATCTCTGAGGAGGACTGGGGAAAATGTCTTAATATATACACCTGTTCTATTAATGCTAGGCACCAGCTTATTCAGTATAAGGTGTTGCATAGATTGCATTACTCTAGGGTTAAACTCAATACTTTCTATCCTACTATCTCTCCTCTCTGCAATAAATGTGAATCCGCGGAGGGCTCTTGGTCATCTTTTCTGGGCATGCCCAAAACTAGGTGAATTCTGGTCAGAAGTTTTTCAATTTCTTTCTGATGCTTATACATGTAAGCTTCCAGTAGATCCTGCGACTGTCATTCTTGGCTGGCCAGCTTCCCTCCAGTGCCTTAATCATGCTACCCGATTGCCTATACAGTATGGCATGATGATTGCCAAAAAAACTATACTCTGTGTGTGGAAGAAAAATCTGAAGACACTATTCAAGATCTGGCTATCAGAACTTTCCTCCACTCTGCACGTGGAAAGACTCAGATATAGTATCTCTGGTAATATAGATAAATTTGAAGCTTCTTAGAGGCCTCTTTTCAATCACCTGTTAAAAACCAATAATGATGAAACTATTTAAAATTTAATTTTTTTTTTATTGTCATTTTATTTTTGTTAACTTCTGTCTTCAATTTGAAATCTAATTGTTCTCTTTTATTATTGTCACTCCCCTTAAATTCCACCAGTGTTTTCATGGTAAATTTGCCTATGTTTTTTTTTCTTTACATATTTTATATCGCATTTGGTCCATTTGTACAACTTCACCTTATCCATGACATGCTGGGCGAAAATCTGTTTTGACCTCCCTTGCCTGTGTTTGGCATTGTCGTTAACTGCAAACATGAATGTAAATGGAGTTTTTTTTGTTTTTGTTTTTTGTTTTGTGTGTGTGTGTTTAGTTGTTTGTTTCTGTCATGTGATTGTACTGTCCATCTGTCTGTAAATCTGAAAATACTACTAATATATATATATATATATATATATATATAATTAACAAATCACAGATTGTGGTTTTTATTGCGTTTTACAAAATGTCCCAACTTTTATGGAAATGGCGATATAACTTGCGTCATCACAAACGTGCACGGAGCATGATAGAAAAAATGCGGGTCAATAAATTCTGTTTTTTATTAATTTGGTGCTATTTTATTAATTTGCAGCAGAGTAAGCGGTTTACTGTGCAATTCGGTTTACTGTATGTGCGTTGCACGTAGACGGCTTTCTGCTGCTTGCAAACAAACTATTTTGAGGAGACAACTGAATGCCATTCATTTGCCGCTATAAATGCACTCGCAATGCACAAATGTACTACAGTCTTTCACTCAAATTTAAGGTAAATTATCAACACTATCATCTCTTACATGTTTTATTTAAGTAACGCAGGTTACTTTACTTCCTGAACAAGTGCGCACCTAAGTCCGTGTTGCTTTCATATTCATGCGAACCGCGCCACAGTTCGAGTGCAACCGAACGCAGACCACCTCCTTTAGGTAGGCTCTGGTTCGGTACCCTGGTAGGCACCTGGGTTCATGTGCCAGCTTTCACATTAGTGATTTTTATTTTTATTTAATTTATTTTTTTTATTTTTTTTTATTTTTATGCGTACCGTGCCCCGTTTCGATCTAAACTGCCAGTTTGAAAGCCCCCTAAAAAGAAGGGTTACGATCAGGCAAGAGGTAGGACCTGCGTTAATATCGGAGGAGCCTTTCAGTGCTGGAGAGACCTTAAGAAGCATAAAGGCCTGAAACCGGACGCTAAGGTTGCTTTATTTCTTCCCAATATGTGTTGTGAGTTGGTTTTGCTGTGTTTCACAGAACTGTACGCTGTCTTTTGCTTAAATATACTTGTGTGTCATCTTTGTTTGTTTGTTTGTTCGTTCATTTGGATTATTACTATTTTAAAAGCCTGGAAACCTCCTCTACTGCCCGTTTCAAGCATCGGCTTCCAAAGTGTGTCCGAAAAGCAATACCTTGTTAAACAATGCGATATTCAATAAACACCTAAACACAGGTAAAAACTACACCTTCACAAAGACATGAATTACATATTCCCCTACCCACCTAATAAAAATATTGCAATATAAATGGCTATAATATAGTTTTCAATAGAAATATTCCACATTTCCACAAACCATGGTAAATTACTATAGTTTATTCATGGTAAATGTTTGGAAAGGTGGTGATTTTGGGATTTAAAAGTCTTCTATCTTCATTCATGGCACGTTTGTCCTGTTTTCTTCATCAGTCTTGTTGAGAATGTTGAGACTGTGTGCATCCGATTTAAAACTACTTTAATCAAATGATTTTTAGTTTGTAACCGAGAGGTGTGTGTCGAATTAAAACGCTTCTCACTGGATGTCGCAACGCTGTTTAATAATGCCGGGACCGGGAATAACTAGTGAAACACCTGAAAACAGTGCTATTTGTTCTGTATTTGTTGTTACTGACCGAGGAACAACTTCAGAATGATTCAGTGACAGAGCGGTCCGAATGACCGTTTCAGATCGTTATGCAAGCACGTTCGGCCAATTCACGGAAAAGAAAGTATCGATACAAAAGAGTGATTAATTCATGAATGATTGGTATCGCTGGTTCCGTCAACAGAAATACGGGACACACATAATAACTGCTGAAATATTTGCACGGAAAATGTTTCTCAGGTCAGTTGGAGGAGCGTGCATGTTACGAACAGTGCGTATATAGCCGTACAGCTGCAGGCGCCACTGCGGCCACGTATCTAACCAAATTTAGCCGCACCGCCAGGAAAAGAGGAGGAGGAGGGAGGTTGGGGTGCCCTCGGGCCGGATGAAGATAATTGGCGGGCCGGATTTGGCCTGTGGGCCGCCAGTTGACGAGCCCTGCAATATGCAATACGATACTGTTTTAAGTGTGTAAAATCTATTTAAATTATATTTAAAAATATTTATTAAATAAAATTATATAACCATTATATAACCATATATATATATATATATATAATTTCACATTCAAAATTATGCCAAAATTTAAATACCAATAACTCTTTGCTCGATAATATAGTTATATCAACCTAAATCTTAACATCAAGAACATCCAGGTAAACAAAAACACCTGAAACTAATGGTAGATGATTAGTTATTTTTGTTATCAGGGGCCAAGCACCGAAGGTGCGTAGGCACCTATTGTAATCGTTGGCGTTCCTATTATTAGGGGCCAAGCACCGAAGGTTCTATTATAACCTGCTTGTATTTTAATTGAGAAACTTTTTTTTAACTTTTTTTGGGGGGGGGGGGGGGGGCTTTTCTTCCTCAGATTTTGTAGCTGCTGAGCGTCAGGAAGATGACATCCACAATGTGCAATCTGTAATTGACTCGCTGGCCTTAGACTACCTCCAAATTAGTTTATCTCACATCACAGGTTAGTCATGTTTTACTGTCTCCGTCTCTCTTCCCATGGTCTCTAATCACATGTCATTGGGGAAGGAATGATGCCATGTTATCTAAAATGTATCTACGTAAACACTGTAAGAATTTTAAATATGCCTGTTAAGAACAGTCTTAGCACATGGTTTCTGTTTTTAATGTAGTGTGTAGCTTCGTGTATGTAACACATGCTTTCTCTCTGTAGGTGAGAATATAGTCAGAGGAGAAAAAGAATCCATCAGAAACTTGTTAGAGATTTTTGATGGTCTGCTGGACTACCTCATAGAACAGAAGAGTGATGAGGAGCCCCAGTATAAAGGTGATTTATATCTCACTTAAAGGCCTTCTATTTGTCAGTGATCATTATCTGAACCAAAGAACTGAGGTGACCAGGTGTTCCTAATTTGTAAGATGCTAATGATGCATAATTTTGCAGCTAAACTATTCTTATAAATTCTCTTCATGCACACATGCAGGGCTTAATGGAAAAAACAGTGCTGCCACTGCAACTCTTCAACCTCGGAATCAGGACAAAGACAGTACACAGTGTCGGGCCTTCAGCATTCAGTAAGTGGTGTACATAGATAATTGTGGGGGTTCAGTTTCTTTGTGGACCAGTGTGAGCCAGGGTTACCTATGGGCTTGGGGCAGGGCCAGTAGTCTCCAATCTCAAGCCGTGAGGCCAACATCGTTAGCTACGTTTCCATCCAAAGTTGTGAATTTAACTTATGTGCAAAATTATATATAATAATATTGATTAAAACATTTGCGAATAAAGCAGCATGAAAAGAGTAAAAAGCTATTACATTTTAAAATTATTGTTTTGTATTTTAAAAATATTTTAAAATGTAATTTATTTCTGTGAAGCAAAGCAGCATCATTACTCCAGTCTACAGTGTTAGTCCAGGTGATATGTGCAAAATTTGAGGTGAAATGTTTTACTTTTTCATAAGCATGAAGTTTACTACACTTGTACAGTTTGGGGCCCTGAACATTTTCAGAAATGGAGCCATCACAAAAATGCCTCGTGGTTGCCATGGTGACCATTTTACTTTCCGCCATAACCAAATTATGTACAGGGCTCCAGACTGCGCCTAAAACGGTCGCATTTGCGACTAAAATATTAATTTGCAAGTGATATTTTTGCTGAGTTCGCCATTGGCGACCATACAAATTCACATGTTATGACTGTAAAATTTGAATGTTATTTGCGTGTTCTGTGACCAGTAGCCTTTCACATCTTTGCTGTGTTGACGTAATTAAATGAGATGCTGCGTGTGAAAGATTCACTGAGTTAGAGTGCCAAAATATGAACCGGTAGGGGAAAATATCACACACCAAACAGACGCCAAAGAACTAGCGCTGATGAAAGCTGACTGTGTTGTCACCTCACGTCGCCTACGTCGGTGCAAAAAAGCTGCATTTGAACACACTGTTCTGCTCCTGCGTAAAGAAGACAACTACCCATTTCTTCATATAAATTCGTCTATATTCGTCATTCAAAAGGGGAAACTGGCTCTGCAGACTGCAGATACACACACAATGCAGCGTGTGCTTACCGTTTTGAATATCAATCATGCTGATCACCTTCATTATTCCACTCCGCTCATCAGATAAACTTGTTCATAAAAAGTCTTCAGTACCTTAACAAGAGTATTAATGATCATTTTAAGGCATTTTGTGGATGGAAAAACAAATCGCGATAGTTCCTAATGTGATAACTTTAATTTCTTTAAATAAATGTGAGCGCTGCATATTTTAAAGTCAAAAGATGGCGCTGTTGCATGTTCTTCAGGCTCTTGCAACAGAGCTTCAGTTCAGAGCAGCTCGCAATCAATGATTAGCGCACATTTGTCAACCGATTGCTTAATATGAACTAATGCTGATCAATTATGATAAAGTTTACTTTAGATTATTTATATTATAATGTGTTGTAAACGGTTGTAACCAGGTCGTAACAACTTAATTTTTTTATTTTCCTCATCTGAACTTGAATGAGCAGCAAAAGTAAAGCACATTCATTTCAAAATAAGAGTCCCGCTGTATTTCGGCCTGTTCATTAATCAAAGTCAAGTAGAATGTATATCAATTACACAAACCAAATTTAATATATTTATAAATTTATTTCTATATATTTATATTTATTTTCATTTGATTCAAATTAAACTGTTGTAGCTTCAGGAAGGAAAGACTAAGAACATTATTTGACACAGATTATTCAATATAAAGATTTTACTAGCATCAGGGTTATTATAGTTAACTAATTTTTTCATTGCTTGAAGTAAATGTTAATACTGAAAAATGTATACAAACTAAACAGACATGTTTAAAAAAATAAATAAATAAATAAAAAAAAATAATAATTTAAACTTAACGAAAAATGAAAGCAGAAAATATAAAAATCTAATCAGATTCAAAATATTAACTGAAACTATAATAGTATTAAGTGAAAATAGTGACATTCATTTCCCAGAAAAATCACAAGATGAAAATGCTGAAACTGTAAAGGGGAGATATATAAACACAACAGGATGACTAAAAAAGTAAGTGATTTAAAAATTTAAGTTCATTGTTGTGTGGCTCTTAAATTATTTGGCGCCTGTTTTTTCCCCCTATAGGAGCCAATGGCTCCTTAATGAATTTTTTTGTCTGGAGCCCTGCACAGTTAATAAGTAGATGAACTACTCAAAGGTTAATCATTAAAACCAAAACTACAATTACTGAAACTAACATAAAAATAAAAAACTAAATAGTATTGTTTTAAATATAAAAACTAATTAAAAATTTTAGAACACTGAAACTAAAACTAAAATTCATTTAAAAATAATAAAACTAATTTAAAGTCCCTGTAAAGCAATATTAAAGTATGTGTTCTCAGTTTGTCACACCACAGAAAAATGTGTTATTAACCACCCAGCCAAATTTGAATGATTAAAAAAATGCCAAGGAAATGAGAAAAATTATCAAAATCTTGAAAAAATAAGCAGTATTCTCTGCTCACAAACACTGGGGGCGTGTCTGCTGTCAGCGCTGAAACCACGCCCACTCGCGAGAAAGATGCCATCTCTTTCAAATTACTTGTCTAATGAGTCAAACTTACTGATGCATATAAACAAAAGAATCACGTTAGAGGTTTGCAAAATTTAGTAGAGTTACTGTGTACTACCTTCTAATTATAACATGGGCACGTATTGCCGACTGTGGCACCAGATGTCGGCGACGGGAGGATAAAGGCCAGGACGGGAGATAGTCGGTTCAGCCCCATTCATCAATAACAGCAAATTATCAGTGAATCCCAGTTGTCTCTGATGAAAGTTTGTAAGACTATCCGGTGTAAAATTAAGGTGACCGAGCTGTTTTGTATATTATCGCAACCAGGTAATATGCATTTGCATGACAAAGGCATAGCTAGCGAGCAAAATGTAGGCTGTAGTAACTAACGGTAATCAAGTCAAGTCACCTTTATTTATATAGTGCTTTTTACAATGCAGATTGTGTCAAAGCAGCTTTACAGTGGTAACTGGCAAATAATTTTGCCTGCACAGCAGCTCTAGAAGAAAATGGTGTCATTGTCCTGCTCTCATTGTCCAAGTAAATTCAGTATTGATACATTCCTTTGTAAAAATCAATAGTTATTAATGTAGTTAATTCATCTATATATCGGTAGGGTTGGGTATCGAGAACCGGTTCCATTTTAGAACCGGTTCCAAATTTCAAAGCACCGGGGATTCGATACAATGCGCGCATTTCAATTCTATTTATCGATTCCTGACTTTTTTCAGTCATTCTCGCACGGCGAACGGCAGTGAGCATTTTACATCTGCTAGGACCTGCGACAAAGACCTTATCTTATCACGCACATGCGCAGTTCATTAGAATCGGCACTTACTTGCTTGCTTCAACACTGCATTAATCTGAAGGAATGCACCGTGTTTAAGGGGCCATTCACATGTCGCGTCTAAAAACGCGTGGAAAGCGCAGCCACGCCACTCCTTTCCAAAGCGCTTGTGCTCCCGTGGCATCTGTTGGTGCTATGCAACCATGAACTGCGCTCTCCAAATTGACGAGGAAGTATCAGCAAAGGATTAATTGATTTCTAGCCCTTGCATTAGCTTTACTACTAGATATATTTAAGGAGATTAGAAATAAAACCCGCCCTGTACAGATATGGTCAGCTGTTTGGCTGAGCTTTCGATATTGTTACGGAAAGGCCAAAGCTGATCAGTTGGTTCTTGTCACATGATCTGCGGTGCATTTGCGGCATTCTGAAAAGTTTAGATGTTTTCATCTCGCCGCGATTGAAAACATCTCAACGAGATGAAAACATCTCAACTTTTCAGAATGCCGCAAGCGCACCGCAGGTCATGTAACAAGAACCAAGGTGTGCCTGGAAACATTTGAAACAACGAACATTTGAAATAACGTGCCTACATTTTAAATAACGAACTTGCGCGTGCAAAAGACGCGATATGTGAACGGCCCCTAACTCTCCCAGCCGCCAGTCCTGCTAAAAAGCACCAGATATTGTCTGTTACAGTTACAGCCTGCTGGTTATAGCCTAAATGTGGCAAGAATAAAAGGTAAAAACATTATTCTTAAAGTATTTGCTCTTTTTTTTTTCTCTCCATAAAAAAATATTGGAATCGGAACCGAGAATCGATAAGAACCGGATTCGATAAGCAGAATCGGAATCGCTAAAATTAAAACGATACCCAACCCTGTACATCGGCTCTGGAAAAAACGGTGATGTCATCGTCCAGCTCAGTTCAGCTCGCATACAATGGTGTCAATGCAGGCAGATCAAAAACATTGTTGAATATCAAGTGTCCCCAGCTAAGCAAACCAAAAGGTGACAGCGGCAAGGAACCCAAACTCCAACAGGTGACAAAATGAAGAAAAAGAGTTTAGAGTTTTTTTTCTGAGCGACATACACAAAAGTAAAGACTCATAACTCCAAAACTGTAGCAAGGAGAGTCAAAAGGTAGGTATCATTTGATTAATTTTACATTTTTAGAAAATATAAATTACATTACATTTGGACATTTTCATGCTGAGAAACTGCTGATAAAAGTCAAAATATATACATAATTTTTTTTTTTATAATTTTTCTTTTTTTTTTTTTTTTGACATGGAATAACTCAGGAAGGCAATAAGATCAGAGAAAATTTCTTTTTTGGTGATGCTCTCCTATATGTGAGCTGCATCTGGTTCAAATTTTGTGGTGATAGCATAAAGTATAGTTGAATAAAGTGTTATTCATTTTTTCTCAGCTAGATGGCGCCCACGGGCGGTAAACTCCGGTTTAGAGGCACTTCTCAGCACTCGTTAGGAGTTTTTCAAAATGGTTAGATGCATTAAAAAGCTGAGTTTCTAAGCTTTAAAATGATATCTATTTTGTGTTATTCCACATTGGAAAACGAACATGGATGGTTCCGGGAACATTGGATACACACTGCATACCGGAAAGATGAGAGACATGTTTTTAGCCAAGTATGTTACATCATTCTGTGAGTAATATCTTGTGATCAACGCAATATATTATGTTGATTTTGGGTTTTGATTTTTCATTTTAATCGTGAGAATCTGCTTTAAATAATGATGTGCCATTTTCTATGATCTGTGCAGTTTTCATGAAGTTATGAGCACGTGAATTCTACATATTTGTATTCAGTTAGCGGCTGTGCTGTTTTTGTTGTAAACGCATATTACTCAGACTCATTAGAGGGCGAAAACAACGCAACAGGAGCATGTGGGAGGCTTCATCTGAACGTCTAAAGTCTCTGGTTTTGTATGCAAAAATAATTTTTGTGCTACCTATATGGGTTCAGTTTTTTTTGGCTCTTAAAGAGAGACACGTAAATGGGAGCGCACGCGCTCCATCCGGTTTTAAAGGGTTAACGGTCTTACTCCACAATTCAGTACTACATAATTCACGGTCTTTATAATGTGTTTTAGCAATACATTTGTAACATTTATAATGTGTTTAGAAACAGTTCTCAGAATTGACTTTACAGGGACTTTAAAGAACCAATGCTATAATAAAACTGCTTAAGTTTATATTTAAGTTTTATTTTTCCTCCATAAATTACACGTTCAAGGTTTACATGAAGTCTCGGAACAGTTTTAGTCTTATTTATTACAGGTTTGCACATAAAGTTTAGTATTTGTATTCCGTGTGCTATTTTGATGTAAAATGAGTAGTACAAAACATTTTTACATTTGAATTATCAAACAAATTGCAGTGTTACTCCTTGCAATTATAACAGTGCACAATGAAAATAGTACAAAGCAAAATAACAAATTAAGAACAGAAGGTTTTTTTTTTTTTGTCTCTGTCCCTGGGTCTCTTTCAGGAAGTTTCTTTGTTTCCCTCGCTATCATGCCAGGTCTCTCTCATGGAAGCAACGAGGTCTCTTCAGGGAAGCAAAAATGCATATTATATTGTATATAAGACTATATGCCGCTCCCCGTCATCCACACTAATTGCAAAAACCTGCTGTAACAAATGATTTAGCTTTTGTTTCTTAAATAGAACTGAATACCTTGAGTTCACCTCGCAATAAAAATGAGTTTCATAAAAGAGCTATGTATCCCCTGCTCCACTCATATTAGTTTCTATAGAGTTAGTACCTCAACAGTTCATGTTTTGGTAATATAAGTTTGTTGACAATCATAACACACTGATTAAAAAATCTAAAACCGATTGAACACTTGGATTGAACACAACAGTCAATTAAATACTTATGTAGAACATTTAAATACATTACAATATTTATAACTTAGTAAAATACATTTGGATACATCAAGACATTTATCCTGAAACAGGCACTTTGCCTATGCCTACTGTGTAGTTTAAAACACTCAGCATCAGGTATCCGACACTCTCCGTGTGAAAGAATGCAGATTTACGCCGTTGTATTGTCCACCCCTCCGTGAAGCTACTGAACTGTCCCAACCCCCCATATCTGTTAGGAGGCGAGTGAGCGTCTGAGGCCACATCCGTTTTTTTTTTTTTTTTTTCCTCATTCTAAAAACAAATCCTGTGAACAGCGGCCTTGTCTCAAGAAATATGTGCGTATACACAAAACCACTGAAACCGACTCAAAATGATGTAGTATACATGCCAGACCAGTATGTGGTGCTGTAATTCTGCCAACTACTAGAGATACATGTGCATAATCCTTGTGCGCTGTTTACATACTTTAGTAAAACTTGGTAATAAAGCTTTACTTTAGTAAAGCTAATAGGCTCAGTAGCTTCTGCAGAACGAACACAAGCATGTAGTCTGCTATTGTTGTTGTTTTTGACTAGGGTCTAGACATGGGGTGATGACATCATCGTTTCACAAAATACACTATATTGCCAAAAGTTTTGGGACGCCTGCCTTTATGTGCTCATAAACTTTAATGACATCCCATTCTTAATCCGCAGGGTTTAATATGGAGTTGGCCCACCCTTTGCTATAACAGCCTCAACTCTTCTGGGAAGGCTTTCCACAAAGTTTAGGAGTGTGTTTATGGGAATGTTTGACCATTCTTCTAGAAGCTCCTTGCTTTGTGCACTGGTGCGCAGTCATGTTGGAACAGGAAGGGGCCATCCCCAAACTGTTCCCACAAAGTTGGGAGTAGAGGTCTGCATTCCCGCAGGACCCGATAAGATTTCTTGCTGCGCGGGATTAAATTTTGAATGAAAGGCGGATTGCGGTCGGTAACTTTAGTGTACTTTAGGCGGGAGCGGGTGGTCTGACAATAACCCGGTCGCTCCCGAGATGCTTTGACATCAGCGCATCTGTGCTTGAACTTGAAGTGAATAAAACTTTCTGCAGTGGTGGTGTTCACACAGTCCCCAGTTCCCTGTCCTGAGAAACCTGGCAAGATATGTTATTTGCATTAGAGGTCTGCGCGAGTGCACCTTCAGAGAACATTCAACCTTTGTGATCGGATTTTGAAGGAGAGATGTTCTGAAACGGTCGTCAGTCAGCGTCATTCTGTTCTTGCGTGGATGTTAAAAAAGATTTCATTTTGCAGTATAGCTAGTAAGCCAACAGTTTTCGTTTATGTAATTTTGGCATAGCCTATAGTTTTGAGGGACATGTTGTAGGCTATTTAATTTAGCCTAATTTTCTCTGTGATATTTAGCCTATTATTCTTTGTGACATTTTTTTCTCTCTGACATTTTTTAGGGTGTTGACAGCATTATAGACAAATAACAAATACAAATCTTGTATATGCAACATTTTATATTTGTTATCCCCAATCACTCTCTTTCTTTAGGGGAAGTTTAAACGCGAGATTCTGGAAACGATCTTTAGCGGGACCCATCGGGTCGGGAAGAAAATCACTATATGCGGATAGCGGGTGAACACAGAGTGAATTTTAGGCGGGAGCGGGTGCGTGCGGAATAGAACCATTGCGGGAGCGGGACGAAAAAACAGTCCCGCGCAGACCTCTAGTTGGGAGCATGACATTGTCCAAAATGTCTTGGTATGCTGAAGCATTAAGAGTTCCTTTCACTGGAACTAAGGGGCCAAGCCCAACCCCTGAAAAACAACCCCACACCATAATCCCCCCTCCACCAAACTTTACACTTGGCACAGTGCAGTCAGGCAAATACCGTTCTCCTGGCAACCGCCAAACCCAGACTCGTCCATCAGATTGCCAGACAGAGAAGTGTGATTCGTCACTCCAGAGAACACGTCTCCACTGCTCTAGAGTCCAGTGGCGGTGTGCTTTACACCACTGCATCCGACACTTTGCATTGCACTTGGTGATGTAAGGCTTGGATGCAGCTGCTCGGCCATGGAAACCCATTCCATGAAGCTCTCTACGCACTGTTCTTGAGCTAATCTGAAGGCCACACAAAGTTTGGAGGTCTGTAGCTATTGACTTTGCAGAAAGTTGGCGACTGTGACCCTGCTCTGTTATTTTACGTGGCCTACCACTTCGTGGCTGAGTTGCTGTTGTTCCCAATTGCTTCCACTTTGTTATGATACCACTAACAGTTGACCGTGGAGTATTTAGTAGTGAGGAAATTTCAGGAATGGACTTATTGCACAGGTGGCAACCTATCACAGTACCACGCTTTAACTCACTGAGCTCCTGAGAGCTCAATGTTTGTAGAATCAGTCTGCCTGCCTAGGTGCTTGATTTTTATACACCTGTGGCCATGGAAGTGATTGGAACTAGGGCTGGGCGATAAAACGATAACGATATGTATCGCGATAGACACGTGATCGATATCAATAAAAAGTGTTCGATAAAACGTTCAATATTTTTTTTATTCTTCGTCGGAAGAAAACAGAGGTTGCAAAGCAAGTTTGGTTGCATTAACAAAGGCACTCGCTCTCTGGTAACCTAGCAACGTAGGGAGTGACACGCTAACAGCCAATCATGTAACAATATCAAGTTTGGTTGCGCCATATCGTTGTCTCGTGCTGGTCTGCTGGATTCCTCTTCAGTAACCGGCAACTGATAAGCAGAAAATGAGTGCCGCAGCGAGCGAGGAAATTGTAAATAAAAGAGGAAAAGTCAGCTCGCCAGTATGGCAGTTTTTTGGATATTATAAGTCTGACCGTAGTCAGACCAATGTCGTCTGCAAATTATGCAAGACTGGTAATACCACGAACTTGATGTACCACCTTAGCCGCGCTCACCCTTTGGAGCACAGCCGTATTCAACCAACAACATCTGTAGCTGCAACACCGCACAACATTTTAATTATTTGAGTTTTCCATGGTTGTTGACATTTCTGTCTTAATAACTGAGGGGATTATGATCAGAGGAAGGTTAAGTTTAAAATAAAAATGTTTAAATGTAATATATTTTTCTCCTGGTCCTTATTTTAAATGGGTCAGAAAAAATTATCAATAATTATCGATATCGACCGATATGAAACACTGATATCGTGATACAGTTTTCAGCCATATCGCCCAGCCCTAATTGGAACACCTGAATTCAATGATTTAGAGGGGTGTCCCAATACTTTTGGCAATATAGTGTATATACGGATTGGCTGTACTCACAAAAATGCAAGGGTGTGTTGTTTTCAGTTTTCAGATTCATCCGCTCTGGGACCCAGTTTAAAAAAATAGGTTTCAGGCTCCCAAAACGCCAGATCTGTCTGGACGAAACGCCAATACAATACAAAATGTTTACGTATACAGCTAAACTTGTCTCCGTGTGGATGGGCTCTGAGGCTGACTACTAAATACAAAGAAAACTTACATAGGAAAAATTAGGGATGGGTACTGAAACCCGGTATTAAATTGGCCCTGGGGCTAAATTATGAAAGACTGGTGTATCAATAAGCTCTGACTTTAACGGTTCTGCTATCGGTATTGGAGAAATTATGAAGAAAATACACGTGCATTTATTATTGCTATGTAGACATTATCTTGCAAATTCTATCTCGCCAGAGTAGCCAGCTGTTTCTGTATCTGCATATATGATGCATTTTTGTTTTTCGCAATCCAGAAGAGAGATCGCGCTCACGCAGAGGAGCTACAGCACGCACACAACATTTAAACCCTGTTTAATTGTGACGATGGAGGAGAGAACTAAACAACTAAACGTCTGCTTACAGTTTAGGCCTATGATATTAAGCTAATGTTATTTTTGTTACTCGTTTCATCTAGCACACCTTCATTCTCTTCACAGCTGTGCATGTTCGTTCCTCCCTAAACCCAAACTTAACGTCAGAATCAGCACAATCGGTGATTGTTGTAAAATGCAGTCTTTACTGTTGCTAAATTGCGGTAAATATTTGATAATTATTATCAACGTTTTAAAATGTTGAAAGCACAATAATCCGCGCAAGAGACGCTGTTCCCTGGGCTGAATTATGTGTGCACGCGAAAAAACGGATCGCAAATAGACAAACAAATTACACTTTAGGCTTCGGGTGCACGTCCAAACGATCAAATACACACAAAAATATGTTAGAATGACCGGCTTGGAGAGTGTTTAGCTACTTAAACGCAGTTTATATCGTAAGTGTACATGAACAGCTGGAAAAAAATCCGATGTGTGTTAATATCTATTGTCTTAGAGTGACAGCAGTCACCTTCTGACGATTGTGCCATCAATGTTAACCAAACAACAAAATGCAAAGAGAAAATCAATCGCTGCTCTTCATCTGAATATAGTTAGCTTTAATAAGCATTAATCTATTAATTTATACTGTGAAAACCATGCAGTTTTATTTTACATTTGGTTACTTAGATTTCTTTTATAGGCTAGGCCTATATTAGGCCTACCTGAACACATGAAAAAATGAAAGCACTTTTTTTTTTCATTTGTATTTTTGTTTTATTGTATTTCTCAGTTTGTTTTACTTTGTTTCTTTGTTCGTGTTCTTACTGTATCTTATATAAAACACCAAAAATGCCTGCACACTATAATATAAAGCAATGTTAATTCAGCTCTTAATTTGTTATATACAGTGGGTACGGAAAGTATTCAGACCCCCTTAAATTTTTCACTCTTTGTTATATTGCAGCCATTTGCTAAAATCATTTAAGTTCATTTTTTCCCCTCATTAATGTACACACAGCACCCCATATTGACAGAAAAACACAGAATTGTTGACATTTTTGCAGATTTATTAAAAAAGAAAAACTGAAATATCACATGGTCCTAAGTATTCAGACCCTTTGCTCAGTATTTAGTAGAAGCACCCTTTTGATCTAATACAGCCATGAGTCTTTTTTGGGAAAGATGCAGCAAGTTTTTCACACCTGGATTTGGGGATCCTCTGCCATTCCTCCTTGCAGATCCTCTCCAGTTCTGTCAGGTTGGATGGTAAACGTTGGTGGACAGCCATTTTTAGGTCTCTCCAGAGATGCTCAATTGGGTTTAAGTCAGGGTCTGGCTGGGCCATTCAAGAATAGTCACGGAGTTGTTGTGAAGCCACTCCTTCGTTATTTTAGCTGTGTGCTTAGGGTCATTGTCTTGTTGGAAGGTAAACCTTTGGCCCAGTCTGAGGTCCTGAGCACTCTGGAGAAGGTTTTCGTCCAGGATATCCCTGTACTTGGCGGCATTCATCTTTCCCTCGATTGCAACCAGTCGTCCTGTCCCTGCAGCTGAAAAACACCACCATGCTTCACTGTTGGGACTGTATTGGACAGGTGATGAGCAGTGCCTGGTTTTCTCCACACATACAGCTTAGAATTAAGGCCAAAAAGTTCTATCTTGGTCTCATCAGACCAGAGAATCTTATTTCTCACCATCTTTAGCAAACTCCATGCGGGCTTTCATGTGTCTTGCACTGAGGAGAGGCTTCCGTCGGGCCACTCTGCCATAAAGCCCCGACTGGTGGAGGGCTGCAGTGATGGTTGACTTTCTACAACTTTCTCCCATCTCCCGACTGCATCTCTGGAGCTCAGCCACAGTGATCTTTGGGTTCTTCTTTACCTCTCTCACCAAGGCTCTTCTCCCCCGATAGCTCAGTTTGGCCGGACGGCCAGCTCTAGGAAGGGTTCTGGTCGTCCCAAACGTCTTCCATTTAAGGATTATGGAGGCCACTGTACTCTTAGGAACCTTAAGTGCAGCAGAATTTTTTTTGTAACCTTGGCCAGATCTGTGCCTTGCCACAATTCTGTCTCTGAGCTCTTCAGGCAGTTCCTTTGACCTCATGATTCTCATTTGCTCTGACATGCACTGTGAGCTGTAAGGTCTTATATAGACAGGTGTGTGGCTTTCCTAATCAAGTCCAATCAGTATAATCAAACACAACTGGACTCAAATGAAGGTGTAGAACCATCTCAAGGATGATCAGAAGAAATGGACAGCACCTGAGTTAAATATATGAGTGTCACAGCAAAGGGTCTGAATACTTAGGACCATGTGATATTTCAGTTTTTCTTTTTTAATAAATCTGCAAAAATGTCAACAATTCTGTGTTTTTCTGTCAATATGGGGTGCTGTGTGTACATTAATGAGGAAAAAAAATGAACTTAAATGATTTTAATATATGTATATGTATGTGTGTATATATATATGTACCAATAAGAATACCGTTAAAGTACCGGATCGATAAGCAGTATCGTAAGAGTAGTAATACCGTTAAAACCTTAACGATACCCATCCCTAGGAACAATTCAGACAATATTATTAAAGCTTCAGCTTATTCCAGCAGTACCCAGCATGTCCATGCACGCGAGGGAGAAGCTCTCTTCATTCATCAGACTTCACAATAATAAAAAAATAATCAGCATTATGCACCTAATAAAAAGAACGGTGATTTACACCTTTGTATTGTCCACCCCCTACGTGAAGCTACTGAACTGTCCCAACCCCCTATATCTGTTAGGAGAGGACTGAGCGTCTGAGGCTGACTACTAAAAACAAAGAGAACTTATACAGGAACAATTCAGACTTAATATTATTAAAGCTCCAGCTCATTCCAGCAGTACCCAGCATGTCCATGCACGCGAGAGAGAAGCTCTTCGTTCGTCTTACTTCATAATGATAAAAAAATAATCAGCGTTATGCACCTAATGTTTTTGAGGTAACAGTTCTGGCACTCATTGTGAGATGGTCTAGTTGTGTATTTTTGTTTATTATAGTGCAAGGGGGCTGTTTTCAAATTCTAATCTCTATAGAGGCTATATATTTTTAACTCTACTGCCAGTGATTGCTGCATTCTGTGGAAAACAGCAGAATTTAGTTTGTTATATGGGGAAACCCCAACACCACATAAAAATATTTATTATTTATAATAAAAAAACAACTTAAATTTTTGCTGTAATAACTACAGTGTCTTTTTGAATATGTTCTAAATGATGAACTAAAGTGTGATTATACATTATTAACCTCTTTACTGACACTTATAGTCCTGCATCTTCCCGCTATTCTATGATGTGAAATTAAACCATTAGTTGTGGACACCGCAACTCTAAAATGTTCTCTTATCTTTGAGTTTGAAAGTGAATTTGTCTTTGAATCAGGTGTTGTTTCTCTGTAGTCACATCAGAATCTCTGGATAAGCTGATCTGTAAAAGTTATCTTCACATAAGGCTGACATGTAAATGGATAATGCATATCTCATTAAATAACAAAACTTATGTTGGCTAATTAATATTTTTCCCCCAAACCACACACACCAAAACTTCTGTACAAATCACATAAATGGCATATTTTGGCAAAATATATATTCCTGATTCTATATCAGATCACACAGGGAATACAAACACTGAACTCTATACGCAAACCTGCAATAATTAACAAGTTTAACTGTCCCTAGACTTTATGTAGGCCTAGGCCTATGTTAAAAATGTGTAGGCCAATTTACGGAGCCCAGCACATTCGAGAAAAGAGATATCAACTCACTCAAAGCACTTTTTTATTAATCGTAGGTCTGTACTCCTCTTGCTTTAAAGAGGAAAAAGTGTTTTTACTGAGTACATTGCCTGGCAGAAATTAGATCAGGACCTCACTGATAGTTTGGTTCTCAGATTTGGAAGCTTAGAAGCACTGCCACCAGCTGACGCCTGTGTCTTTCTGCTATAGTAGGCCCTGTTCAGGCCTCTTTCAAAGCAGAGTGACGTAGTTTGTACTTCTCTTGCTTAGAGAGTAAAAGGTGTTTTACTGAGTACATTGCCTGTTGGAATGTGTTTAATTTGGATTTAGCTCAGGATTGAGTAGTTAACCTCACTGGAGTGTTTGGTTATCATATTTGGCTCCCTTAGAGCTTAGACACTGCCATGAGATGACACCACGTGTCTGTCTGGAGTCATAGGCTCTCTTTTGGGCCTCCTTCAGAACATGATGGCGTAAGTCTGTACTCCTCTTGCTTAAAAAGTAAAAGGTGTTTTACTGAGTACACTGCTCGTCGGATTGTGTTGAGGTAGACTGTTATGTGGGCACTCTACAGTCTTTTTCTGCTAATTTAACTCGTTTCAATCTGTACGAGTTCCTATGTTTGTGGGTGCTTGCTTTACCAGCAGTTAAGCTGCCTTAGGTATGTGGCCTTCACAGGCCACCCTGTAAGCTATTCCCCCCACATCTGGGTATCTTTTAAGCAGATTAAGCATGTAGTTTCACATGTTTGGCCTTTTGCAAGGCTGCTGTGATTATTTCTGTACTATGTAGAACCACGTCATGTTGCAGGCCCCCTCTTGGGCCTCCATGATTTTGTGCCTACAGTATGGTTTACATGTTAGGTCGAGCCCAGTACTCCCTTCGCTTGAAGGTCGGTCTGCATAGTACTTAGCTCCCTAAGTCTGGTCAGTGTTTGAAGGCCTCCCTGAGGCCTTCCTATTTAAGATCAGCTCCTAGGCTGGTTGTACTCCCCTTGTTTGGGTCCCTCTAGAGTGCACACCCTCCTCAGTGCAAATAATCAGGCGCTGAGTAGATCCCAGGACTGAGCAGAGTGTTACTCCCCTCATTGGTAAGGGTAAAAAGTGCTAAGTTGAGTCCTGCTCTCCAGGATGCCCGTCTCTACGATCTGGTCTGAGTTGGTTACTGCCTCTTTTACAGTCACTCTTACTGGATATCTTCTCTGAAAAATGTGAATTGAGACTCTGTGTTCAGACAGGTCGTTGGCCAAGACCAGGTTTCTGGTGGCAATCAGGGTCGAGTACGTTCCCCTGACAAGTGACTGGCTAGGGCTCCTTCGGGCCCCCTGGCTACCTTTGAGCGGCCTTGGTAGGCCTTCTGTGGAAGGCCTCTTTGAGGCTTATAGCTTGGGCTGTTGGCCATACGGAATGCTGTCACTGACAGCCTATGTGTGACCTGTAGGAGGAGTGGTTCTGTCATTTCAGTTGAAATTGCTAGTTTCTGACGTTTGTCTAGCCATCTTGGCATGCACTCCCCTCAGCATGGCAGCGTGGGTATTTCGTTCCCTATAGCATATTCAAACGCAGTGTTGAGTTCCCTTTCGAAAGGGAACGTCTCATTTTACGTATGTAACCATGGTTCCCTGAGAACAGGGAACGAGACACTGCGTTACCTGCCATGCATCAGGGCTGCCTGCTGAACAGTCCCTTCAGAAGATAAGGTCCTGACTGCTTCTCTAGGCGCTCCTTTATACTTCCGGGTCACGTCTATTATGACGTCATAGGCTGTCGCCGGCCAATAGGATTGGTAAGATTTGATATTGCTTTCAGACACCGGTTCATGTGATGACGTTCCCCCATAGCGTATTCAAACGCAGTGTCTCATTCCCTGTTCTCAGGGAACCATGGTTACATACGTAACCTGAGACGTTATTAAAGGTTTTTTGACAGTTATAGCAACACCTATTGCCGATCTCCACCACTTTTTTGGGGTGTCCTCAGAGTGTGTCCATACATATGTGCGTCAAATTTGGTGAAAATATCTCATTGTGTTTTGAAGTTATAGACGGCATAAAAAATGACCCATGAGCGACTTTGATTGGATTTTTTTTGCGACTTCCTATCAAAATTTTGACATTTGGGTTATCACATATAGTTAACGAGCTATGGTTCCATGTTTCCTATGGTGGTTTCGTCTCGATTGGACTAACTGTTTCGAAGATATTCGTTTGTTAAGCGCTAAATAACAACGTTGCACAAACCTAGCATGTTTGGTATTGTTGGACTCGGCAAGGATTCAGGAGTCTAAGGACATGACTCCCGTGAAAATAAGTTGACCACACCCAAAGTTATAAGCATTTGAAAATTTAATTTAATCACACTGCATAATGAGAACTGACCAAGAACAGCTGAAACACGGAGCTATATAAAGAGGGGTAAAGCAATGGAAAGTAAACTAGACATTGAGAAACTAATACATAATTATAGAATCAAATTAAACTAAACTAAAAAAATCCTTTGAGATGCTACTACATGAACTCATAGCTATACCATCAGTAAACCAAGAGCTAAGCCTGATTGTTTTTTTCTTTCTTTCCTGTATCTCTTTCTGTCTCCAGATCTGCACTCCAGTCCAGCGAACATTCCCTCCATTCCTGGAATGGGGATGAATTCAAGTCAACCACAGAGATCATCCCACTGAGGGATTCTGGCAGCATGTTCATGGCCAGACAAGAAGGTGCCTATCAGCATTAATTATTGCATTCCAGTAACCAAGTTTTCATTCATTACACATTATACGTGATGCTGTCATGTTTTTCTCTCAGTGGAACTCAATGTGCGAATTACAATATAGGGGAGGGTTCTTCAACTCATATCCTGCAGGGCCAGAGTTTAACTCTAACCCTAACACACTCGAACAAGCTAAAGTCAGGGCTTTATTTTCACTGGCCTGACCAGGTCAGTACTGGGCGTCAGGAAAATTACTGGGCGAGCTGAAAAAAATGGAGGGGGGGGTGGGTGTTATGCTGATTACTACATGATTGAAATCGCGAAATGGCCTTAAGCAATTAACTAAATAAACTGCGAAAAAGTTATGTTACGTCTGGACTAACTCACAATGATCGATTCAGCTTTAAGATTTAGGGAAAGCTTTTACCGTCCTGGTCAGTTTGACTTTAATGGGTCCATTGTCACTTTAAGTGCTTGTAGCAAGGTTTTTTTTATTAAATAGATGGAGAGAGAGAGAATAGAAATAGAAAAAAGAAAAAGTAAGTGCTAATATTACTGGGTCAAGTGTTGACGAAAAATATGTGCTGCTGTGCTCTGATAGAGCAAGGCAGGTCATTCCACCAGCAGGGAACAGACAAGGAGAAGTTCTGTGAGAGTGATTTTTGTGGCCCTTTGGGATGGCACCACAAGGCGCTGTTCACTTGCAGAACGCAAGCTAGGGCACATAAATCTGAAGTAGTGAGTTTAGGTATAGTGGTGCAGCCAGGGGTTGTTCTGTAGGCAAACATCAGAGCCTTGAATTTTATGCGAGTGGCTATTGGCAGCCAGTCTGAACTGATGGAGGTGTGACGTGCGCTCTTTTTGGCTTATTAAATACCTCGCTTGCTGCGGCATTCTGGATCAGTTGTAGAGGCTTGACAGTGCATGCTGGAAGGTCTGCCAAAAGAGCATTACAATAGTCCAGTCTGGATAGAACAAGAGCTTAGAAAAGAATTTGTGTGGAATGCTCCGATAGGAAGGGTCTAATCTTCCTAATGTTGTACAAGGCAAATCTGCAGGACTGGGCCATTGGAGCAATATGATCTGTGAAGCTTAAACGATCATCCATCACCACTCCAAGGTTCCTGGCTGTCCTGGAAGGAGTTATGGTTGATGAACCAAGTTGAATGGAGAAGTTATGATAAAGTTGTAGTGATTTTGAATTAGCCTTACACGAGGGCACCAACAAATGTAATGATTTTGGACTAGCCTCACATGAGGGCACCACAAATTTAGTTATTTATGGTCTTAAATATTAATATTAATATTTTGTATTAATATAAATATTGAGTCAGATGATTTCTTCCAATATTACGGGGCACCAGCCAATGAGTCTCACCTTGACAATAAAGAACAATCATGGAAGATTGTTGACTGAATTACAATTATATAAATTGGAGGAAGTTCGTCATCTGACCAATCTGAAGGATTTGTGAGATATCATTAACCTGTAGAGCCTCTTACTGTATCATCAACACAAGGAAGACACAAGTGTAATAAATTAATTTTATTATGGCAGTTAATCTTATGGAAAGATAAACTGTAGTTTCTCTAGAAGAAATGAGGTAGACCTTATTCTGAATTCAGCAAATAAACCAAGAGATTATTTGTTATTAACTGATATCAGCTATACAAAATCTAATGTAAAATATAGCTGCAAGCAGCAATTATGTGGCCACGCACAAATAAGGCACAACCAGCCAGCCAACACGGCTGTGAGCATCAGACCAAGTGCATCAGTGAGCAATTAAATACCTGTTAAGGTCATTTTATGCAAAAGAGCTGAAAAATCACAAATACAGTCAATAATAAAGATTTACTGGTTTATCACTTTTGACCAATAGGTGGCACTGTGATTAAATTAATGAGGTATGGTCAGAGTGAGGTGACAATGATACTCGCAAAGTTTGGTGTCAATATGTAAAAGCATTGCAGAGATACAGCCTCAAGAGTCATTTTGGCATTAAGCCTCTAATTTGTTGCTGTGGTAAATGAATAAGGTTTCGTCTATCAACACGAAATCCAAAACATTTGACCAGCATGGTCTAAAGATGATACGATTCGATTTTGGTGAAAATTGGAGCAACGGTTTAAGAGTAGTTTGAAAAAGTATGATTTTAAAGAAAATAAAAATGACTCACAGGAAGTTTCGCTGACTGTGGCAAAATTGGCATCAATGTTCTCAGCATGACCCACAGAATTAGTTAAGATCAGTCTAATTAAAAAAGGCCACATTTATATAAATCTATTAGCATTTTTTAAAATTTTATTATAACATTTGACCACAAGGAGGCGCTGTCTCAAAACCTATTGTGTGCCTTCAGAGCATGGTGCCGATGGCACATTCTGAGTTTCGTAATGGTACATCAATGCATTCCTATAATATAGCATTTTATATCATAATACTGTATTGTAGTTAATGGAAATTTCATGTTTTGTTCAATTATAGCGCCACCAAGAGGCACAATCCAACCAATTTTTTTATGTGTCCTCAGGGTGACCCCATTCATGTATGTCAAATTTGGTGCAAATATCTCATTTCGTTTTGGAGTTCATAAAAAATGACCCATGAACAACTTTGTTTTGATTTTTTTTTGCCAATTCCTATCAAAATTTTGACATTTGGGCTTTGACATTTAGTTTCGATCGGACAAACGGTTTCGAAGATATTCGCAATCGTTTTTTAAGCGCTAAATCACCACGCCGCACAAACCGTAAGTCGAAACCTAGCATGTTTGGTATCGTTGGACTCGTCAAGGATTCAGGAGTCTTAAAATGTGAGTCCCATGAAAATAAGTCAACCAGATCAAAAGTTATAAGCATATGAATTTTGAAGTTGGTGCAAAAGATATTTTGAAGATGGGGGCCAAACTTGTCGTCGTTGTCTCGGTTGCAGTTTTCAAACTCCCCAAATTCACTTCTTGCAGAACTTCCTTGTTTCTCTCTTTAGAGCTTCAGTCTTGGGAGAGCATCTTCACAATTCTGTGGAGTTGGACTTAGCTTAGCACATCTTGGGACCGGAACCTTGAACCGGGACTGGAACAGGAACTGGAGCCTGGAACCAGAACGGGAAACTGCAGCAACCCGGAAACTGGGACAATTCTCTGTCTCAGAGAAAAGCTTTTTAATCTGTCCCGAGAAGGGGGGAGATGCAAATTGGCACCTTTCAGAGCCAGTGTTTTGATTGGCTAATGCTGTCAGAAGTGGCCACTGGATGGCCCCTCTCTTGCATGAGGTTCATTTGCATAGCTTAAAGTTCATGTTCAGAACAATGTCTTTAAGGTTTTTCCTATTAATAAATCACATTCCAAACCAATTTCAGATTAACCTAGGCATCGTGCTGAAAACATAAAGACCAAACATCATTGAGTTATATTAAACTTTTACCTATGCATTCATGTATACCTTATTAGGTAAGTTTGTATATTTTGCATGTACACAAACAGCACTCATTAAGTATATACAGTTCTGTTAATAGAAATTGAGAAGATTTGCTCCATTTGGTAAATTGTGTGTCCTTTGTGGCTCCAAGCCACATGGCAAACCTGTTTGGTGAGTGGAAGTTAGTTCACACCTCAGGTTTTAGGACTAAGGGATGGGGGTGAACAATGGGGAAAATGGTGATTGGATTAATTTGCTCAATGACATGCAAAGGTCATCATTCTTCCCTTGCACAAATGGATATGGTGATTGTCTTTGCAGGCTGATCTACTAGTCCATCTATTTCTTTGTTTGTGTAACTTCTCTTGGAGGTGGAGTTTTGAGGTCCTGTGCTTTTCATTATGGCAGATGAAAGGGGACTATTGATGTAATGGGGGTGTCTGCCCTCATGGCTCCGGGGCTTGGGCCCGGGCATGGTAGGGGGGCTCGACAGTGCCCCCTTGAACAGGGTCCGAACACTTTTCCATATATCAAACACACTTGCATGTATTAGTATGGAACTCGGTACACATATAGACCGCATCAGGCTGAACAACTTTCGTGCTCTAAGTTATATGCCAGCCCAACAGGAAGTCAGCTATTATGGGTTGTTTGAAAAACGCAAGCTCTGGAATTTGATATAGGGGAGCGCGGGGCACAAACTAACGCGGGGTTAGTTGTAACACACATGGTTTAAATACTTACACACACGCTAGCATGAAGAAACTTAGTGTATTTACTAGTTGCCATATCGACAATATATAGAGAAAAAATTGCACCAAAATTCAAAAATCTTTGGAAGATATCACTGAACATTTATTTAACAATAGCAAAAGTAAATTTCTTAATTGAGCTAATTTTTCATCTATATTTTTTGTTTTTATTTAAAATTAGACAAATCTCTTGTTTAGCAGTTTGGGTAGTTCTTTAATGCTTCACTAACTATCAGAAGACACTAACCAGGTTTAAATTCCAGTTGCGCAGATAGGGTTTGTTGCTATTAGAACTATACTATTATATACAGTTGCGATATAACTGGCATAATTAACTTTTATGAATTTCTGAACTATGGAAAAAAAGTGAATAAAGACTGAGAGGAAGAACCTGAACATCCAGAAAATATTATTTCAAGAAATGTTCAGCATTTGTACTGTCTCGTCTATTTATCTCATTTTCTGTGAGAGCTGTGAGTGGAGGGAGAGGAATGTTTTGTTCAGCTCTGTGTTTTTCTGAATGTCTAATATATTTCTTCATCTGTTTGGGTGTATTGTTTTGACCAGTGCTGTATAGCTGTGTTTTGCAGAGTGTTCATTGTCAAACCACAAAATTATTTAAATTTGAATTTCTAAAAAAAAATGCTATTATTTTATATGAAAAAAATAATTATTGTTTTTTATTGAGACAATATTTTAGTTTGTCATGTATATTTTTTTAATTAAGTCAGATAAAATTTTTAGCTGTCCTATGGTCATGTTACAACGTGCCCCATCACATGTTACGATGTGCCCCACCTATGGGGCATGTTGTCACATTTCACTTCCCTTCTTTCGGGGTAAATAAAGAAAAAAGTATACACTGTATTAATGTAACAAAGCCACATAGTTGTACCAGACATGTGTGAAATTAATGTGGAACAAAAGAAATTCTCTGAACCCTAAGTAGATTTACACAAACTGAGAAAGTCAAAAATTGTTAGGTTGTGCCCCGCTCTCCCCTACTCCTCCTAGGCAATTAATCCGAACTCGGTCAACTTGAAGCCAAGACATTAAGAATGCTAAATTGCGAGCAGATTTTTGATATCTCAAACGGTTTGGCCCTGGCGAGGCAACAAATTTATGGTGATAAAAGGGAAAATTGATTGATTGATAAAACTTCAACTGTGTGTTCGTTGTAGGAGGCCGATTACAGGGATGTGACTATTGTGAGTCAAAGTCATAGCACCACCAACTGGCAGCAGGAAGTGTGTCCCTTTTAAAAATGAAATCACCTTCTTATTTTTACCCGATTTGCTTCAAACTTAATCAGTATATCATCATTTTTGTTTGAATGTGTATTTTTTTGAAAAATCAGGCTCTGGATTGTAAACTACTACTCCAAACTTTAGAGGGTTTCTTCGATTCAGACCAAACATTTTTAACATGGTGCTAAGATATTGAAGATGTTAAATTGCAAACGGATATTGGATATCTCGAACAGTGTTGCCATGGTGAGAGATTTAAGTAATGTCAAAAAAAGGAAAATGGGAAGAGTCTCATGTCTCATATTTTACATTCACCCAGTTGAAATGCATATTGCCTGTCTCCCTAAATCCTCCGGGGTGGCGGTGGCGCCGGGGCTTGGGCCCGTCATCGCTCTTGCAGCTATGTTAGAATACTGTCGTCGAAGACACCTTTTAAAGTGAAGCAGAAGTTTATGGTTGTAAATCATTAAATAGACAGACTGATGTAACCTGTGACGATTAACCTACTATTAAAGCATGAATTTGATGTAAACAACCGACCTATATAATATTCACACATGCAGTTTATAGGTGGCATAATGTATTAGCCCTACAGTTACAGCATTAAATATATTTATACCTATAACATTTTATATAGAGAACATTTAAACCTATAACATTTTTATCCCACATTTTTTTCTTGCAATTGCGAGTTCATATCTTTCAATTCGGACTTTATAACTCGCAATTGCGAGTTTATTTTACAATTGTGAGAAAAGTCTGAATTGCGGTATAAACACAACCCTCTACACACCTTGGCAATAGAATTGCCATTGCCATTGGCTAGCAGTTTTTTTTGTTTGTTTACTCTCCAGAGTAATATATATATATATATATATATATATATATATATATATACACACTGCTCAAAAAAATTAAAGGAACACTTTTTAATCAGAGAATAGCATCAAGTCAGTTAAAGATGCTGTATGCGATTTCTCAAATTCATTGCTGAACACTGTTGATATTTGAAATCAACCCAAACAAACCCACCCCTCTCTTTCATTGCTCCACCTCCAAAACTCTCACTCCAATCCTATCCGAGTCGGTCTTGAACCCCGGCCCGATTGCTGCTGGCATGTGAGGCGAATGCACTACCAATGACGCTAAACACCTCATTCTGTGCAGTGTGCAGTAGTTTAACTGCAAAACTCTCACTATCTGGCCACTGTTACACACGCAATGCGAGTGGATGTGTTTATCACAGCTGACACGCAACAAAATGCTGCACGAAAAATAAAGCGCAGATGATGAACGAACGAAAAGGAAGCACAAAAAATGAACATACAGTACACAAGAGTAAATACAAACGAGAGTTTGCCAACAATCGGCAACAGCACAGCAGCTCCAGACAATCATAACACTCAAACCCAGTTTTACTCGCATGAAAAGCGGGTTCAAAGCAGCCTCCACGTCTGTTTTTAGGCCTTTCTGCTTAGCTCTCTCAAGTGCTGGAAAGCTTTTCTAATATTAACGCGGGTCCTAAAGCACTTGCCCAGTCATAAACCTTCATTCTAATAATAAGCTTTTGTGCTCTTTTGTATTGTCTCATTTCTCTTTCTGCGTTTTTTGAAAAAAAAAAAAAAAAAAAAGCTGAACTGGTGCCACGTTCGTGAACAGGGAAGGTGTAGGACATACAGCGTAAGCTTTTTGAAGAATACGGAAAGCAGTCTGGCGGAAGCACTTGCTCATTTATGTTTATAAAGCATATACATTTTTATATTTTTTATACATCACGTCAATGCCAATTTTTACTTGCAAAAAAATCTGCTACCATTAACATCCTCATTTCTCTTGATTTAATTTGTATTTCAGCCTTTTTTCCATGAACAGATGTTGAGCTAACACTATGAAACCTTTTCTAATGTGTAGTGTTGGCTGCTGTCCTTCCTCAAGTGGAAACCTTAGAGGACGCAGTGAGCACACAGACCACCCTCCAGAGAGAATTTCTCTGGCCCACCATTCCTCTCCAGCCTCCCTACCAGACAACCACCCAGAGACCCTCTCCCTCCACTGACATGGCCACGTTTTCTGAAGACCAGACCATACAACAACCAGAAAACTCATGTCAGAAGGTTAAAATTCTTAATTCAGCTCTAGAATTCATGCAGAACTACTGCATTATAATGTATTCATCATAGTAAATGACAATGATGAGCAAAAGCTAAATGATTGATAATTGTTGATTGCCCACTTGAAATGGAAGATTTCATGATTGGTTGGTGTTTGTACTAGGTGAATTAAGCATGTTTACATGCACACTAATATGCTGGTAACTAGCTTATTGAATTAACCTGTTGTCCTGGTTTACATGCAAACCAGTAAAAACCGACAAAGCAGGTAAACTGTGTTTAAAAGACTAAAAATCAGGTTATTCCCAGTAGTAATGTCAAATCGTAATCATTTGTGTATCTGAATCTAAACATTACATTTGTTATGCGAGTTGTGATGTTAAAGCATTAATAACTCCAGAGTATTTCAAAATGTGAACAGGAAACATGTACAGACTCTCTCATAGGGCCTGTTTACACCTGGTCACCTCATGCATTTTTACTGACTGGTGTAAACAGAAATCTCTCATAACCACTTCTACTTTTGCTGAGATGAGAACACATTATTAGGATTTTTATAATTTCCCTACCACGAAACACTCTCTATGGCTGGATGCACTTACTAAATCCTCAGTAAGGACACTTTTCTGTCACATAGCCAGACATGCACACTTCAATAAGCAGACAGAATGCATGATACCGTGTTTACATGCCAGGTGAAATCGGTAATGGGCAAAAATGGGTGTCGATCAGTTTGTTTAAGCCATTTATGACCTCACCCCAATATAGGAAAACGGGTTAAAGGGTTAGTTCACCCAAAAATCATAATTTGTGGTTCCAAAACCATAAGACTTTTGTTCATCTTTGAAACACAAATGAAGATATTTTAATAAAAACTGAGAGATTTCTGTCCCTCCATTGATAGTCCACGCAGCTACCACTTTAATGCTTCAAAAAAGTTTATAAAGAGAAAAAAACTAATCCCATGTACAATTAATCCATATGAATTGGGCGGTTTGACAAAATTTTCTGAAGAGACACGATCGCTTAGAAAGAGATCAGTTCTTTGTTATCCAGCTGATCTCTCTTGAGTGCAGTGCTTTAAGACACACTGCCTTAAGACACACTGCCTTGAGTGCAATGCTGTAACTCTCTGTGGCAGAGAAAATGAAAATATTACATTACACGAATGTGGCTTCATACATGAGAAGTTGTTGTCCACCTACTCACCTAATTCTAATAATTGTACCAAAACACATCAGAAAATAAAGAAAGAAATCCAAGTAAGTTATGTGAATGTTCATTTTCAAGGAAAACCCCCCCATAATCATTGCATTTCTGCATTTATCCTCTGCTCTAGCTTCCTAATCTGGCGTTCTAATAAACCTGCTACTGCATAAAAACTGTGACGAATTCCTTTTGTTCCTCTATTATAAGTCGTTTTGGATAAAAGCACCTGCTAAATGCATAAATGTAAATCACAAGTGGTCACAGGGCATGCATTTGAGATGCATGATAATACCAGGTGGAAACAGGGCCAGAGAGGAGCTTCATAAAAACTGAAATTATTAATAGAAAATTTCACACATTTAACAGCATTCTACTTGCAAAATGGCACCATCTCTCATCATTCTACTTTCCGTCTCTGTCTTGCAGATTGGTTACTCATCTGAGTGTGTTCAGATCAATGAAGAGTTGAACACTCCTGTTTCCAGTAATTCCCCTGGGTTACCTTACATTTCTTTGCCAGACATTACTGAAAGATTTATGGCACATTCTCTGGAAACTGTTATGTGGGCAGATAACATTACATGTTATGACAGCTTTCTGTAGATTGTCATGCAGTAATCAGTCTAAAGTTTTAAATGGCATTTTCTAGTTCTTGTGTAATCTTCATGAGCTTATTATGAATTATTTATGAGTCAATCCATCCATAGATTTTTTTTTTTTTTTTTTCCAATCCAGTGCTTTCATGTATGTTGTTAAAATTCTAAAAATGCTTAAATGGAAGCGCTAATTTTGTGTTTTTCTGTAGTGGAGACTGAGAAGTTTGAATTCTGTCAGAGGGGAGTCCATTCAGAAGAATCTGAGGATCAGGGAAAGGTGGGCTACACAGCACTATTTACTTAAGGAGTATTAAAACAGCATTGTCCTCCTGTAATATAAACATATCAGATAAGTTTCTGCTAGTGTTAGGACTGCATGTTGTGTGTTTTTTTTTTTTTTTTTTTTCTCTCAATACTTCTGTTTTCAGTTGGTGTGTTGCCCTTTAAAATTGAGTGTACATGTCAATCATTTCCAGGTTGGATTGATTTTAGAGGTTGATGCTTTTAATATAATCTTACCTTGATTAAGTGTATTTTATCCAGAAAAGCTGTCTTCTAATTTATAATTGCTCATTTGTTATGGTTCAGTCTTGCAACCAGATTTATTGATGTGTTGTCTATCTTCTCTGGGCACAGGTGGAATTCACAGTTCCAAGACGGATCCTGTTCTGCACCCAGCCAGGCAGACACAGAGAGGTAGAGGAAAAAGAAGAGAGAGAGGAGGAAGAGGAAGCTAAAAAATCAACAGAAATTTGTGTGATCCATAGAGACGAGAGACAAGTTGCTGGGTAAGAAATGCAATCACAAATAATAAACTGTTGAGTGGGAACAAAAGAACATACAAACATAAACTGTTAAAATAGATTGAATGACAGTGCAATTCATACAGTGATTTTACTTGTGAATGTGTGAATTTGTTTCTTTAGGGCTTGCCATATGTTACATAACACCCCTGCATAACCCCCCCCCCCCCCCCCCCCCCCCCATCCCCTTGCGATCTTTGATGCACCCCTACTCACTAAGCAAAGACACGTTCGAACGTTCAAAAGACACTGAGGAGCCAGAATTAACATTTTTGAGACGTCTTTTTTAGACTTCTTTTTAGCGTTCACTATTGACGTCCAAGTGACATAAATAGTGAACGTTCAAAAGACGTCCACTGAGGTGCCAGAATGAAAGTTTTTATGACGTCTTTTTATGACGTCTTCTGAACATCCGATATAGACGTTCATGGAACTTCCATACAAGGTTAAAAACTAGTTTAAATGTGGTCATTGTGGACATATTTTCAACGTCTTATAAGGTCTCATTTGGACATCATTTATACTGTTTCTGGACAAAATAAACACTCTCAGGATGCATTAAATTAAACATGTTTATTTTAATGTAATTTCCATTTATAATTCCGAAGAAACTCACAGACAGTGTGTTTGTGCGAAAATCATGAATATAAAAGAAACAACTCAAAATACAGAGGATAATTAAGTAATGACAAACAGTTTGGATTTAGTTGGGTCAGTGTTAATAGAGAGTCTGGCAGGTGGAAATGGAACTGACCTCTGTCCAGGTTGTCACAACATCTGTCATGATTCTCTGCCCTGAAACGCAATTCAAATATAAAAACATTTATAAATAAAAATATAACTTTACAATGCTCATTTTGGCCCCAGTGGTGAACATATGTTACACCAGACTGAAATTTAGTATTTCGTGAATTATATTTTTACACGGCCTTTCACAGGCCAGCGTGAGCGCCAAGAACACCAGATAAGGCTTAGAAAATATGAAATATATTATTGTGATATTACGTGTTTTAATTATTAAGTGAGAAACTTAAATAATTAAAAGAGATCGATATAAATTTATCTCAGACAGTATGGCTGCCTTACGTGCAAAATAACCAAAAAGGAATTATAGAATTCAAGGGTCAATCAAAAACTTCATAACAAGTAACAATATATATCTTTAGTAAAATTAAACATTTGTCTGGCAAAACAACGAATAAAAATACATTTACAGTATCTCACAGAAGTGAGTACACCCCTCACATTTTTGTAAATATTTTATTATATCTTTTCATGTGACAACACTGAAGAAATTACACTTTGCTACAATGTAAAGGAGTGAGTGTACAGCTTGCATAACGGTGTAAATTTGCTGTCCCCTCAAAATAACTCAACACACAGCCATTAATGTCTAAACCGCTGGCCACAAAAGTGAGTACACCCCTAAGTGAAAATATCCAAATTGGGCCCAATTAGCCATTTTCTCTACCCGGTGTCATGTGACTCGTTAGTGTTACAAGGTCTCAGGTGTGAATGGGGAGCAGGTGTGTTAAATTTGCTGTTATCCCTCTCACTCTCTCATACTGGTCACTGGAAGTTCAATATGGCACCTCATGGCAAAGAACTCTCTGAGGATCTGAAAAAAAGAATTGTTGCTCTACATAAAGATGGCATAGGCTATAAGAAGATGGCCAAGACCCTGAAACTGAGCTGCAGCACGGTGGTCAAGATCATACAGCGGTTTAACAGGACAGGTTCCACTCAGAACAGGCCTCGCCATGGTTGACCAAAGAAGTTGAGTGCACGTGCTCAGCGTCATATCCAGAGGTTGTGTTTGCCAGCATTGCTGCAGAGGTTGAAGGGGTGGGGGGTCAGCCTGTCAGTGCTCAGACCATACGCCGCACGCATCAAATTGGTCTGCATGGCTGTCATCCCAGAAGGAAGCCTCTTCTAAAGATGATCCACAAGAAAGCCCGCAAACAGTTTGCTGAAGACAAACAGAATAAGGAACCATGTCCTGAGGTCTGATGAGACCAAGATAAACTTATTTGGTTCAGATGGTGTCGAGCGTGTGTGGCGGCAACCAGGTGAGGAGTGCAAAGACAAGTGTGTCTTGCCTACAGTCAAGCATGGTGGTGGGAGTGTCATGGTCTGGGGCTGCATGAGTGCTGCCGGCACTGGGGAACTACAGTTCATTGAGGGAACCATGAATGGCAACAGAGCATGATCCCTTCCCTTCAGAGAGACTGGGCCGCAGGGCAGTATTCCAACATGATAACGACCCCAAACACACCTCCAAGACGACCACTGCCTTGCTAAAGAAGCTGAGGGTAAAGGTGATGGACTGGCCAAGCATGTCTCCAGACCTAAACCCTATTGAGCATCTGTGGGGCATCCTCAAATGGAAGGTCGAGGAGCGCAAGGTCTCTAACATCCACCAGCTCCGTGACGTCGTCATGGAGAAGTGGAAGAGGACTCCAGTGGCAACCTGTGAAGCTCTGGTGAACTCCATGCCCAAGAGGGTTAAGGCAGTGCTGGAAAATAATGGTGGCCACACAAAATATTGACACTTTGGGCCCAATTTGGACATTTTCACTTAGGGGTGTACTCACTTTAGTGGCCAGCGGTTTAGACATTAATGGCTGTGTGTTGAGTTATTTTGAGGGGACAGCAAATTTACACTGTTATACAAGCTGTACACTCACTACTTTACATTGTAGCAAAGTGTCATTTCTTCAGTGTTGTCACATGAAAAGATATAATAAAATATTTACAAAAATGTGAGGGGTACACTCACTTCTGTGAGATACTGTATAATGCTTACCTTTTCCTTTGCACCCGTCCGCATCTGGCAGATGACCGTTAGAGATTTGAATTGCGGGTTGAATTTGAAATGGCTGCTTCGAAGCCAACTGCTTTGTGGTCAAAATATGGATGCAAAAAATAGGGATTCACCGATGAATAGGGATTCACCGATACTAATTTTTCTAGAACTAGTACTAGAAACTAACATGAACATACTGATATTTTCATTTTTGGTACTCGCCGATACCGATACTAGTGTTTTTATTGCATTTGTAATTTTTAAATATATTACAGTGAGCAAACAAATGAATATGAATCATTTTCATTGGTTTAATTTGTTTAGCAAATATATATTTCCTTCAGTTGTTTCATGCTTAATTATGCCTGTTAAAATGCATTGTACAAGCTTTTGTTACTTTCACTGTTCATTCTATTGTTTTATCAAATTTTATATTTCATTTAATAGCACAGGGCATATTTAGAGCTGCTTCAGCAGGGCTCAATAGAACAAAAATACAAATGAAATAAACAATGGTTTTCAGGTAGGTCTATCACTTTTTTCAGGTAAATAATCTGAATAAAGTAATCAAATGTAAAATAACTCCATAGTCTGTATTAATTAAATATAGATGAATATTTAAGTGTTTCCCACAGGACTTTGTGTAAATGTGGTGGGTGGACCTTGGTCCCTCTAGGGGCACCCCCCCCCCCCCCCCCCCCCCCCCCTCCATTATTATTCCTGTGACAGTAATAGCCATATATTATAAAACAAATGCACTGAAAAATAAATGAAACTTTCATAATTAGTTTTTCTATATTTAAAAGAGATAAACATGTCAGCTTTTATTTGGACGGAAACTTCAGTCTAGCTTTTATTTTGGCGGAAAAGAAGTTTACAAACCAAACGTGTCTCAGAAATCTAGTGAAATGCTGTAATCGTCAACTATGCAAATGTGAAAATAATGCGTAACTGGTGACAGCTACGTTTCCAAATGCAAGCTAAACTGAGCACATGCAGAGATGGAGTTCACTGTATTCATTTACTGAGACGTGGCGCTGATCAAGTGCTCACTTCTCTTTGAGCAGCGCAAAGGTTCTTTTGTGATTTGATAAGGAACACAAAGCCTTATCTCACTTTCAATTTTAGTTTGACAGAAATGGTGCAAAACACGAAATTCAATTCAGTATTTAAGCGCTGTCTAGACTGTCCTGTCCTTTCTGGGCGTACACTTCGTATGTTTATGCACAGTAAACTTCTTGTCCTGTGATAATGTAGAGAACTACTTGTTATACATAAATCATGTAACAGCTGAATTTTTTACTTACATATATGATTTAGTTTTAATCCAAATGTATGTGTACTTTATTTGCTACTGACATATCCGACCAAACTATGTACAAACTTTCCAGTGACATCTGTGAAAAATGAATGTGCGCTTGACAAGCTTCTGCGTCTGTGCCTCTGCGCGCACAATCTACTCCACGTTTCACTTATCGGCCCACACACAACAGCTATATAGGCGTAAATATTTAATTTAACGTTCTATTAATTTGATACATTTACTTCACAGACATCGTTCTTTGATATATCCGTTCTGCTCTCTGTTTGCTCGGTTGTCATGTTTCTTTGGTGTCACAAGCACTGTACTGTACACGCTGTGTGGTATTGGTTGTTGGTATCGGAGCATATTTATGAGTACGAGTACACAAGCGCAGTATCGGGCCCGACACCGATACTGGTATCAGATTAACACTATTGTATGAGAACTGAACTGTGCTGGATGATGACATCAATGTTTTCTCCAGAGCAGCTGTATAGATATATGAACTAAATTAACAAAATCATTATCATCACAGTGTTGAACTGAATCAACACTGAATGAACTTTTTTTCTAGAGCTGCTGTAAAGTTGAAACAAACTTTGTTGCATAATTTTTCCTGTTATTACTGTAAAGCTGCTTTGAAACAATCTGTGTTGTAAAAAGCGCTATATAAATAAAGGCTACTTGACATATTTGCCCCCCTTATAATGATTTTCATGGGCATTTTATCTTTAGGGGAAATATGCTTCTATGTCAAATTCTTACATTTAATCAATAAATTCACTTACAATAACAACGTTTTTGCTGGGTCCCGAAATGGTCTTAGGTGGTGGCAGACAAATACAAATACAGTCATCCACACACAGTACAAAGCCCAGTACTGACAATAAATACAAAATAAATGCAAAGAAACTGTTTGTAATATTAACTTATCCTATTTATTCGTGAATTAAAAAAATAATCCCTGTCAGGACAGATCATAAAACTAAGTGCTTAAAACTACTTTATATTTTAAAAAATCTATAAATTTAAATGTATTAAGTCACTGAGTGATTTGATTTGAAAGTTAGTCATAAAATGAATGGCAGGTCTATTTATTTGGTAACACTTTACAATAAGGTCTCATTTGTTAACATTAGTTAATATATTAATATATTAATACATGAACTAACAATGAGCAATACATTTGTTACTGTATTATTAATCTTGTTACAGTATTTACTAATGTTTCCGTTCATGTTAGCTCACAGTGCATTAAAGGGTTAGTTCACCCAAAAATGAAATTTCTGTCACTCTCATGTCGTTCCAAACCCGCAAGACCTTCTTTCATCTTCGGAGCACAAATTAAGATAGTGGTTCAACCTTAATGTTATGAAGTGACAAGAATACTTTTTGTGTGCAAAAACAAAAGAAAATTATGACTTTATTGCAGTGCAGAGCTTCTGTGTTTACGTCCAAACGCCGGCTCAGTATTGGCCGGCTCCTGTGTCAGCATCACATGTATGCATTGTGGTGCTCACGTGAACCACTTCGGCCAATACTGAGCCGGCGTTCGGACGTAAAAACGGAATCTCTGCACTGCATTCACTGTGTTAACTGCATAGAAGACTGACAGGGAAGAGGAAAAATTGTTGAATAAAGTCGTTATTTTTGTTTTGTTTTTGCACACAAAAAGTATTTTTGTCGCTTCATAACATTAAGGTTGAACCACTGTAGTCACGTTGACTATTTTATTAATGTCTTTACTACTTCTCTGGACCTTGAATGTGGTAATTTCGTTGCTTTCTATGGGAGATAAAAAAAACCCTCGGATTTCATCAAAAATATCATAATTTGTGTTCCGAGGATACACAAAGGTCTTGCGGGTTTGGAACAACATGAGGGTGAGTACTTAATGACAGAATTTAATTTTTTGGGTGAACTAGCCCTTTAACTAATGTTAAAGCTACAGTCTGTAATTTTTTTTTTTTTGGTTAAAAATGATCCAAAATCAATTTTTGAGCAAGTACATAACCAGCCAGTGTTCAAAACTATCTCCTTACCTTAGCCCGATTCACAACGGTAGGCTTGTAATAATGTTTTATAATAAAATCGGTACTGGTAGGTTTCCACGGGAAATTCGAGCATGCAGCCGTTAGTCTTTGCTTCATTACGTCATGTCTGTTTACATAAAGGAGGAGTCCTAGCTAGTATGCTATATGGCATGTGAGGATGCTGCTGGTAGCAGATCGTTTATAGCCTTTTTTCACAGCAGCTGGAATAATTAAAATGATCATTTTGATGGCGGATTGTAATACAAAAAGGTCCAAATGACAATCATCAGTGACAAGTGGAGATTCACCTGTAGTCAAAAGCAAAAGACTATGGACTGCGGAGTGGCTACAGAAATTGAAATCTACAGGTAATACTAATACCAGTGATGGGAATAATGGCGTTATAAATAAATGGCGTTACTTTTTTCAGTAACGAATAATCAAACAAATTACTTTTTCTGCCGTTACAACGCCGTTACCGTTACTGACAAAAAAAAAAAAATGCGGCGTTACTATTGAGGTCACTGAAGCGGTTTTCATCCGAGTAGGCTCTCTCTCAGCCATAGGACCTGCAAAGTTTTTTCTCTGGTGTGTGTGTTGGGGTGGGACACATAGGCTAACTGATGATGATTGGTGTGTGACTAGAGGTGATAGACCTGCAAAACGTCTTGTTGTAAAGAAATAGTACAGGTTAGTCATACACAAATATAATTTTAAACTGATAATAATGTACGATGCTGTGTCTGTGTCTGTGTCAGAGCATGAGAGTGGAGCGCGAGCTTAATCCAGAATACCCTTTGTGACATGCTGGATCGAAAATATGTGAAATACGTTTTTTTCTAGTCGACTAGTAGTTGTTCATTTAAGCCATAATTGACTAATCACATTTATATTAATGTCATTTCTTCTATACTGGAGAGAATAAACCATAATAATGAGCGTTTACGTAATATAGGCTATATAGCACTTAAGCGCACGCATAAAGCTTGCCATAAAGAACCGGCAAAAGTAATGATTATGAATGTGACAAAAACAGTAAGGAGACATTTTAATTGTTTATTAATAAAGTAATGTTTTCTGAATCAGTGTTGGCTGCAAAGATGAAGTTGACATTGCTGACTCTCATCATCTCCGCATAGGCTGAAGAGAATAGAGAATGCGCATTTCATTCGGATTACATAATCAGAAAGTAGACTACTTCTTTTCGTTTTGAATTATTTCGTTTAAAAGTAGACATTTCAAGCTTTCTATAGATATATATGCTCATGTCTATGAGGCAAGCAGCCTATACGCTGAGTTTCGGTTCATTTAGCTATAAGACGCGCTCCAGTTCACGTGCAAGTGATCGCCCGTGCCTCCATGTCATGATTAAATTGTCTGCTATATTTGCTTTTTATTTATTAAATCCAGGCAATTGGTTGATGAAACATTGATTAAAATTAAGATACATTTTTTACAAAACGAAATCTACTTTAAAGAAAGGCTTTCTATAAAACAAAACTTAATGAAGTGGTCAAAAATCATGTCTGACCCACTCAATGTTTCCCGATATATTGCACATCTTATGATGTATTCACATCTTATTTATGCTGTTCACTTTTCATAATCAAATAGATGAAATTAAAACATAACATATATTTAAACATAAATATGAAACTACGTTTTCTTTAATGGCTACCAACACGTAGTACAGTACAGAGAAATTTCATGTCGTGAGCAAAAGCGGATTATGAGTCACGAGTCGGATCAAGCATAATTTATTTTTACACTTATATTTAATATGTTATTTGACATATTTAAATAAAATAAAAAAAAAAAAAAAAAAAATAATGCAATAGTTACTTTCCCTGGTAATTAGTTACTTTTATAATGATGTAACTCAGTTACTAACTCAGTTACTATTTGTGAGAAGTAACTAGTAACTACTTTTTAAAAGTAATGTGCCCAACATAGGCAATGCTGATGTTGTTAACATTAACATTTGAGAAAAAAGTATAACAATAATAATAATTTGTACGATTTGATGTGATCCGAGCTAAGTGATCGCTAGATTTAATCACCTTTGGCAGCGCGATTTATTGTAATGCTTTTTTTCTCAGTTGGTCAGAACATAAGTGGCAGACATGTTACTTACTTGTTCAGATGACATTTTCCGGTGAAAATTCTTATTTTGGTCATACTTCCAAGACGTAGAATCTGTGATTCCGAAGTACAGTACCCATACCAGTGCGGTGACTGACAGCAAACATTAGATTCATTCGCGCTGATGAGCCATGTCAATGCACAACCCACGTAAAGATAATTCCGCAAATAACTGCAATTGCAGGGTTCAAACAGGTGACAAAGAGGCAAAACTTATGGACTGCAGCTTTAACAAATACAACTTTAATATATATTTTTTTTAATAATTTTAATAATGTATGAGTAAATGTTGAAATTAGGGATGTTAATGATTAATCAATGATTGATTAATTGTTGATGATACATTTAATCGATAAAAATTATTGACCGTCAATTAAGCAGGTTCATGCGTGTGCGTGCTGCTCAACCGCAAAATATGTAAAGCAGACATGAAGAAAAATGAAGCGAGCGTGCCAAAATTATGTTTGGGACCATTTTACAGCTAGAGTTACACCTTATAGTGTAACACTATATACAATAGTGTTATATCGCAGCTCGGCCAAAGCCATTGAACTTGGTAAACCTGCAGTTTCCTCCCAATCTCTAACCACTCTAGTCCGATACGTTTTTTAGTATGTGCCGACTCGTGCATATGATCTGCTCTGGGCTGTCGTGACTGTGACTGTGAAACCAGACTTCAGTCGCCCCAGTGGAAAGCATATTTACATTGTCTGAATCATTCTCTATCCTCTATATAGTGCACTGTGCCATTCAGCATGTAGAAAATAGTAAATAAAAATCTGAAAATCTGATGATAATCTGAAGTGCATCAAAATCATTGATCCATATTGGCGGAAGTGAGAGACTTTTGAATGCTTATATCTTCTAAATGCAAATTTTGTCATTGTTTTGGAGCACACTAGCTTAACGGTAAGGCGAACATACACTAAAAGCCAAAAAACTTTAATTTTGATTTTATGGGGACTTAAATACACAGCTCATTTGACATACAGTATCAGATTGTTTTTTTCCCCGTCCATTGCTGTGGTTATCACGGTCTATCGGATATAATCATGCATTTAAATATGGTTGTCAATCCAGAAACTTTGCAATGTGTAGTTAGCAGTATGAAAAATATATATTATATACAGAAAGCGAGCAAAGGTCGCTGCCATTATAATCACTAAAGCTGTCAATTACAACACAAGGGTACACAAAGCTACACTCTTGCAAAAACCTTTATAATCAATGAACCTGTCTGTCTACGCTGTGCAATGAATCTCTTAGTGGCATTGTTTATACTTTGTTGGTTATAATAAAAGGTTTAGTGAGCATCCATGCAGCAATCACGCTGAACAAAAGATCTGACATTTTATGCTTTGTTGAGTGGATTCTGACTAACTTAAATGCATCTGATTGGCCCTTGCTTTGACGTGCTCAACACATACATGTATCATACCTGCAAACTAGTCGCTTTTCGGCAAAATTCTTAATCAAAATATGTCATTTATGTGAATCGTGTAGATCCAAAGAGTTTTTTTTTTCCCGGGGTGTCAGGGTGAGTTTGCAGGCACAATAAATTGAAAATGGGCTACTTTCCCATAGACTGGAGTGAGACCATGAACGCCTCTTGAGCTGTCGTGATCTTTTTTGGTGCTCTGTGGTGTGACTGACACATCGCTGTAGCGCTTCAGTTCAAACAGAGGCAGAACGCACGTGAACTGATCATCTCTTCCGCTTTACAACATGAAATAAACATGAATGGATGTAGGATGAATGAATATCGAAGGTATGTTGAAAGATCCAGTACAACTTACTGAAATCCGTATCATGTCATATGTAACGTTAATCGATCAATCATTGTTTCAACCGCGGAAAAGCGGCAATAAAATAGCTTGTAAAAATGTCACATTTACCGTAACATTTACCTTAGAAAAGCCGTTCAATGTCAAAAAACCTGTTAGTCAGCTACAAAACTGAACTTAGAGAGGAGCATTTTGATATATATTCACTGTGACTATAGGCCATTGCATATTCATGTACTTAACATGTGCTTCAACTACTGAATGTATAAAACTGTTTTATGACGGCCACCATTTAAATGTTCAGGCCGATATTAAAAATGAATAGAAATAGTATTAAAAACGAAAAAAAAAAAATTAAAATTAAAAATTGATTATAATATTATTATAAAAACTTCTTTATGTGTAATTTATATGCAAGTAGCTTACTAATCAATTAATTTTAACCTTTAATATTATAATGATGTACCAGCTGTGGTTCCATGTATAGTTTACAGCATTAGTTGAGAGATATTTTTTCTTTGAGGAAATTTGCCATTTACTATACCTGATAGGCCCCAAATTAATCATTATTGAATTGAAGGTAATCAAATCGCAAGCTTCTGAATCAAAATCGAATCCAATTGTGAAATTTGTGTCAATGCCCAGCCCTAGTGTAAATAAATGTTTTTTTTATTATTATTATTATTATTATTATTATTTTTTTTTTTTTTTACTTGAAGCAAATGTTTTTTTCCATTTATTTTCTTGTGGGAGTGCACCAGAATGCTTAGTTTACATGTTAAAATCACGAAAATTTTCTCATGGGGGAGGATGCCCCCAGACCCCCCTACTACTATTTACTTTGTAAACATGTCACCTTTTTCACCACTTTGGAGTTTGCAGGTATGATGTATGTTTGTGATTGACTACAGAGCTCAACCCTCATAAAACACGTTGTAAATAAAAACGCTCTTCACAGAGCGCTTACACAAACACTCACAGGAGGATTTCAAAGCAGCCAGCTACTGCTGAAAAAAACATTATTTATGAGAATTGTTGTTACATTTCATTGGTGATTTCAAATATGAAATTTAATCATAAGCTTGGTGAACAACTTTGGAGAATTTGATGTTTCCCCATTCAAAGAGAAGGAGCTGCACTTGCATGACTGAAATAGCTGCCCAAGAGGCGTTTCAAAGATGCCACCACTGGCAAAACATTTTAATGCACAGCTAGACTAGGATTATCCCATACTTAGTATCTGTCATAACTTGTTTTCATGTTCATATTTCAGATTTTTCTTGCTACAGAGCTATTCACCATGAATGGCTTTTTTAGGTAATTGTAGCAGTTTTTTGACATCTTTCTGCAGTTGAAAATTTTTTACATAACAAAATTCGGTAACACTTTAGTATAGGGAACATGGATTCACTATTAACTATGACTTTTCCCTTAATAAACTCCTAATTTACTGCTTACTAATAGTCAGTAAGTTAGTTGTTAAGTTTAAGTATTGGGTAGGATTAAGAATGTAGAATAAGGTCTGGCAGAATAAGGCATTAATATGTGCTTAATAATTACTAATAAACAGCCGATATTCTAGTAAAATGGATGCTAATAAGCAACTAGTTAAAAGACCCTAAAATAAAGTGTTACCCAAAATTCTATTATATAAATAATAATTTACACCTGTAAAATTTGTAATAATGTAAAATACAGGCTGTTATGGTGCAGTAAAAAGTAAGCACACTTCAAACACTGCAGTCACTGTAGTCAGATAGCTGGAATCTATTATTATTATTATTATTATTATGTATTTTTTTATCACTATTACAGCTAAATAATCTTTTATAGAATTGTAAAAGAGAATTGTGTTGAATTGATTGACCCTTTTATGCTGTGTTTATCAGTTGTCTGATTACCTGTAGCTGCTATCAAATAGCCTTTGAAACCATGGCAATAAACTCAAATACAATTAGTTGCTCACTCACTCACTCACTCACTCCTGTCACTCAGAATGCTGTTCAGTGAGACAGGGGGACAGCTTCCCAACATCAATAAATAAGTGTTTTAGTATTCCATTTTTCTCTCTTTCCCTCAGGCTAAAAAGCGATGGAGATAGTTCTTTGTCTTTGCTCAGCCAAAGGAATAAGGAGGCAGAGCGAGAACTGCATGATATGTCAGAGAAACTGTCTCGACGTCTGGAGGAACTTGATCTGGTCAGTAACTCAATCTGTGAGAACTTCTCTGCTGTTTTAGTTCAAAACTCTAGAGCTATACGGGCTAGAATTAAAACTCTTTTTCCTCTGAATCCTTGAGTCAAACCCTACATTTTGTTTACCTTGGAACATTTTTCCACCATTTTGCATTTTCTGAAAAACCTAATTTTTCTAACTTCTCCTAGGCTGTTGATTCAATTGAAACTTGCCATGCATTATCCCAAGACTGGCATAAAAAAAGGTAGCAAAATGATAGAATTTAAGTCTAAGTCTAAAGCCCTGATTTACAGTGGATTGCTAATGGCAAGTTAGGGATATTTATAGAATGTTCTTGGTGGGCAACTCACAGGCTCCACGCGAGCACCATGTCACCTATTTTGGCTAATTGACCTATTTATGTCCAAACTTAAAGGGATACTTCACCCAAAAATTAAATTCTGTCATCATTTACTCGCCCTTAAGTTGTTTCAAACCTTTCTTCTGCTGAACACAAAAGAAGATATGGTAACAATTTATAACTGTAATAACCATAGACTGTAAAAAAATATGGATATAGTTGTCCGTGACATCACCCGTAGATTTCTGAAGAGCATTTTTGAAGTCCAAAAGCGGCCTTTGCCTTCTTGGCAGCGCGTCATCGTGCGTCACTCCTGGATAACTGAAAATAGACAAATAGGCGAGACGTGGGTGGAACTGAGGTGCCTGGTTGCTGAAACCACGCCCACCTAGCGTGATCATGTTAGCAGGCTAATCTTATCTATCTTAGACACTATCTAAAATATTAATAAAAACAACAATTTATATCATTTGAAGGTTCTAAAGGTTTACTGTCAATCTACGGTGTCTTTTTTACGATATAGATGCTCCAGCACCAGTAATATTGTAATTTGTGTCGGTTGTGCAAATGACAACACGCAGAATCAAAAAAAGGGACTTCATACCTTTGTAATGAAATAGCGATCGCGAGATGAATCCAATCGGTCGCACATGGGTAAAATGTCAATGAGCGTCCATTGAAAAACAAACAACAGCACTTTTTGTCTACAAAAGCGTTAAATCCATGTAATATTGATATATTGTCCATTGTTTGCATCACATTTCTTCTGAATGCTCTCCATCATCGTTCAAGAAATTATGCAATCTGAACAGCGTTTATGTTGTAAAACTGTATATGATCATATACATTGGACTCTCACAAAAAAATGAGCCCGTGTCCAAAGTGTAATTTTTCAAAATAGTGCAGCAGTTTTAGTTGTAATATCCAAGCAGTGCTGTCAGATTTTGTGGTGTCTTGAGAGGCATATTCTCCAGCCATTGTCACTGTAGTAAATCTGACGAACAAAACTTTTAGCCAATGCCAAGATGATCCAAAAACGTGTGTTCTGTTTATCTTCCGCATGTCTGCACATGTACACAGACGCACATCTGTCTCGACCATAAACCGCACAGCAAGCCATATTATTTGATAATAGGTTGTTTGCAATCACGTGGTTGTGGTGATGCGCAAAATTAATGTGGAGGGCAAGCAGTGAAAATTAGAATGGAAGAGATGGAGAAAAGTCCGTATTGTGCTGGTTTAGAAAGGTATAAACAAAAAATCACAACATATTTTGGACGTGAACCTTATGTTATAAAGAGGAGCGATTTTTCTACTGAACTGAAAGACTTGACTGCCATCGAGGAGGTAGATATAGAGAATGTGAAGTTGCCGTCAGGCTGTGTTCAGTTCTATTCTGGTTTGTTTATATCGCGCTGCCTTTCTGCTAGTGAAGTTAGAGCAGTATTTTTGATTTCTGTCGTGATTGTGGAAAGTGTCGCCATTGTAGGTCATTTATGCTGAATCGAGAATTGCAACAGGAGCTCACGTCATCGTTCAGGGAAAAAAACTGGACGGTGTAATACAATTTTCGCCTTTTCTACGTGTAAAAACACAGAGGGAAGCAGGTTGAGGAGATGACGGGGAGACGCCGTATAGCAAATCTAATAATGTCACTGATTGAACCCACTCGCTATCACTCAATAAAAGAATCACAGCTGAGTGTTTTTTAAAGTTTTGTATTTTGTTTGGTTTAATAATTAACATTACATTTGCGAGTATGACTCTCACTCGGCTTGTGAATGAGCATAACTTGCACGCAGCCACTTCAGAACTGTTCACAAGCTTCTATGGGTTTGGTTTTGGTTGTCATTTGTTGAAATAAATACTATATATATATATATATATATATATATTGTATTTATTTCAATATATATATAATACAGTGTGTCGGTGTCTGTCATAGACTGTAAAAAGGGTGTCTGTCCGCTGAATGCCCATCCGGTTCTCCTCCGTGGTCATATATGGGAAAGTGAATATTTACAAAGAAAACATTAAAACTACAGTTACATTTACACGCTTCCAACAAAGAAATGAATCGACTTCTGTCAGCTTGTTGAACGCATTTTTTTTTTTATTTGGACATTTTCTACCATATGACGGCTGAAGCAGCAGCGCGTGACACTGTTCTCACGGTAACCAGATCAACATTGTAAACAGAATTCTACAAAACTTAAGTGAAAACACCAAATGATCATCCAATGGGATAAAATATCTTCTCTTCCCTGCAAACGATACCCTGAAGAATGTGAATATTTAACCAAGTCAAAAACAAAAAAGGTAAGCAGGTATCCATATTCATTTCAGTATCAGCAGACGCAAAATGCTATAAAAGGTGACAACTTTTAAAGGTAAAAAACAATATAAGTTACGTAAACGATAAAAGCTCATTGTGGTTTCTCGGTTTGATAGATTTAAGCAACAATAAACGACGCAAAACATAGGAATGTTGAGTTTGTGATTCCTATAGAAAAATCACTCCTTGCCCTCCAGCCGCATTTCGCGTGCAGCAATGACGTCATGTGCAAACAACCTATTGTATGAAATAATCCCCCCCCCCCCCCCCCAAAAAAAAAAAAAAAAAAACACGGCAGAGATGCCAAATTCAGTGGCTGGAATTAGTTGAGGTAACATGACAGCTCACAGACAGCAGTGGCAATCCACCTGTCACTCAAGTGGCCATGCCCTTAATTATGCAGAACTTTAAGGCTTAATATAATTTAAATGGATGAGTTATAAAAAAATTCACCCCCCTCAGCATTGTCTTGAAGGGCAAAACTAGCTGTATAGACCAAAACCACAATTTGTACCAGGCTGTAAACATTTTTTTTTTTCTGCTGTAAAGTGCTGTAAGTCACTTCCGTATTGGCTTGGTAATAACTCACGCTGTGAATCATTAGTTAAGCATTAGTAAATAGGTAATTCATCATTTTTAATGCATTGTCCCTACATTAATAGACATTAGTAAGCAATTTATAAGTACAGCTGTAAATGCTTTATTCTTGATTTATAAGCATATCTATAATGTGTTGAATATTTTTTTAATATATTTTATTAATGATCAGTTTATCATTTCTAAATTATTACATTTACAAACCAGTTATTTAGGAGCTGTCAGTGGTTCATAAGATCATTTAGAAAGTGTAAGTAAATGATTAAAAAACTATTTAAATGCACGTTTATACATCTTATTATTTAGACATGTAGTAATAGATACTCAGTGTGTTAATATATGCTTTATTTCTAATGTAATTCAGTAGTTGTCAGTTAACTATTTTTGTGAGCTTGTCTAAAGTGAGGACTATGCCTTGTAAAGCTTTTACAAAGGCACTGGTGTTGGCACTGGTAAATTTTTATTCAGCAATGTTTACACTTTATAGAAATTTATTTTTATATCAGATTACAAAGGCTTATTTTCATTTACTGCACAGTTGTGTTTTCTGGAGGTGTACAGGAATTTTTATTTTCTATGACATTGCAGAGGTTTATTTTTTATATCAAGTGTACAGTAGTACAGTTTCATTTTTTACATCTTGAAATAAAATATTTCTATGTTCTATATCACTGTGATGTGTTTGTTTCCCTTTTCTGTTTAGAAGATAACTGGGCCTTTTATATCTCTTTTGTAAAAGCGTTACGAGGCATAAATAGTACTCACTTTAGATGAGCTCACAAACATAGTTAACTGACAACTACTAAATGTTTTATAACTACCTGAATTAATCATAAATTACAGCAGGGATATGTGTTAATAAAGCATTTATTAACACTGAGTAACTATTACTATGTCTAAATAGGTAAGACTTTATTTTAGGGTCTTTTAACTAGTTGCTTATTAGCATGCATATTACTAGAATATTGGCTGTTTATTAGTACTTATTAAGCACATATTAATGCCTTATTCTGCATGACTTTATTCTACATTCTTAATCCTACCCAATACCTAAACTTAACAACAAACTTACTAACTATTAATAAGCAGTAAATTAGGAGTTTATTGAGAGAAAAGTCGTAGTTAATGGTAAATATGTGTTCCCATACTAAAGTGTTACCTCTAAATAATATGTATAAATGTACATTAAAATAGTTTATTAATCATTTACTTATACTTTCTAAATGATCTTGTGAACCACTGACAACTCCTAAATAACTGGTTTGTAAGTAATGTAATACTTAATTTAGAAATGATAAATTGATTATTAATAAAGTATGAAAATACATTTATTAAACATTATAGATATGCTTATAAATCAAGAACAAATCATTTATAGCTGTATTTATAAACTGCTTACTAATGTCTATTAATGGAAACATTCGTACTTGTGTGAAAAAGGGTATGTGTACCAAATTATATAAAAATCAGCCACAGGTGTCTCTATAATAAAGATCTTTGTGTTCACTAATAAATGGATAATAATTTTGTTTGTTTCTTTTTTCTAAATCCTTGCTTTAAGTGCTAATGGTTATCTTGTTTTTATGTGTATCTATGAAATTTATCCATCATTCTAATTTTTTGACAAACATACCATATCAGCTCTAGACCATGCAATAAGTTATCAAAAGAAATTTGATCCATTAAACAGTTTAGCTTTTGCAATCTGACATATTTGTTGGTGTGGCCCATTATAACTAATATGCCTATATTTCTTCTCAAAACGTTTGCATGGAGAACAAACATGATTTCCTGTTATTATTGTAAAACTGCTTTGACACAATCTACATTGTAAAAAACGCTATATAAATAAAGGTGGCTTGACTTGACTTAATGTCATAAATTTCTGATGTTCGGGGGCTAATAGCAAATTCTAAACTGTTAGCCATTTCAACTGACAGATGAATGTTGGAATATTAATATTCACAGAATAAGAAAACTTTTAACTCTAATATTAAACTTTAACTTAGGGCTTTCCCTTCAAAACACAAAATTAAAATAAAAAATTAATTTCACTTTCTCTCCTGATCAAGCCATATGCAAAGCATGCTGGGAACTAAAAATCTTCTGGTTGATTGAACACAATGAACAAGCAGCAAAAATCTTTTTTTTTTTCTTTTTTTTTTTAAGTGTACTGTACTGTATTTGTGTTAAACTGGCTTTGTGGTGCAGATGTTGAAGCGTGCTCTGGGTGAGATTGGAGAGATGTGTGAGCCAGAAGAGGAAGATAAACAGTCTCATCATAGCGACAGCATCGTGGAGTGCAGACACACTCCCAAAAACATAGGTATGTCAGGTCCTTTCACACCACTGCCATCATGTGACAGTACACCAGACAACTAAACATGCCTGTGTTTCTATCTAGGTTCATGTCATGCTAGGGCTCATACATTGTTGGCCTCCCCTCCACCTACAGAGCGCTCCTTCCAGCAAGATGCTCTGATCCGAGACTCATACAATACCAAGCATAGCCAATTACGGCACAAGAACACCCAGGTACATCCCACACCATAGCAAAATGGGTAACACTTTATAATAAGTATTCAGTAATAAATTACTCACAAATCATTAAAAAACTATTTGTTTCTAGTTAATTCATAGTAAATATATTGTAGTCTCTACATTGTTAATATATTAATAGGCTATATACAAATAGTATACAAATGTACACAGAGTTCTTTATTCGTTTTCACTGTAATTAACACAATTATTGTTTAATTAGCTCATAATAAAGAAATTGTTAATTGGTTATTAGGAGTAAATAGTTCTCACTTTAGATTAGGTCACGGAAAATGGGAAAAGAAGTTAATTAAATGCTTTAAACAAATTAGACAATAATTTCATTCATATTAAGTGTTCCTTAAAATGTTTACAAATACATTAAGCACACACACACACACACACACACACACAAACATATATACAGGTTGGCATGTTGTTTACGGGAATTCTCCATAGGCGTAATGATTTTTATACCGTACAAACTGCGCATATATAATGCTTTGGTTGCGGGAAAGTGGGGCACTTGGTATGTGATTGTCCAGACAAAAATGTGTTAAGTGGTACAGAAGATGAAGGTCAGAGTGTGGAAAAAGAAAGTGAAATTAGTGAGGTTTCAGATTTGAGTGTGAACAAAGAAGAACTAGGAAGTAGTACAGGAAAGAGTAGTGAGGAATGGATTCCAAAAAATGATGAGACAATGGATGTTGAGTTTGATGAGATTGAGGGTGAAATATTAAAAGAGGATGAAGCAGTCTTTAAAGTGCCAAGAGTGAAAAGGAAGTCGAAGATGTCAAGTCAAGTCAAGTCACCTTTATTTATATAGCGCTTTTTACAATGTAGATTGTGTCAAAGCAGCTTTACATTGATAACTGGTACATTGTTTGGCTGCACAGCAGCTCTTAAAGAATAGTGTCAATGCAGGCAGATCAAAGCACTGTTGAATATCAAATGTCAAGTCAAAAGATGTGTGAGATGGCAACTACATCGAAGAAAAAGGCACAAGATGAGACCGTTAATAAAAGTTCTGGGGAGGTTTTGAATGCAAGTGATTTGTCTGGCTCAGAAAGTGAGCAAGAATTTTCTGAAGTTCAAATTGAGGAAGATGTGAGACAAGACTATAGTGGTTACAGTTTGGAAAGAATGAAAAATTTCCTCCAGCGTACAAAAGGAATGAGGAATGTTGAGGTCATAGACTTCTTTCCTGATCTTTCCTTATTTATTGACTCTGCAAAAAGTCTAATGAAACAGAAAGGTGAAGGTTGTTTGTCAAATCCTGAGGTGTATCTTCTAAAAAAGATGCAAAAGTGTGTCCTCAAGCAATGAATAATGATGTCACAAGAATAATGGAGCAATATGGACCTGGCTTTTTGTGCTGTTTTCATCCCTCATAATGAGCAATTTTAAAATCTCTTCCCTGAATGTAAATGGGGCGAGGGATGCAAGTAAAAGAGCACAGGTTTATGAGTTAATGAAACTAAAAAATATAGATGTCATGTTTTTGCAAGAAACTCATAGCACAAAGGAAAATGAAATTGAATGGATGAAAGAGTGGGAAGGAAAGGTCATTCTGAGTCATAAGAATGCTCTTAGTGCTGGGGTGGCTGTTTTGTTTTCAAAGACTTGTCTACCAATAACTTATGATGTTATTGAAGTAATACAAGGTAGATTAATTAAGATAAAAGCAATTTTTGAACATGTTACTATGGAATTGATAAATGTCTATGCTGCTGTAAAGTCAATGAAAAGAATGTTGTTTCTTGAAACTTTATGTGACAGTCTAAAACAATGTAATACAGAAAGTTGTTTAGTACTGGGTGGGGATTTTAATTGTACAAGTAGTGATTTAGATAGAAATTCCATTGAGCCTCATATGGCTTCAAGAAGTAAATTACTAAATATGATTAAAACTTGTCAACTCTGTGATGTGTGGAGGACTTTTCATTGCAATGAAAGGCAGTATACTTGGGCTCATGTGAAGGAAAATTGCATGTCACTAGCAAGATTAGATCTTTTTTATTATTTTAAACATCAGAAACAATGTTTTAAATCTTGTTATATTTTTGTCCTGTTGATTTCTCTGATCACTCAATGGTAGTAGCATGTGTTTTTATTAATTCTGTTAAAAATAAGAGTGCTTATTGGCATTTTAATAGTGCTTTACTTGAAATGCTCATTTTTGTAAATGTTTTTCCTTCTTTTGGTTGGGGTGGAAATCTAAAAAGTCTTCTTTTACGTCAGTACAACAGTGGTGGGAGATTGGGAAGGTGCAAATTCAAAAACTCTGTAATCAGTACACTTTTAATGTTACTAGAGACATGGTTCAATCTATAATGAATCTAGAGATGGATATTGTGGAACTTCAGTCTTTAAATGAAGTTTCTGCAAATCAAAACCAATTGCAGGCCCTTAAAAGAAAAAAAGCAGCCTTAGCAGATCTATTAGGTACAAGGTCTCAGGGGGCGTTGGTTAGATCCAGATTTCAGAGTCTTTCTGAAATGGATGCCCCGTCCAAGTTCTTCTTCAGTTTGGAAAGGAAAAATGGCCAAAGTAAAAGTATTCAGTGTTTACGGTCAGAAGATGGAAACGTTCTAACTGAGGTTCCTGACATTCGTAAAAGGGCTGTCAGTTTTTATAAGGAGCTGTATTCTAACAGTTTTGTGATGACCAGTTAATGGCTAAATTTGTGTCAAGTCTTCCAAAAGTGAATGAAGATTCATATGCAGAACTGATATGTCCCTTAACAATAGACGAACTTTTCAGTGCTTTGCAGAGTATGAAGAATGGTAAAGCACCAGGATTAGATGGGTTGCCTGTTGATTTTTATAAGGCATATTGGCACTTGTTGGGAGAAGATCTACTTACAGTTTTGAGTGATAGTTTGGATAAAGGAAAACTACAACTGAGCTGCAGAAGAGCTGTTTTAACTTTGCTCCCCAAGAAAGGTGATCTCAAAGAGATAAAAAATTGGAGGCCAGTTTCTTTATTATGCACTGATTACAAGATTTTTTCAAAGGCCTTGGCAAATAGACTGAAGAAGGTAATAGGACAGGTTATACATATAGATCAATCTTATTGTGTACCTAATAGATCAATAGTGGATAATATATCCTTAATTTGAGATGTTTTGGAAGTTTGTAGATTATTCAGCAAAAAATGTGGCCGAATTTCCCTAGATCAAGAGAAGGCATTTGATCGGGTGGATCATCAGTTTTTATGGTACACTTTTGAAACTTTTGGTTTTCCACCAGCGTTCACTGCCTTGATTAAAGTGCTTTATGACGATATTGAAAGTGTAATGAAAATCAATGGTGATTTGAGTAGCCCTTTTAAAATACAAAGGGGGATTAGACAAGGATGCGCCTTGTCAGGTATGCTTTACTCAATAGCAATAGAACCCATGCTGAATAAAATTAGGACTCTTTTAGATGGTTTTACATATGAAAGTGCTTTCCCACCTATAAAACTATCAGCATATGCAGACAATGTTTTAGTTTTAACCAGTGGACAGGATGATATTGATAAGCTGGTTGATATTGTCAATACTTATGCAAAAATTTCATCTGCAAAAGTAAACTGGGCCAAAAGTTCAGCATATAGTGTTGGAAAATGGAATGATGGAGAACTGGTCTTACCAGGTGAAATGGTTTGGTCACAAAGAGGTCTGAAATATCTTGGAGTTTTTTTGGGTGATGAAATAATGATGAAAAGAAACTGGGAAAATATTACTGAAAATGTAGAAGGAAGATTAGGAAGGTGGAAATGGCTTTTACCCAAAATGTCCTTTAGGGGGAGAGCATTGATTATTAATGACTTAGTAGCCTCTTCGTTATGGCACAGATTAATGGTTTTAGAGACTCCTGAAGGGGTTCTGGAAAAAATACAGGTCAAGATGACCAATTTCTTTTGGGATAGATTACATTGCTTACCACGGAATGTTCTTTATCTTCCAAAGGAAGAAGGTGGTCAAGGAGTTGTTGACCTTATAAGCAGGAAAGTAGCTTTTAGGCTACAGTTTGTTCAAAAGTTTTTATACTGTCCAAGTATATCATGGTTTGGACCAGCCTGTTGCCTTTTAAGTAAGGTTGGAGGGTGGGGTTTTAGAAGAAATATCTTTTGGACAGATTGTAAGAGTTTTAATTTGTAGGCTATTTATACATTTTATGAGAGTGTAAGAAAAGCATGGTGTATGGTACAGGTTAAAAGATCATTGTCAAATAAGTCTCTGTATTGGTTTTTGGAAGAACCGTTGATTAATGGTGCTCGACTCGATTTATGTGGAGGTACCACTTTGTGGTTGATGCAAGTTTTAACAAAAGCCAAAGTTGTTAAGATGAAAGACTTGACAGAAGTGGCTGGTATCGCTTTGGACAATGCTGATGCACTTGCACAGAGACTTGGAATTAAATCAACAAGGATAGTCCATTTTTTATTAAAGAAGTGCAGAGAAAACTTGGGTGAAGAAGACAGGAACTTTTTATCAATTAAAGCACTTCCTGATAAAACGGATCATTTTCCTTGTATGGTGATCTCTAAAAGTGTAATAGAAAATGAAACTCTTTTAATGACCTCAGAGAATTTGAGAGACATAATGTTTGATACAATAGGGGGAAAGAGTTTATATAAAGTCTGTGTGAAGGTGATAAATAAAGAGAAATTAAAACGTATGGATACACCATGGAGAGATCATTTAAGTGTGGATTTTGAAGTCAAACCCTTTTGGGGCTCTTGTTACAAACCACCATTGACTAAAAATGTGGGTGATCTTCAGTGGTGCATTTTACATGTTTTGTTGCTATAAATGCTTTTATCTCAGTATTGAATCCAAATGTGCAAGACAAATGTCCGTTTTGTGGTGAAAGAGAAACTATTTTTCATTGTTTTATGTACTGTGAGAGATTAAGACCTTTGTTTGGTTTATTGGAGATTTTATTTGCTAATGTTAATGAAATGTTTACAATGATTGTGTTTATTTTTGGTTTTAAACATTGTAAAGGAAAAAATAAGAAAGGACGGTTGTTAAATTTCATTTTAGGTCAAGCCAAGATGGCAGTTTATATTAGTAGGAAATATAAAATTGCTGGCAGTAGTAAAAATGTTGAATTGTTGTTCAAGGGGCTTATAAAAGCAAGAATAAAACATGATTTTATTTTTTATTCTCATTTGAGGAAATTGGAAAACTTTAAAGAGGTTTGGAATGTAGAAAGAATGTTGTGCTGGATTGAAAATGATATATTGCACTTTGTTGAAGAATTTGAGTAGACCTAATTTTATGTGATGTAGTGTTTATTTTTTGTTTTTGTTTTGTACTTGATGTTGTGTAGTTAATAAAGGTGTGTTAAATCTCTAATCTCTCTCTCTCTCTCTCTGTGTGTGTTGCATGCTGGGAGTGAGTGAACGGAGTTTGGCGTGGGTGAGAGTTGTTGTGGTGGAGTTTAACTTTTCCTATTTTTCCTTTTCTCGAATTGTGTTTGGTAAAGTAGTAGTTTTTTGGCTGACTTTGGTCAGCGAGTGGGGAAAATGGGGACAAATGTGGGTGATTTCTCACAGCTGACTCTTAAACATGGCTGCAAATGGATGCCTGACACGTCTGTTTCAGTAGAGGATTGTTTATTGGCCGTGAGTGCTGCTGTCGGCGGCGTAAATATCAGATCTGCTTCTCGCATGAACAAAGCGATAATTATTTTCTTGAGTCAAAGCCAAATGGTTAATAATTTAATAGAGAGCGAACTAATGATTAATGAAATGTTTGTGCCGATTTTGCCTCTGTCGAGCTCATCAAAGAAGATTGTCTTGTCAAATGTTCCTCCATTTGTTAAGAATGACAAATTGGAGGAAATACTTGTGAGATATGGTAAATTAGTGAGTCCCATTAAGATGATTACGCTCGGATGTAAAAATCACGAACTCAAACATGTAATGTCTTTTCGGCGCCAGGTTTTCATGATTCTTAATTCTCAGAGCGATCCCTTGAACCTGTCTGTGAAATTGACTATCGAGGGTAAGGACTACACTATTTTTATTAGCTCAGAATCCATGAAATGTTTTATTTGTGGTGAATTTGGACACGTCAGGCAGACTTGCCCAAGTCGTAATGGGAATAATGGCGTTAACGGAGATGGGGAAAATGATAGGGCGCGAGGTTCTAATTTAATTGTGGATGCTGTGTTGTTACAATCTCCACAGGCCGGAACAGATTTAACTCCGAGCAGTTTGCATGAGGCGCACGAGGGAAGATCCCTGTCGGCTGATTCCAACAGTAGTGCTTTGCCTGTGGAGATAGCCGAGGCAACGGTTGACCAAATTGACAGGCCTGCAATTACGCAGTCAGAGTTTAGTTCGGGGCAGGTGAATGCAAAAGATGCGCATGAGGCCGATTTACCGGGGAATGAGAAACAAATACAATCCAAAGTAAGTGATGTTAAAAAATAAGTACCGATAAATCGATTGATTCAGTCAAGAAGACAATGTCTCACAAGAAGTGATGGATTTAAGGCTACAGATGGAGGATTTCGATAAGGAAGATGAGGAAATTTATGATGAGAATGACACGATGGATTCACTACGGTCAAGCCAGCTGCCACCGCGAAATGCACGGTCAATCTAGCCGCCACTATATTTTGCGGTTCGCGCATACACAGGCTATTACGGCAAGACCGTGAGAGAACTGATCTGAAAACAAGTAATCTTCTGTCAAAGCGATTAATAAATACATATTTTACAGCCCAATTTCACCTGAAAATAATAGTACACCTCACAGCCTGTCACTGTATGATATGCTGAAATCCAAAATAAATGTCTGCCAGAATAATAATAATGATAATAACAGGCCTAAATAAATAAATATAAATGAAAATATATATATATATATATATATATATATATATATATATATATATATATAATATTTCACAGCCCAATTTCACATGAAAATGATGACACCTCAGACCCTGTCACTGTATGATATGCTGAATTCCAAAACAAAAGTCTCCCCGAGTAAATTGAAAAAAAGGCCTAAATAAATAAATATTAATAAAAATTTAACAGGCCAAAGTCACCTGAAAATGATAGTACACCTCACAGTCTGGCACTGTCTGCTGCTAAATTCCAAAATAAAAGCCCTCCAACACTCATATATACGATGTTTTGTCCATACAGTCTAAAACTAAGAAAAGTCCTAGTTTCCACAGACCAAATTCACCTCAGATGGACGGTACATCTTCTCACGGTGTCAACTACATCGTTTCAGGACATGCTGATGTTGTATTCCAAAATAAGAGCCCCCCAATCTTCAAATATACGCTGTTTGTCTAAACGTTCAGAAAATCATAAAAAGAAAAGTCCTAGTTTCCACAGACCAATTTCACCTCAGATAGAGAGTACACCTTCTCATAGTGTCAACTACATCGTTTCAGGACATTCTGATGTTGTATTCCAAAATAAGAGCCCCCCCAAATCTTGTGTTTCAGCTGTTTTGACTATACATTCAGAAAATCATAAAAAGAAAAGTCCTAGTTTCCACAAAACAAATTCACCTCAGATGGAGAGTACGCCTTCTCACGGTGTCAACTACACTGTTTCAGAACATTCTGATGTTGTATTCCAAAATAAGAGCCCCCCAAAACTCATGTTTTGGCTGTTTTCTCTATACATTCAATAAAATAATAAAAAGAAAAGTCCTAGTTTCCACAGACCAGTTTAACCTCAGATGGACAGTACACCTTCTCACGGTGTCAGCTACACAGTTTCAGGACAGTCTGATGTTGTATTCCAAAATAAGAGCCCCCCAAACTTCAAATCTATGCACTGTTTTGTCAATACATTCAAAAAATCATAAAAAGAAAAGTCCTAGTTTCCACAAAACAAATTCACCTCAGATGGAGAGTACACCTTCTCACGGTGTCAACTACACTGTTTCAGAACATTCTGATGTTGTATTCCAAAATAAGAGCCCCCTAAAACTCATGTTTCGGCTGTTTTGCCTATACATTCAGAAAATAATAAAAAGAAAAGTCCTAGTTTCCACAGACCAATTTCACCTCAGATAGAGAGTACACCTTCTCATAGTGTCAACTACATCGTTTCAGGACATTCTGATGTTATGTTCCAAAATAAGAGCCCCCCCAAATCTCGTGTTTCAGCTGTTTTGACTATACATTCAGAAAATCATAAAAAGAAAAGTCCTAGTTTCCACAAAACAAATTCACCTCAGATGGAGAGTACGCCTTCTCACGGTGTCAACTACACTGTTTCAGAACATTCTGATGTTGTATTCCAAAATAAGAGCCCCCCAAAACTCATGTTTTGGCTGTTTTCTCTATACATTCAATAAAATAATAAAAAGAAAAGTCCTAGTTTCCACAGACCAGTTTAACCTCAGATGGACAGTACACCTTCTCACGGTGTCAGCTACACAGTTTCAGGACAGTCTGATGTTGTATTCCAAAATAAGAGCCCCCCAAACTTCAAATCTATGCACTGTTTTGTCAATACATTCAAAAAATCATAAAAATAAAAGTGCTAGTTTCCACATACCAAATTCACCTCAGATGGACAGTACACCTTCTCACGGTGTGAACTACATAGTTTCAGGACAGTCTGATGTTGTATTCCAAAATAAAAGACACCGTTGACACGGTGAGAAGGTGTACTCTCCATCTGAGCTGAAATTGGTCTTTTGGAAATTTCTCTTTCTCACTGCTTTATCAGATCATCATTATATGTATGTTGAAGTTTCTATTGCACAGAGCACTTTTAAGCACTTTGGAAATTTAATAGTAGGCTGTTGCAGGACTACAATTTTGTGCACTCTTTCACCCTTTTCTGGGATACTTGGAGAGAGAGTAAAATGCTATATAAGTCCCTAAGTCAGTGGTGGGATATTGGCAAAATACAAATTAAACTTTTTTGCCAGAATTATACTGCCTATAACAAAAGCATTTTGGAAGACACACTGAAACGGCTTGAACAAGATATCCTTTACACTGATGATAAAACTGAGGAGGTGGACACTGCTGAACTCCTTGAAAGGAATAAATTTTTCTTACGGAATCTTTTGGAAGAAAGGGCCCAAGAGACATTATCCGTGCAAGGTTTACTTCCTTTAACAACATGGATGCTCCAACTTCTTCCTTTTTCAGTCTGGAAAAAAAGACTGTAAATAAGAAGACTTTATGTCATTTGAAACTTCCAGGAGGAGGAAAAGTGACTGATGATCGTGGAATCATGTCCTATGCTTTATCTTTTTATGAGGATCTTTATAAGGCGGAACCCTGTGATGATGAAATGGCTGACATTCTACTTCAAGATTTACCTCAACTTGCAGAAGAGAAGAAATCTAGACTTGATCAACCGTTGACTTTTGATGAGCTGACTGTAGCGGTTCAGGAATTTCTTCAGGGAAAGTTCCAGGGTTGGATGGACTGAATGCGGAGTTCTATAAACAATTTTGGTCGGTCATCGGAAAGGACTTGTTTTCTGTCCTCTTGGAGCGTCTAGAAAAAGGAACTTTAACTGTAAGCCTTCGGAGGGCCGTGATAACTTTACTACCGAAGAAGGGTGACCTTGGAGACATTAAAAATTGGCGCCCTGTGTCATTGCTTGGAGTTGACTACAAGATATTTTCCAAAGCTTTAACTAATAGACTTAAACTTTGTATATCTTCAGTTATTCATGCAGATCAATCTTACTGTATTCCAGATCGATCCATTTTTAACAATCTTTTTTTGGTTCGAGATCTGATTTCCTTTGCCAAGGTGTATAAACTTGCTGTAGGTTTTGTTTCTTTGGACCAGGAGAAAGCCTTTGATCGGACTGATCATAGCTTTCTTTTTAAATGTTTTAAAGCTTTTGGTTTTGGTCCATCATTTATTTATTATGTCAAGCTGTTGTACACAGATGTATATAGTATATTAAAAATAAATGGCACTCTATTGAGACCATTTTTAGTTGGCAGAGGTATACGTCAAGGGTGCGGTCTCTCAGGTATTTTATATGCTATTGCTATTGAACCACTCTTGGCAGTTTTGAGACATCAGTTAAGTGGGATTTCCACAGTGTGCCCTTCTGGTACAGATTTGGTAACAGTTAAACTAAGCGCATATGCTGATGATGTTACTGTGGTAATAAGGTCGGATGAAGATGTTAAGAAAATGATAGAATTGCTTAATGTCTATCAGAGAGCCTCTTCCTCAAGAATAAATTGGCAAGACACTGTGTATCTTTTTTGCTGGGCAAATGGGAGAATGGAGGTCCTCCAGTACTTCCTTAGCAATCCTCTTGGAGTTTGGAAGGGTTTAAAATGCTTTGGGTTTTTATGGGGGAGGAACAATATATGGAAAAAAATTGGGAAGGTTTAATTGACAAAGTGTCTGGCCGTTTACATAAGTGGAAGTGGATTCTCCCTCAATTGTCATATAGGGGTAGAGTGCTTATTATTAATAACTTGGCTGCATCTATGCTTTGGCATCGGTTAAATGTACTTGATCCAACAAAAGTTCTTCTGCAGAAGATTTTTGTTGATTTTTTTTTTTTTGGGATGGCTATCACTGGCTTCCCCCTGCAGTTCTTTACTTGCCAGTTGATGAAGGAGGCCAGGGGTTGATCGAATTGGCAGATAAAGTTAAAGCTATGAGGCTGAAAGTTGCTCAGACTTTACTTTATGTTAAGGAGTTTTCTACGCCATGGGTGTCATTTGGATTGGCTTTGCTTAGAACTTTTGGTGGTTTTCCTTTGACAAGCAATTGTTTTTGATGTCCCAGTATAGTTGGAATTTTATATCTGATGTAAAATTCTATGTTTCAGTTCTAAATTCCTGGACTGTTTTTAAGGGAATTAGACGAGGAAATGACCATTTTGGCCCGAAAGAACCACTGTTTTATAATCCCTATCTTGGTGGCAATGTTTGTACATCTAATACCATTGTTAAAACATTTATATATATATATAAGGGTCTGACAAAAGTTGCACATCTGATTGATATTGCTTCCAGACAATGGAGACCAACAATTGAAATTTGTGAACAAGTGGGATTTAGGTCTGTGAGGATGGTAGAACATTTCATAAAAAGCCTGAAAGCTACTTTTCCTTCTCAATTTCTACATTTTATAAATTGTTTTCTGTCTGGTGAATTGATGCAATGTTCCTTCCATAAGTTATTTGTGTCTCCAAGGGTTTGCACAGAGGGTGACCAAGATGGGAAGTTGTTGAAGTTCAAGGGGCTACAAGAGCTTGATTTTCAAGCAGTTGGAAAAAGAGAGTTTTATAAGATGTGTGTAAAGACTGATTATTTTGAAGATATTAATTATAGATGTGATACAAAATGGAAAGAATATCTAATGGTTTCTGATGAGCTTTCTCCATCTCGGAGGCTCTTGTATAAAGGCCCACTTCCAAAACACTCTGGGAATTTGCAGTGGAGGATATTGCACTGTGTGTTACCTACAAATAATTTTGTTTCCAAGTTTAATAAGTCTGTTTCATTACCCTGTAATTTTTGTACCAAATCAGAGACTGTGTTTCATGTTTTTGCTGAATGTTCCAGGCTAGTACCACTGTTTACAGTATTGGAAAGGATACTTGGGAATTTAGGTTTTTGTTTTAATAAGACACTTTTTATTTATGGGTGCAAGTATTCGAAAACACACAGAGAACAGTGTACATTGGCAAATTTTATAGTTGGACAAGCTAAATTAGCCATTTGGAAGACCAGTAGAATGGCTGCTGAAGGGAAAATCATTAATGTACTGCCAATTTTTACTACTTTGGTTGAATCGAGGATCAGGGTGGAATATAAATTTTATCAAATTACAAAGAATTTATTTGAATTTAAGTTTAAATGGTGTGCAAATGGTGCTTTATTGTCAATATGTGAAGATGAGACTATAGTATTTAACTGGTGATGTTTGTTGGTCATTTTTAAATATATGTCTTTTTATTTATTTATTTTTATATATATTTATATGGCTTTGAGATTTGTTCTGTAAATGTGTGTTGAAATAGGTTGTCTATATGGGTAGAGATTTAGTACATGTTAAAATAAAGAGTTGTAAAGTCAAGTCTCTCTCTCTCTCTGTGTCTGTGTGTGTGTGTGTGTGTGTGTGTTTGTGTGTGTCTCACCCTCTCTCTCTGTGTGTTTGTGTCTTTTTCTCTCTCTCTCTCTCTCTCTCACTTCGTGAGTGCGTGTTGGGAGTGAACGTGTTGAGTGCTGCTGAGAGCGTGTGGAAGTTTGTGAGTTTTCTGATTCTCTTTTTCTTGTTTTCTTTTTTCTCTGTTAATGTTTTGCAGTGTTGTGGTTGACTAAGTGTTAGGTGGAGGTTTAATTTGTTGTTTGGTGGAGGCGGCGGCTGCCGGCGTGGCTGGTCAGCATGGCTGCAGCAGGTGAACAGTTTAGTTTGCACAAACTCACTCGCCGACACGCTATAAAACTGTCTCCGCCTGACGGGTGTTCGGTTGAAGAATGTAGTCTAGCGGTGGGTGAAATTGTTGGATATGAAAGCGTTAAATCTGCTTCTAGGATGAATAATGCCGTTGTGATTTTTTTAGATCACATGGACAAAGTAAATCAGCTATTAGAGAGTGGAGTAGTGATTCAAGGTACCTTTACACCTGTTTTGTCCCTAGTAAGTCCTGCTAAAAAGATAATTATTTTGAATGTACCGCCGTTTTTGAAAAATGAGCTTTTGGAAAAAGAACTGGGTAGACACGGAAAATTAGTGTCTCCGATCGAAATGATTCCCATCAGTTGTAAGTCTCCTCATCTTAAACACGTTGTGTCTTTTAGGAGACAAGTGCACATGATTCTTAAAAAGAGTGATGAAGAACTGAATATCGTCTTTAAGTTTAAAGTTGATAATTTTGATTATATTGTGCATGTGACATCAGAAACGATGAAATGTTTTGGGTGCGGAACTGTTGGTCATGTGATTCGCTCCTGCCCGGAGAGAGTAGGTGAAACGAGCCGGTCAGCTGCTGTTAACGCAGCAGAACCGCCGTCAGATCGGGCTGAAAGTGTAGCCCCTTTACCGGACGAACAGCAGGGAATTATACAGGTTTCGCAAGAAGAAATCCGAGATGGTAGCAATCAGGAGAATGAGGCAATGGAAGATTCAGTGAGTAAACAAAGTGAACAAAACGTACAAGATGACTTCTTTACAACTTGTTTAAGGTTAAGAAATTGAATGTTATTTTTTTTACAAGAAACACACAGCACAGCTGAAAATAAAACTGCATGGAAAAAAGAATGGGATGGGGAAGTTTTTCTCAGTCATAATCGTAGTAATAGTGGTGGAGTTGGAATATTGTTTGCTAGAGATTTTTTTACCCATTTCTTGTGTTACTGAGGAAATCATTGAGGGTCGCTTGCTAAAAATACAAGCTGTATTTGAAAATGTAAAATTGACTTTTATCAATGTATATGCTCCAACCGTAGGTACAGAAAGAGTGGTCTTTTTAAACACTCTAAATAATGTAATTAGTAATTGTAGTGATGATGGATACATGTTCCTGGGTGGTGATTTTAACTGCACTGCAGATGCAACCTTAGATAGAAACCACCTAGAACCACATGGAGCCAGTAAAACATGTCTTCTTAAATTAATTGAGGCAAATGATATATGTGATGTTTGGAGGCTTTTTCATAATACTCAGCGTCAATATACTTGGACTCATGTTAAAGATAACTCTTTGTCTATGGCTAGGCTAGGATAGATTTTATTGTTTCAAACATCAGAGTAATGTACTTAAAGGTTGTTCAATACACCCAGTTGGTATTTCAGATCATTCCCTTGTACAAATCTCTATCTTTGTTAAAGATGTGAAATGCAAAAGTGCCTATTGGCATTTTAATGTATCTTTACTTTCTGATAGTGTTTTTAAAGATGCTTTTAAGTATTTTTGGAGTGTTTATACAAAGACAAAATTTGAATACACTTCTCTACTACAATGGTGGGATATAGGGAAGGGCAAGATAAAGCAGTTGTGCTTACAATATACTCTCAATGTCACACGGGACATGACTAAGTCTTTGAAAGATTTGGAGAGTGAAATAGTGAGGCTGCAAGATTTGGCAGACTCCACAAGAGAAACGGAACATTTTAAAATTCTTAAAAGAAAAAAGTCAGCTCTATCTAACTTGTTGGGTTTTTCTGCACAAGGTGCTCTGGTTCGTTCCCGTTATCAAGATATTGCAAAAATGGATGCACCTTCTCATTTTTTTTTTTCGGACTTGAACGAAAAAATGGACAATAAAGACTCATGCACTCTTCGCGGTCCAACACCGGGCAGTTGCTGCAAGATTCTGTAGAGATCCGTAAGAGCGCAGTTGCTTTTTATGAGAAGCTTTTCAAGAAAGAGTTCCAGGAGAAACCTGAAGTGGCGCAGTCATTCTATGAAGGCTTACCTAAAGTGTCTGAGGAGGCTAATGATGAGTTGGATGCACAAATATCTGCTGATGAACTATATTCTGCATTGCAGAGCATAGAGAGCGGTAAAGCTCCAGGCATTGATGGCCTTCCTGTGGACTTTTATAAAGTTTTCTGGCCTGTGATTGGCAAAGATTTGCAGCTTGTTCTCAGAGACAGTTTAAGTAAAGGACATTTACCATTGAGCTGCAGGAGAGCGATTCTGACTCTCCTTCCCAAAAAAGGAGATTTACAAGAGATTAAGAAATGGCGGCCAGTGGCTCTGCTCTGCACTGATTACAAACTTTTGTCAAAAGTGTTGGCCATGAGGCTGAGAAAAGTTATGGAGCATATCATCCATGTTGACCAGACATATTGTATACCCAATAGGTTAATATCTGACAATATCATTTTAATTCATGTTTTTATGGACCTCTCCTTTTCATTGGGCTGTGAAAGTTGTCTGATTTCAATAGATCAAGAAAAGGCTTTTGACAGAGTTGAACAGCAGTATTTGTGGCGAACGTTAGATGCATTTGGGTTCGACTCTGGTCTTATAAACATGATTCGAGTCTTGTACAGTGACATTGAGAGTATTTTAAAAATCAACGGTGGTGTAAGTGCTCCTTTTAAGGTTCAAAGGGGAGTCAGGCAAGGCTGTTCATTATCTGGCATGCTGTATTCCCTGGCCATAGAGCCTCTTATGCACAAATTAAGACAATCTCTTTCTGGTGTAAACCTTCCTGGATGTGAAACAGTTTTTAAATTATCTGCCTATGCCGATGATGTTATTGTTATTGTCAAAAAACAAGAAGATATTGACACACTTGTAGAAAATATTAAAATTTTTGGTGCTTTGTCTTCTGCTAAGATTAACTGGGAGAAAAGTGAAGCTGTAATAGTCGGTGATGAGTTAAGCAGGAAGCTTGTTTTACCTGCTGGGTTAATAAAGAACAAGGGTGCTGCTTTCCGACTTCGTTTCATTCAGAGGCTCCTTGTTGGGCCTGTAGACCTTGTCTGGAGATCCTTAGCCCGGACTATATTGACCCGAAGCGGAAATTTAAGTCTTGCTGAGCCATTGTTTTTGATGGACCTGAGCGCTCATAAACTGTACAGTCTCCCAAAGTTCTACCAAGGATTATTCACTGTGTGGGGGATGTTCCACAAAAAGAGAATAGCAGGCTGTGAGTCCCTGTCTTGGCTGTTGAAAGAGCCAGTAGTGCATGGCACTCGATTTAATATAGAACATTTAGCAGGATCATTTGTGATGAAGTTGTTTTGTTCAGCTGGGATTATCACATTGAGACAAGTGGTTGATCTATGTGGACCTAATTTGACTGAGGCTAAAAGTCTTGCCTCTCATGTTGGAATTAGCTCAATCAGGGTCATAAATCAACTGATCAACGTTTGGAAATGTGAACTTACAAAGACTGAACTCTCTTTGCTAAATGACTACTGTAACAAATCCTGTCAACCAATGTTTGATGATCCTTTTCCTGAATTGATACTTGTTCCTGATTTTAAAGACTGTACTGGTCAATTGTTAGAGTCTAGAGAGACTCTTAGACATAAGTTTGATGTTATGGGGGGAAAAATCATGTATCAAATGCTTGTTAAAGTTTTAAATAAAAGCAAACTAAGTGAACACTTTTGATGCTTATTGGAGAGCTCATTTAGGGCTTGACAATGAGACCACACCTGTGTGGAGAGCGATATACAAACCACCGTTGACAAAAAGGGTAGGAGATTTACAATGGAAAATCCTACATGGTATTGTGGCTGTTAATGCTTTCATTTCTGTTATTAATCCCAATGTGAGTGAAAATTGTCCTTTTTGTTTACAGAGGGAAACAGTTTATCACTGCTTTTTGGATTGTAGTAGACTGTGTTCTTTTTTTCATTTGTTACAACGAATGTTTATGATGTTTGGAGAGAAATTTTCTAAGCATATGTTTATTCTTGGTTTTAAATATAATCAGAAGTGGAGAGTGAAATGTCAGTTATTTAATTTTGTATTGGGACAGGCAAAAATGTCTATCTACCTCAGTAGAAGGAATGAGGTAGAAGAGTCCTTAGATTTTGATGCAAGTACTGTTTTTGTTAGAATGATGAAAGCCAGATTAAAAGTTGATTTTAACTTTTATAGTACCACAAATAATTTAGAGGAGTTCACAAACATTTTGTGTTATAAAAATGTTTTATGCTCTGTTGTGGAGAATGATTTGTTTTTTGGGATGTTTTTGAGTTAAATTTATGTATTTTTTTTGTGTTTGGAGATAGAGGATTATTATGTTGTAGAAAACTCATTTTTGGATAAATAAAGAGGTATTGAAATCTCAAATCTCTCTCTCTCTCTTTCTCTCTCTCTCTCTCTCTCTCTCTGTGTGTGTGTGTGTGTGTGTGTGTTTGTTTTAGAGTCTTGCAGGTTTAACCCTTTCATTGCTGTGTCCTTTTGTCTGCATTATAGGATAGGAAATTATTAGGCCTCTTAGGCCTTCTTTTCTATACATTTATATAACAAAATAAAGGCACATAACCAGTTCATTTGTAGTGCACTGACTATATAATTAGTTTAATTATTTGGATAATAATAACATAAAAGACATTAAGATAAATTCATCTGGACGTATAACACTTTTAACTGCTAATGATAACTTTGCTATAAATGCTTTTAGTTAGTATAACATTTGAATATATATATATTAAGAGATTATCAAAGACTAATTTCTGTCACAGTATAGATTGTATTCTTATTTTTTAAAATGTTATTGAATCATCTTCAACTGGTTCTTAAATCTCACTCAGCCCCCCCCCCTCTCTCTCTCTCTCTCTCTCTCTCTCTCTCTCTCTCTCTCTCTGTCTGTGCGAGTGCATGCTGGGAGTGAGCGTGGATGGAGCCTGTTGGCGGGAGTGAGAATATCTCTCTGTTTGAGTGAGACTTCTTTACTTTTTTCTGTTGGTTTTCATACAATTTCGTTATAGTTTATAGGTTTAGTTAAAGTTTTTTCCTGACTTCGGTCAGTGAGTAGGGATAATGGGGTTGGAAGCGGGAGATTTCTCGCAGTTAACACTCAAACACGGGTGTAAATGTATGCCTGCAGCCACTGTGTCTGTGGAGGATTGCTTGATAGCCGTTAGTGAGGCTGTTGGTGGTGCTAATATTAGATCTGCCTCCCGAATGAATAAAGCCATTGTGTTCTTTCTCAGTGAAAGCCAAATGGTGAATGACTTGATTGAAACTGGATTGGTAATCAAAAATATTTTCATACCTGTCTTGCCTTTGTCAAGCCCAGCCAAGAAGGTAATTTTATCAAACGTACCTCCGTTTGTTAAAAATGAAAAACTAAAGCAAATACTCCAGAGGTACGGCAAAATAGTGAGTTCTATAAAAATGATCCCTCTTGGATGTAAAAACCCCGATATTAAGCATGTGATGTCTTTTCGGCGTCAGGTTTTTATGATTTTGAACTCTCAGAATGATCCGTTAAATCTGTCAGTAAAATTAAGCATTGATGGCAAAGATTACACTATTTATATTAGTTCAGAGTCAATGAGATGCTTTATTTGTGGTGAATTTGGACACGTTAGGCAAACTTGCCCGAGGCGAGACAGACCGACGGGCCTTTTTGCGGCTCCGGCTGCAGATGCGGAGAACAGCGTGAGGGCGGCCGGCGAGGATATTGTTGCGACGGCTGAGGCGTCAGAACCTCAGCCGGGCGAAGCGTTTTCGGCGCCAGGTGACGTGTCCGAAGGGAGACCGGTGCTGGAGGCCTCTGGAGACGGCCTGGCGAGGGCTGTTGAGGAGGCGGCCGGCCCGAGTCACATCCCCGATGTATCGCAGGCAGAGACGAGCCCGAGACAGGTGTGTTTACAGTCTGTGATTGAAACTGATTTGATTGAAGGAAATCAAACACAGTCTGATAAAATTGTGAACGATGCAACTATTGATAACTCGTTTAAACAGAGTCAAGATGACCGTTTATCTCAAGAATCTGTGGATTTAATGGATGACTCTGGCAATGAACATGAGGACACTGAGATAATGGACAATGACGCGATGGATTCAGAGCTTGTAACTGGAGGTAAGACTAAAATGTATTCTGTTCAGCAGATCAGTCATTTTCTTGATACTACAAAAGGACTTTGTAAACCAAAAATTGAGACATATTTTTCAGATTTAAAACTCTTTCTGTTGTCTGGTACCATGGCTATGAGAAAAGCTTCCTTTGAATTGATTTCCGGTCGATTGCTGAGAGTTGATATAACTGTTCTGGGTATTAAGTTTTCTTTTATTAATGTGTATGCACCCAATATTGGGTCAGAACATGTTATTTTCTTTGAAAAACTTAAAGCTGCTTTAAGTGATGTTCCCCGTGATAGGATTATTGTTTTGGCTGGAGATTTTAATTGTACTTTACGTCATACTTTGGAGAGAAATCATGAAGAGCCCCACAGTCAATCTGCAGATGTGCTTCGATCTTTAATTGTTTACCACAATCTTGTAGATGTTTGGAGAGAATCTTTTCCTCAGGTCAGACAATATACCTGGGTGAAAATAAACTCCAATATGGTGTCTGGGGCTAGGTTAGACAGAATTTATGTACCAAAAAGTAAAATAAATCTTTTCTATAATAGCTGCATATGTCCTACTGCTTTGTCTGATCACCATCTTCTATCTATTGATGTCACTACTGCAGAGAGCACGTTCAAGAATTTTTTTTGGAAGTTTTTAATAAGAGATTATTATTAGATCAAAATTTTGTGCACTCTTTCACTCATTTCTGGGACATCTGGAGAGAGAAAAAAAACACAGTATAAGTCCTTGAGCCAGTGGTGGGACATAGGCAAATCTCAAATTAAATTGTTTTGCCAGAGTTATTCTTACAATAAAAGTTTTTTGGAAAAGAAGATGGCACAGCTTGAACAGGAAATACTTCTACTTGATATCGAAGGGGACGTTGTCGATACCACTGAGTCCTTGAAACGCAATAACTTTCTTTTGTGGAATCTACTGGAGGAAAGAGCCCAGGAGACGCTGATTCGTGCAAGATTCTCTTCTTTCAATAGCATGGATGCTCCTAATTCTTTCTTTTTTAATCTGGAGAAGAAGACTGTGGATAAGAAGATTTTAAGCTGTTTGAGCTGTGGTCACTCTATTACCTAAAAAGGGTGATCTTGAAGACATTAGATGCTGGCGTCTGGTCTCTTTACTCGGAGTGGATTATAAGATACTGGATAGTGGATTCGAAGTCCTTAACTAATAGAGTTAAACTCTACATTTCCTCAGTGATTCATCCAGATCAGTCATACTGCATTCCAGGAAGGACGATTTTTGATAATCTTTTTTTGATTCGAGACTTGATTTCTTTTTCCAGAGTACAGCATTTTGATATTGGTTTTGTTTCATTAGACCAGGAGAAAGCCTTTGATCGGGTCGATCACGGTTTCCTTGTTAAGTGCCTTGAGGCTTTTGGTTTTGGGCCATCTATTATTGCTTATATTAAACTGTTGTATACCGATATATACAGCATGTGGAAAATTAATGGTACTCTTACAAGACCTTTCAGAGTAAGCAGAGGCATAAGGCAGGGTTGTGGTCTATCAGGAATCCTGTATGCTATTGCAATTGAGCCACTTTTGATTGCACTGAGAAACAAGCTGTGTGGCATTTCAACAGTGTGTCCGTCCACCTCAGACTTGAAAACTGTTGGGCTTAGTGCCTATGCTGATGATGTCACTGTTTTTATCATGAATTTGAGAGAATCTTTAGAGGTTTATCAAAAAGCCTCCTCATCTTGAATTAACTGACAAAAGTGTGCATCTTTTTTACTGGGTGAATGGGAAAATGGAGGCCCTCCATCTCTTCCTCAGAATTGTTCCTGGAGTCTAGAGGGTTTTAAAGTGCTTGGAATTTTCCTTGAGACTGATCAATATATACAGAAAAATTGGGATGGTATTTTTGAAAAAGTTTCTGGGCGTTTACAAAAATGGAGATGGTTACTGCCTCGCTTGTCATATAGGGGAAGAGTGCTCATTATTAACAACTTGGCAGCTTCCATGATGTGGCATCGCTTAAATGTGTTAGACCCACCAAAAGAATTGTTGCAACGTCTGCAGAAGACTTTTGTTGAGTTTTTTTGGGATGGGTTTCTTTGGCTTCCCCCTGCAATTCTGTATTTGCCAGTCAATGAAGGGGGCCAAGGGTTGATTGATTTGGCAGCGAAGGTTAAGGCTATGAGATTAAAGACTGTTCAAAACCTACTTTACCCTGTGGATTTTAGGCCATGGTTTTTTTTTGTCTGGCGTTGCTCAGAACTTTTGGTGGGTTAGGTGTTGATAGGCAATTGTTTTTAATGTCTTCTTATGATGGGAAGTTTTCGGCTGATGTAAAATTTTATACTTCTGTGTTAAACTACTGGACAGGTATTAAATTGTTTAGAAGTGAAAATAATAATTTTGGTCTTGAAGAACCTTTGTTTTATAACTCCTTTTTAGGTGAGAATATCTGTACATCTAATACAATTGTAAAACAATTTTTGAAAAAAGGATTGACAAAAGTTTCAGACTTGATTGATATCTCATCTAAAAGATAGAGATCAATGAGAGATATTGGTAATCGGGCTGGTATTAGATCAGTCAGGACGATAGAGAGGGTCATTGGGGGGTTGAAAGCATCTTTTCCCTCCACACTCCTCATGTTTGTTAACTGTTTTCTGTCTGGAGATCCTTCTGGAGTTTTGTTTCCCAAGTTATTTGTGTCTCCCAAGGTTGGTTTGGAAGATGATCATGAAGGAAAGCTGGTGACATTTAATAGACTACAAGAGCTTGATTTTCAGGTGGTCGGAAAAAGAGATTTATATCCGTTATGTGTTAAAGTGGATCATTTTGAGCATATTAAGGGCAGAGTGGATACAAAATGGAGGGAATTTTTAACAGTTCCTAATGCTTTTTCACCTTCTTGGAGGCTTTTTTACAAGGTCATCTACCCAAACGATCTGGAGACTTACAGTGGAGGTTATTACATTGTGCACTGCCCACTAATTCTCATGTTGCTAAATTTAACTTAAATGTTTTACCATCTTGCATTTTCTGCTCTTTACCAGAATCTGTATTTCATGTTTTTTCTGAGTGTTCTAGATTGGTTCCATTATTTACGTTGCTAGAACGATTACTTGGGAACTTGGGATTTGTCTTTACAAAGATACTTTTTATCTATGGTTGCAGGTATTCAAGAGCGCACAGACAGCAGTGTACTGTAGCAAATTTTATAACTGGACAAGACAAATTAGCCATTTGGAAGTCTTGTAGACTGGCTGCTGAAGGGCGAAATATAAATGTTTCTCTGCTATTTTCCGCTTTGGTGGAATCTAGAATAAGATTGGAGCATAGGTTTTTTCAAATGACAAATAACTTAATTGAGTTTGAGTTTAAATGGTGTGCAAATGGTGCTTTACTGTCACTTTGTGAGGATGGAGAAATAATGTTTAATTGGTGATGTAAGGTGTTTATTTTATCTTGTTGTTTATTTATTTATTTATTATTATTATTTTTTTTGTTTTTGTTTTTTCTCTTGAACGTTTTGCAATGCGACGTGTGAGTTAGAATGATGTGGGGTTTTTTTTAGAATGTTTTAATAAAGTGCAAATGTCAAAAAGTCTCTCTCTCTCTGTGTGTGTGATGTCACATTGAGTGTGTATGTGTGTGGGGGGGGGGTGTCAGTGAAACTTTTAATGGTTTAGAAAAATATAAATAAAAAAACTTAAGATAAGCACTGGATTTAGATTTACACTGGATTTAGATAACTTTGCACTCATTTCAAAGTGACCTATGACATCCTATGACATGATATTAATCTAAATTTAAATGACCTCATGGATGTGGCTGTTGTAGTTTGTGATCATAGGGGCATCAGCTACTGCAGTAAATGTGGTGTGAATTTGACTTAGTTCTTTTATGTTTAACCATTTTAAATGCCCATTGCCCGCCGTGCACAGTTGCCCTGAAGCCACCGGGGTGGCGGTGCCACCGGGCTTCGGCCTGCCATCTCTGCTTGCAGCTATATTTATTTATTTTATTTTATGTATTTGTAGGAAACTTTTTCCTCGTCGAAGCAGAGACCAGGAGACGTTGGGATATCTTTTAAGCAGAAGTTACTCTTTATTGAGAAACGTGCTGTGGGTCGCTGTAGTCATCCAAGTCTAACTCAGGCAGTGTACTTGGTAGTTCATATACATTCAAGGGGGAGGGATACATAGAGTAGAGGTGGAGACAATCTAAACAAAGCATGCAAATGCAGTGCAGGAATCAGCCCATTCCCTACATTTCCCAGCCATGATCTAATCAGCATAACGGTGTCATTCAAATGCATAGGTGCTAATCCAATCAGTCTGGCAGTATTGCCCATACCTTTACATTATCATAGAGACAAAGGCACAGCTGTGCTTTGAGCTTGTTCTGCCAAATGGTTAGGAAGTGTGTGAAGACAACAGGTTAATTTCACAGACACATGGGCTGCCTGCCTTGATCTCCTTAGAATGTCATTATCTTTACCTCAGAATGTAAAACACAATGTATATAAAGTTTTCAGTTCATATACTATTACATTGGAACCTAGATATAACATAGTACAAATTTGTAATCCCACAGTTCCCCCTTTGAGAGTTCTAATAACTCTCACAAAATACAAATTTAGACACTTAAAAGTTTCATTCTTGTAACCTATGATCGTTACAGGCACATAACACTTGCTCTGTGTTGATTGTCTTTAGTGACGAATGGCATGTTGACACAGAAACAAACATGCAGCTAGGGCCCTTGTCGTTATTACGGGTAATAGTCTTTTCTGGTTGGAACAGTCATTTCCTTGTGATGGGCGTGGGTCATTTGTTGGATGAAACACTTGATACTGTGGACGCACAGATAGTACACCAGTAGGAAAAACAATAGTAGAATTGCTATTTCCTTGATCCACAGCCAGGGTTTACCTAACAGGTTTCCAAACCATGAAGAGTTGTCTTCAGTCATCTGGTGTAATTTTGCTGAAAGATCAAGAATGTCTTGTTGGATTTTGTTCAAGTTCTCTGTTGGATCCATTAACCCGGTACAGCACTCAGGTCCGATAATGGTGCATGCTCCCCCTTGCGTTGCAAGAATGTAATCCAAGGCCACTCTGTTCTGTAAGATCATTATCTTGTGTGAAGCGAGAGTGTCCGTGATGTTACCCAGGGCCAAAGCCGTATCATTGGCCAGTTTCTGTACAGAATTCGATAAGCTTCTGACTTGATCAAGGGCCTGCATGACACCATAAGACGGGATTAATGCTCCAAGAGTTCTTGACCACCATGTTTGTGCACAAGTGAGTCCTGGAATGCAGCCATCTTCTTTGTTTGTGGTAGGAGCTGAATTATGTAGATGGGTGGAATTTTTAAAGGTGGTATCTTCTGTTATTAGGACTGGAGTGGATTTCAAGTTTTCTCTGACTGCAGGTAGAGCATAGACTAAGGTGCACCTGCCATTAAACTTGACCGGTAGTACACTATATATTGAGGTTCCACATAGCCAAAACATGCCGGTTGGGGGGGGGAATCCTGCACCATTGGTTCACATTAAATAGCTTAGATAATGAGCGAGTCTGCCTAATACATACTTCCACATCCTCATTCTTTTGTCGTGTGGATGATGAAATTTCTGTCTTCAGTGACATTCCCATTTTAATTATGAAACTGCATGCAGCACTAGGAATTTTTCCCAAGTCTTTAGAATCTGAGGATAGATATTCAACACACCAACTAAATGTCATTGGTAAGAGTAAGTCTGTCATAACAGGTGTGGTTGACGTCAAATTGCAGGACCTTGAACCTGGAATGCAACATGGTGAGGCTGGAGGAGTAGTCACATCATGACATGTGCTTTTGTTAAAAATTCCATTAGTGAGAACACCCAATAGAGTGCAGGTATCACAGTCAGAAATAGGGTGTGCTACCCATGGAATTCCTGCTCCTACCGAAGGTGGATGTGGCATGCAAACGTTCTTTCCAGCAAACAAGGCGTTTCTTGACATACTCATCAGCTCTAAGAATATGTTGTTTCTGGAGTCTACACTTTGTGCGACGTCCATGATGATGACTAGTACAGCAATCTTGATCATGTTGATGGATGACTGAAGTTCCCGTATGTGATTCTCTGCGTTGTGTATTTAATTTTTCTTCCGTTGGCTCGGTAGTGAGTCTAGTTTTCTTTTAGAGGTTGTGACTTCATACGCAGGTGAGGAGGTCGGTGCGTATGGGTCTTGGGACAGCCATCAAGTGGTATCTGCACAGAGTAAGAAAGAAAACAAAAGACAACAGAGCAGTATTTGTTGTAAAAGACTGCAAACGCTAGGGTTGTATCCTCTGTTCAATCTGAGTCTGCTATTGTTGTTCCTTCTTTCCCTATTTCTTAATTCCTGCGACACCTAAAGAACAGTGAGGTAAGGATGGACTAGTGGATGGGGGAAGGCCTATGAGGTAATCTTCACCGCAGGATTGGCCCCCGAAGCCTGTTGCATTCGGTTCTTTCCCGGGCTCCTCACTGGTCCGTGTGTCCTATCCTATCCCTGTAGGTGGGGGAACAACTTTACAATGTGACACATGAGTCCAGGTTTTCCTTCCCTGACACAACACTGCAGCTGCTGTAATCAACATCACTTGATGTGGTCCATGCCACTTAGGCTCTAATGGCTTGTTTCTGAATGACTTTATCATGACCCACTGACCTGGGATGATCGTGTGTCCACCTTCTAGTGGAGTCTGCCAACATGACTCAACTCTTTCTCTGGCACTCTGTACTGCCTTTGTGAGGTTTTCACAGTAAGTGATCAGAGCATCTGAGGCAATGTGTACATCAGCATTTCTAAGATCAATCACACCTGGCATCTGCATTGGGTGTCCTGTAATAATCTCATGAGGGCTCAGTCCTACTGATCTGTTAGGTGACGCTCTCATACTACACAGTACCGCTGGCAGTGCCTCGACCCATGGTACTCCTTCCTGATGCATTTTGCTTAGCCTGGTTTTGATTGTTTTGTTCGCTCTCTCAACCTGTCCTGATGCTTGTGGCCTGTAGGGGCAGTGAAGATTCCACTTAATTTTCAACATTTTAGACACTTCCTTGACTACCTGTCCTGTGAAGTGTGTACCTTGATCTGAGTCAATGTAATCTGGTAATCCCCATCTGGGAATGAAATCAGTGACAAGACATTTAGCAGTATGTGCAGCTGTAGCACGCCCTGTTGGATAAGCTTCTATCCATCTTGAGAACTTGTCTAATACTATCAAAACATCAGTTTTTCCCTTACAAGGAGGCAATGATATATAATCAACTTGAAGGTGACGAAATGGTCCTGGTGGAGCTGGGGTATGTGCTGCTGCTGTAGCTGTTGCTGGCACATCATTATTTTTCTGACATGTAACACATCTTTTGACTGTTTCGGTGGCTACATTTCTGAATTTTGGATTCCACCATTGATTTGAGAACCTGTGATTCATCGTTGCTGGACCACTGTGACCCAAATTGTGTATTTGTTGAGCCAAATATGGCAGTAGTGATTCGGGAGCGACATACTTCCCCTCTTTGGTCCAGCAGCCAGATGAATCCACTGTGGCTCCTTTGTCTAACCATATCCATGCTTCATATAGAGGAACGTCTTTGTACAGATCAATTATTGAGTCAGGAGGCAGAATTGTCTTCTGTGCTATACTACCTGAACACACTTGTACAGTTGTATAGGAACAAGCCTGTTTAGCAGCTACATCAGCAAGAGCATTACCTTTAGCTTCCGTAGTATTAGTTGTGAGATGTGCTTTCACTTTGATCACCGCTAATTTTTTTGGAAGTTTCATGGCAAACATTAGATCTTTCACTAATCCAGCATGCTTAATGGGGGATCCAGCAGAAGTTAGGAACTGTCTACTTTGCCAAATGACACCGAAATCATGAGCTATCCCAAAAGAATACCTGGAATCAGTGTAGATATTTGCAACCGATCCTGAAGCTAGCGTGCATGCTCTAGTTAAGGCTACTAGTTCTGCAGCTTGAGCTGAAAAATGATCTGGAAGCCGACCTGAAGCTACCACTTCAGTGATGGAAGTAACTGCATAGCCTGCTCGTCTGTTACCATTAATGACTTGAGCTGAACCATCAACAAACAACTCCAATTCTGCATTCTCTATAGGAGTTTCTTTTATTTCACTCGTAGCTGCATACGTGAGTGTAACACAATCGTGAGTCATTTCTCCTTCATCCTCTAACACAACTTCAGTCATTGCAGACATCATACATGAGGATGGGTTCGTGACTGGCGCACGCTGTAAAACAATGTTCGGGGCTGTGAGAGTTGTTAACCAGTTTCCCCAACGAGAGGAGGTGACAGAAGTGACTTTTGCTTGATTCATTAGTGCGGACACTGCATGAGGGCATCTTACATTTACCGTCTGTCCTAACACCATTCCTGATGAAGCCTGAAGAGCTAGATGAACTGCCTGCACTGCTCTAAGACATGGGCCCATCCCTTGAGCGACTATGTCAAGTTTACCAGAATAGTAATGAATGGGGCGTAAACTGCCCCCATGATCTTGCATTTTAAAGCCTAAGTGTTCATGGACATAAAGCACAAAGGGCCTATCAGATTGTGCAATTCCTAATGCTGGTGCTTGACATAGTGCTCTCTTTAAATCATTGAAAGTTTTTAGATGAATTTCTTCCATACAAACAGTATCGGAATCTTTAACCTGGCCTTTCAACAAGTCATAGAGAGGCTGAGCAATCGAGGCATAGTCTTCAATCCAAGGTCTACAGTAACCTGCTGTTCCTAAAAATGATCGGAGTGTTTTAATTTTAGTAGGTGGAGGTATGGCTTTGACTGAAGCGGCTCGATCCTGTGTAATGGATCTATTTCCTGCACCAATTGTTTGACCCAGAAATGTGACTTGGTTTTTAGCAATTTGAGCTTTATGAAAGCTGCATTTGTGTCCTCTTTTCTGCAAATAGTCCAACAATGCTGCCAATTCAGTTTGATGTACCTTGTGATCTGTAGAAGCAATCAAAATATCATCGACATATTGAATCATAGTGGACTGTTTGACTGGACATTCTGGGTCACACAAATCACGTCTGACAGCCTGATGGTATATAGTTGGGGAATTCTGAAATCCCTGTGGTAACCGTGTCCACTGGTATTGCTCATAGTCAACTGTGAAAGCTAACCATGTCTGGCTGTCAGAGTGCAATGGTACAGAAAAGAATCCATTAGACATATCAATTACTGAAAAAACCTTACAATCTAATGGTAAACCATTACAAATTGTAGATGGATCTGCTACTAGAGGGGTGATTTTATCAATATGTTTATTGGCTATTCTGTAGTCTATGGTGAGTCTCCATGTCCCATTGGATTTCTTGATGGGCCATATGGGTGAGTTACAGGGACTGTTAGTCTTAACTAGCACTCCTTGCTTTAGCAATTTTTCTACAATAGGTTTGATTCCCTGTATAGCTTCCTTATTGATTGGATATTGTTTGGTAACAGGAGGTGGAGTTCCTGTCAATTTGACTGGTTCTACACCTGTCAAAAACCCACAATCATCCTTGTCTTAGCCCAAATTGGATGATTCTGTAAGAAAGCATACTCAGGAGTGGTTACATTATTAGTAGAAATTTGTGCTGAGGAAATTTTTATGCTAGCAGATTCTGAGGACAGGTCTAAAGTTAGATGTACTAATCCATGCCTAGAATTGCACCTGTATTTAATGGAGTCTTCGGGCCTAACTGTACCTCTATGGACGGAGTTTCATACAAAACAGAATCTTCACCTATTACACCAGTTAAACAAAGTTTAGTTTTCTTGTATGGGATGTTTAAACCTTCAGCCAATTTTGTAGGAATTACTGTAATTTCTGCACCTGTATCAAGCAAAAAGTCAATCTCTTTCTCTTGTATGCTACCTTTCACAAAAATTCTTTTGTCATTGTGATGGATTACAGGGGAAAGGTAGCTACTCACAGCCCCAACAATTAGTTTTTTTCCTGTTCTTGTTGTGCTTTTAGAAGAGCCTGAGCAAGCTGTCCTAAAGTTTCAGTGTACCTTGGCGGAACTACTTCAGGGTTGTAGGCGGGCTGAGAAGGAGCGGAGTTATGCCTAGTATTTCTTTTACTATCTTGCAACTTCTTCCTACACTCTTTCTCCCAGTGACCTGATTTTTCACAGTAGTAGCATTTGCCTTCTTTTTTAGGCCATCTATTGTCTTGATTCGTTGTGCTAAACGTAGCTGCTACTACTCTCACTTTTGCCTTAACATCAGCATCTCTTTCCCATGTAGCTAAGCTGTCTAGGTTACTTCTGATGGTTTTGTTAGACCAAGTTAGATCTAGGAATGGCAAGGCTTTTCTGTACTCGACTAAAATGCCATCTGACCAGACGCGGACTAAGGGTCCCTTGTCTTCTAGCACACTTTCAGAATCATCAACTATTCCACTGTAAGTCACAGCTGACTGACAAAACCTTTCAGTGTATTCACTCACAGTTTCTTCTTTCCTTTGCATACAGTTAGTGATTCTGGACCAGTCTATTTTGGGTCCCTTGATATTCTTTATAATTTTCAAAACACCTTCTCTCAAAGCGCCTTTACTGACATGTTGTAGTTCAGAAGTAACAGCAGACTCAAAACTGTTGAATTCAGTTTCAGTTAGAATTTGTGACATCAGCTGTGTGACTTCTGTTAACGACATGTCATAGAGACGCATTTTGCTTATCAATGCACTTCTAAATTCAGAAAAATTTGTGCGTGCTGAGGGTAAGCTCTGGGATAGTCTCTCTATATCTTTAGGTCTTAGCGCCTTGGCAACAGTTTATACTTGGACAACAGAAGAGTTTGGAGGAACACTTTCAATTTCCTCAATTCCCTGAGATCTTCTCCTAGCACCACATACCTTCACTGAATCTATGGGCACATCAGTTACTGATTGGACAGCTACATCTTTTTCAAAGAAAGCTTGTAAGTCAGGATAATTGTTATCAGACTGACTAACTTCATCCACATCATTTTTTGCTGCAGCTTTGTAGCGGTTCAATTTCTTAGTCAAAGAAGATACTCTAGCACGGAGCTCTTTGTTCTGTTCCTCTAGCTCTGAGTTACGCTGAGACTGTTGTGTAGCTAGCGCTAAACCAAATTCTCTGTGGCAGCAGATAATGCCTTTCACATTGTTCTTGCGAATACATGCTCCTAGTACCTTTTTACACTCATCTACAGACCAAGTCTTGTCTGGATGGATCTCATATTTCTGAGTGAGTTCTTGTCTAACCTTCTCAGTGACTATTAGGTTCATTTGCACTCCTAACTGTGATTTGAATTCGCTGTCTGACCACAAAGGAGTCGCGAGACCGCCTTTTTCAGTTGTAGGGATCAGTCTAGCATTCTTTCTAAACATTTTGTGAGTTTCTTTGTTACCACACAATCAAAACACTAAAACTTCTCTGAATAGCAGAGGGTACACAAATATTAGCCTGTAATGCTAATCTTCCCTGCCTGAACCGAGGATACCAATATTAGCACGTAATGCTAATCTTCCCTGCCTGAACAAAGGATACCAATATTAGCACGTAATACTAATCTTCCCTGCTCTTCTTTTGGATCAGATCTTTGTTGTGCTTGAAGTTTCAATCAGGATTGAGGTGAGAAGCACTATCCGGGTCACGGCACCAAAACTGTAGGAAACTTTTTCCTCGTCGAAGCAGAGACCAGGAGACGTTGGGATATCTTTTAAGCAGAAGTTACTCTTTATTGAGAAACGTGCTGTGGGTCGCTGTAGTCATCCAAGTCTAACTCAGGCAGTGTACTTGGTAGTTCATATACATTCAAGGGGGAGGGATACATAGAGTAGAGGTGGAGACAATCTAAACAAAGCATGCAAATGCAGTGCAGGAATCAGCCCATTCCCTACATTTCCCAGCCATGATCTAATCAGCATAACGGTGTCATTCAAATGCATAGGTGCTAATCCAATCAGTCTGACAGTATTGCCCATACCTTTACATTATCATAGAGACAAAGGCACAGCTGTGCTTTGAGCTTGTTCTGCCAAATGGTTAGGAAGTGTGTGAAGACAACAGGTTAATTTCACAGACACATGGGCTGCCTGCCTTGATCTCCTTAGAATGTCATTATCTTTACCTCAGAATGTAAAACACAATGTATATAAAGTTTTCAGTTCATATACTATTACATTGGAACCTAGATATAACATAGTACAAATTCGTAATCCCACATATTTTTTTTTTTTTTGTCAATTCGGGCATTTTTTGGGGCCCTTACCATGCTCGAAAACTCTTGAAACTTTGCACAAACATCGGAATCGTCGGCCATCAGGGCCGGGCAAAGTTATAGCGCCACCAACTGGCAGCAGGAAGTGTGTCACTTTCAAAATGCTTAGAGATCACCCTCTTATTTTTACCCAATTTGCTTCAAACTTCAACAAAATAATGTCAAGACATGGTGAATGTAGACCTTTGAAAAGAATTGTGATTACTCAAACACTGTTGCCATGGCAACACATCAAACTTTAATATTCGTTTTGGATGCTTTTTAAACTCTTAGCATGCTTCAAATTGCATGAAACTCGATACACACGTCAGAGATGTCAGCCAGTAGACATGGGCAAAACCCTAGAAACGGGCGGGAAGGAGGGGCTCTACAGCGCCACCTTTTGACAAAAGTGGGGGGATTCGTTTTAACTACAGTCACCAAAGTCGGTACACATATTGTTCTCATTAAGCTGGACAACTTTCTAATTTACAGTCATTAGCTCCAATGAACAGGAAGTCAGCTATTTTGGTTTGAATGTGAATTTTTTTTTAAAAACAGACTATCAATTTTATACTACTACTCCTACAGGCTTTATACAATTTACACCAAACTTTTTTAACTTGGTGCTAAGACACTGAAGTTGTTAAATTGCAAACGGATGTTGGATATCTCAAACGGTTTGGATGTGGTGAGGCAACGAATTTATGGCGAGAAAAAGGAAACAAGAAGTGTTATAACTTCTGCATACACTAATTGATTTTGATGAAACTTCGGCTGTGTGTTCATTGTACAAGGCTGATCACACGGATGTGACTATTGTGAGTCAAAGTTATAGTGCCACCAACTGGCAGCAGGAAGTGCGTCACTTTCAGCATACTTTAAAATCACCCTCTTTTACCCGATTTGCTTCAAACTTCGTCAAGTTTGTTGTCCAGTAGACATGGGCAAAGCCTTAGAAACGGGTGGGGAGGAGGGGCTCTATAGCGCCACCTTAAAGTGCAGTAAATGTGGAGAGAATTTGACATAGTCCTTTGATGTTTAACCGTTTTAAATGCCTATTGCCCGCTGTGCACAGTTGCCCTGAAGCCACCGGTGCTTGGGCCCGCCATCGCTGCTTGCAGCTATATTTAGGGCCCGAGCACCCATGGTGTGAGGACCCTATTGTAATTGCTCGGCCAATTATTCTTCTTCTCCAAAATGAATCGCATTTTTGAGGGCCTAAACATGCTCGAAAACTCATGAAACTTTGCACACGCATCAGAAGTGGTGAAAATTTACGTCTGATATGGGTTTCAGAATTAGGTGTGGCAAAATGGCTCGATAGCGCCACCTACAAAATTTAAATTAAGCACCCTTCGTGCTACATTTCACGTACAGGTATGAAATTCAGTAGACACATGTAACAGCCCAATAGCTACAAAAAAGTCCCTGGGTGCAAAATCTGTAAACCCAACAGGAAGTGAGATATTTTGAGTTTTCTCTGCAAAATTTTGGCAGTTTTTGCCATTTCCACATGTTGTACTTTAACGAACTCCTCCTGGAGCTTTCATCAGATCAACATCATATTTGGTTAGTCTAATCAAAAGGCTTTTGCAACGTTTTATTAGAGTCCTGGCCTGAAGATATCTACATGGCAATATTCAGTTACAGTCATAGCGCCACCTGCAGGCAACAGGAAATGACATGTTTTACACTGTGATTAACTCCTCTTAGAGATTTAACCAGATCAACATCATATATGGTCAGTCTAATCTTAAGACTTTAATGATGTTAAATTGGGAAGATCTAGAGTTTTCGCTGAAGTGCGTGTCCGTGGCGGACTGACAAAGTCTGATGTTTTGCCATGAAAGAGGAAGCTGTTGTAATTCAGGCATACAATGTCCGATGTGCCCCAAGCTTGGCCTAAAGACATCTGTATGCCAATATTCAGTTAGTCATAGCGCCACCTGCTGGCAACAGGAAATGGCATGCTTTACACTGTAAATCGCTCCCAGAAACACATTTAAACATGCCAAACATATTAGAAACACGTTAAATCATGCAACACTTGGCTTAGTGGTAATGTATGTGATTAACGCCACGAAACAGGAAGTTGTTGTAACTCAGGCATACAATGTCCGATTTGCTCCAATCTTCAAATGTTTGATAATAGTCCTGGCCTGAAGACATCTACATGGCAATATTCAGTTACAGTCAAATCACCACCTGTTGACAGAAGAAAGTGTGGCACTTTGAATGACTTGGCCATAATTCTCCTGTATTTACTCGCTTACATGCATGTCGCCCACTGTTCACTGTTTTCCTAAGGCCAACGGGTGGCGGTGAGCCCAGGTGCGAGGACCCTTTCATCGCTGCTTGCAGCTTTAATTATTATTATTTTTTATTTTTTTCTGTCATTCTGGGCTTTTTGGGGGCCTTATCATGCTCAAAAATTGGCACACACATTGGAATCTGCGGCCATTAGGACGCTGCAGAGACTGGTACCCGGGCGTGGCAGGGGGCTCGATAGCGCCCCGATGAACGAAGTCCTAAAACTTTGTCCATATATCAAACACGCTTGCACGTATTAGTATGAAACTCGGTACACATATAGAACTCATCGGGCCTAACAACTTTCGTGCTCTAAGTTATACACCACCCCAACAGGAAGTCGGCTATTAAGGGTTGTTTGAAAAACGCATGCTCTGGAATTTGATATATTCCTCCTAGGCGATTAATCCAATCACCACCAAACTCGGTCAGCATGAAGTCAAGACACTGAGGATGTAAAATTGCCAGCAGATTTTTGATATCTCGAACGGTTTGGCCGTGGCGAGGCAACAAATTTATGGTGAGAAAAGGGAATCAGGAAGTGTGTTATAACTTATGCATACATTGATTGATTTTTATGAAACTTCAGCTGTGTGTTCGTTGTAGGAGGCTGATCACATGGATGTGACTATTGTGAGTCAAAGTTATAGTGCCACCAACTGGCAGCAGGAAGTGTGTCACTTTCAAAATGCTTTGAGATCACCCTTTTTTTTTTTTACCCGATTTGCTTCAAACATCATCACAATAATGTCAAAACGTGGCAGATGTAGACCTGTGAATGTATTTGTGATATCTTAAATATTGTTGCCATGGCAACATGTCAACATGTATTTTTACCTACAGTCACCAAACTCGGTACACATATTATTCTCATTAAGCCGGACAACTTTCTAATTTACAGTCATTAGCTCCGACCAACAGAAAGTCAGATATTTTGGTTTGAATGTGGATTTTTCACTCTCTCTCTCTCTCTCTCTCTCTCTCTCTCTCTCTCTCTCTCTCTCTCTCTCTCTCTCTCTCTCTCTGTCTCCCCCCCCCAGTCTCCCTTTTTCTCTCTCTCTCTTTGTGTCTGTGTGTGTGTATGTGTGATCATATGGGCACCAACTGCTGCAGTAAATGTGGTGTATTCAAATAACTTTGAAATAGTCTTTTTATGTTTAACCGTTTTAAATGCCTATTGCCCGCTGTGCACAGTTGCCCTGAAGCCACCGGGGTGGCGGTGCCACTGGGCTTGGTCCCGCCATCGCTGCTTGCAGCTATATTTTATTTTTTTTCCGACTATTCGGGCACTTTTGGGGCCCTTTCCACACTTAAAAACTTTTGAAACTTTGCACACACATCGGAATCCGCGGCCTTCAGGGCCGGGCAGAAGCTGGAACCCGGGCGTGGCAGGGGGGCTCGACAGCGCCCCCTTGAATGGGCTCCGAAAGCTTGGTCCATATATCATATAGCTTGCACTCATTAGTATGAAACTCGGTACACATATAGACCTCATCAGGCCAAACAACTTTCGTGCTCCAAGTTATACGCCAGCTCAACAGGAAGTCCGTTATTATGGGTTGTTTGAAAAATGCATGCTCTGGAATTTGATATACTCCTCCTAGGCGATTAATCCGATCGCCACCAAACTCGGTCAGCATGAAGTCAAGACATTGAGGATTTTTGAGGATTTTTGATATCTCGAATGGTTTGGCCGTGGCGAAGCAACAAATTTATGGCGAGAAAAGGGAATCAGGAAATGTGTGATAACTTCTGCATACATTGATTGATTTTTATGAAACGTTTTGATTTTTATGTGACTATTGTGAGTCAAAGTTATAGCGCCACCAACTGGCAGCAGGAAGTGTATCACTTTCAAAATGCTTTGAGGTCACACTCTTATTTTAACCCGATTTGCTTCAAACTTCATCAGAATAATGACAAGACATGGCGAATATAGACCTGTAAAAAGAATTGTGATATCTCAAACACTGTTGCCATGGCAACGCATCAAACTTTAATATTCGTTTTGGATGCTTTTGAGACTCTTAGCATGCTTCAAATTGCATGAAACTCAATACACACGTCAGAGATGTCAACCAGTAGACATGGGCAAAACCCTAGAAATGGATGGGGAGGAGGGCCTCTATAGCGCCACCTTTTGACAAAAATGGGGGGGTTTTAACTGCAGTCACCAAACTCGGTACACATATTGTTCTCATTAAGCCGGACAACTTTCTATTTTACAGTCATTAGCTCCGACCAACAGGAAGTCAGATATTTTGGTTTGAATGTGGATTTTTGATGACAATTCTGATGTGTGTCGAGTTTAATGCATTTTAAAGCATGCTAAGAGTCTCAAAAGCATCCAAAACAAATATTGAAGATTGATCTGTTGCTATGGCAACAGTGCTTGAAAAATATCAAAAATCTTTTCACAGGTCTACATTCACCAGGTCTAGACATTATTCTAATGAAGTTTAATGGAAATCAGGTAAAAATAAAAGGGTGATCTCAAAGCATTTTGAAAGTGACACACTTCCTGTTGCCGGTTGGTGGCGCTATAACTTTGACTCACAATAGTCACATCCATGTGATCAGCCTCCTACAACGAACACACAGCTGAAGTTTCATAAAAATCAATTAATGTATGCAGATGTTATAACACACTTCCTGTTCCCCTTATCTCGCCATAAATTCATTGCCTTGCCACAGCCAAACCATTAGAGATATCAAAAATCTGCTCGCAATTTAGCATCCTAAATGACTTGACTTCATGCTGACCGAGTTTGGTTGTGATCGGATTAATCGCCTAGGAGTATATCAAATTCCAAAGCATGCGTTTTTCAAACAATCCATAATAGCTGACTTCCTGTTGAGCTGCTGTATAACTTAGAGCACAAAAGTTGTTAGGCCCGATGATTCATACTAATACATGCAATCGTGTTTGATATATACGGACCAAGTTTTCGGAGCCCATTCAAGGGGGCGCTGTAGAGCCCCTGTGCCACGCCCGGGTCCCAGCCTCTGCGGCATCCTAATGGCCACAGATTCCAATGTGTTTGCCAATTTTCAAGAGTTTTTGAGCACGTTAAGGCCCCCAAAAATAATTCTCCTTAGAAAAACAATAGGGCCCTGCACCTTAGTGGCTGTGGCTCTAATAAATGACAAAAGCAGTGTTAATTAACAATAAGATTAAGTGGTTTTTTATAGTCAACACTTAATAAAATTTCAAATTAATTATATCTCCATAATGTTTTTTTTTTTTTTTTACACTTTTAAAAACCTTATTCGTCAATGACCCTTATATTAATATCAAGTTGGGAGAAATATTTGCTTTTTTGGTAAATATTGGTAAAAATTCTTAAAAAATCACTGCTTTTGCTCTCGGTGCCCAAGATTCTCATCTTTGACTATTTAGAGTGTTTAAGATTTTGTCTTTTGCAAAGTACTATGGCTGCCCAGATGGAAATGTTTAACTGTTCCAAAAAATGTATTGTCTGGACCTCCGCTAGGAAGGAAATATAGAGACCAGACCTCTTGGAACTTTAATTGAATACCCCTGTTCTAGGTATTATCAGCTGGTCAGAATTTTGAGATCGCAATAAATATGAAGGACTATAATGCATAAAGAGCTTGCACAAGTACTGAGATGCTAAACCATTTAGTGCTTTGTAAGTAATTATCAAGGTTTTAAAATGTATGCAGTGTTTAATAGGGAGCCAATGCAGTGTTGACAGAACCGGGCTAATATGGTCATACTTGCTGGTTCTAGTAAGAACTCTAGCTGCTGCATTTTGGATCAGCTGGAGTTTTTTATTAAGCGTGCAGGGCAACTTCCCAGTAGAGCATTACAATAATCTAGCCTTAAGGTCATGAACGCATGAACTAACTTTTCTGCATGTGTCTTTGTGAGCATATGTTGTAATTTAGATATATTTTGAAGATAGAAAAATGCAGTTTTACAAATGCTAGAAATGTGGCTTTCAAATGAAAGATTGGTATCAAAGAGCACACCCAGGTTCCTAACTGACGACGAAGACTTAACAGAGCAGCCATCAAGTGTTAGACAGTATTCTAGGTTATTACGTGAAGAAGTTTTTGGTCCAAAAATTAGAATCTCTGTTTTTTCTGAATTTAGTAGTAGGAAATTACTAGTCATCCAATTTTTTACATCAAATATGCATTCTGTTAATTTTGTGAATTGGTATGTTTCGTCCGGGTGCAAAGAAATATAGAGCTGAGTATCATCAGCGTAACAGTGAAAACTAACGCCATGCTTCTTAATGATATCTCCCAAGGGTAGGATGTACAGGGTGAAAGGCAACGATCCTAGTACTGAACCTTGCGGTACTCCATACTGAAGTTGTGATCGTTATGACACCTCTTCATTTACTACTACAAATTGGTAATGTCAGATAAGTATGATTTAAATCATGCCAATGCAATTCCACTATGCAGGTTCCAAAAATGCATCCAGGAGTACATTCAGCAAACCCAGAGTATATTCACGGTTAACACACAAGACATTGTCAAAAGAGTGTTGAATCGATGAGTCACCATAGAAACAGAAGCTAAGAAAAAGCATGCCATACTACTACTTTCTTCTTCTTTTGTTTAAAGGTGCAATAGGTGATTCTACAGAAACATTTTTTGTCATACTGGTTGAAAGTCTCCTCATATCCTGATAGCAATCACTATGTTAAACATTCTAAATGTATTTTTATAAATATATATCATCTGTGGAAGGCATAGGACCATGAAATGTTTGGTCCAAATGAAAAAATACGGTGTCCTACCTGCTTGTCACCGAGCACTGCAAACAAACAGCAGACACCTTTTACAGTTCCTACCAAATCAAAACAACGAGCTTATGCTGAGTTTATGCCATGACTACCATAATTAAGAGATGACAACCCTAGAAGTTCTAACCAGAGCTGTTCACGTCCTCAGGCTTGGAATTATGCGTTTCCATGTCAACAGTTTCAACACCGAAAAGAATCTACAGCAGTCAGGTACAAGATATCTTAGATATCTACGTTCATTATTATTGTAATGTGCTTTGGGACATGAGGTAGTTTTACGCTGTCTCTTGTGACACTTTGCCAAGAGCAGCTCTGTGTGTGTGCATTCATGTGTTTTTGAAGACGCGTGGCTTTGGACGGCGATTTGCAGGGAGGGTGGGATCGGATGCTTTCAATGCTAGCGGGCTAATGTAAGCATTTCTTAGATCACCTACTGCACATTTAAAGGCTATTTACATACTTATGCATATTGCCACCTATTTGGTGTTTGTGCAATCATTTTTCAGTCGTTTCTTTAATAATCTTTAATAACTGTGAATAAGAACTAATATTGTTTGTTTGATGTTAATAAATATAATAAACAATATAATAAAAAGAAAGACTGATTAAACTAAATAATCAGGTTGGGGTCAAGTATGTCATTTCTGGGGACCCAAGAGCGCTCCTCTGGGCCATAGCCTTCCCAGTCCACAAGACACTCCCGCTGACCACCACGGCGCCGGGAGTCCAAGATCTCGCGAACCTCGTAGGCTGCTCCGTCGTCCAGGATGAGAGGAAGGGGGGGTTCAGCTGCTGCTACGCCAGGCTCTGTGGAGACAGGGACAGAAGGGTGGTGAGGCTTTAAAACAGACACATGGAATGTGGGGTGAATACGGTACTGAGGAGGTAACTGAAGTTGATACTTGACCGGGTTGATCTGCTTGGTGATGGTGAATGGGTCAATGAACCTGGGACTCAGCTTGCGGCAGGGCAGACGCAGTCTGATGTCCCTGGTTGACAGCCAGACCTTCTGTCCTGGTTGGTATGCTGGGGCGTTGGAGCGGTGAAGGTCGGCTGTCATCCTGCATCTGCGCAAGGCCCGTTGAAGCTGGTGGTGTGCGGAGTCCCAGACCCTCTCGCTCTCTCGGAACCAGTAGTCGACGGATGGAACGTCCGATGGTTCCCCTGATCAGGGGTACAATGGGGGTTGGTAACCGAGCACGCACTGGAAAGTGGTGAGTCCAGCAGATGGTTGTCGCAGGGAGTTCTGTGCGTACTCGGCCCAACCCAGGTACTGGTTCCAAGAGTCCTGGTGGCCGTGACAGAAGGTACAGAGGAAGCGACGATCTCCTGGATCTTCCTCTCCGTCTGCCCGTTCGACTGAGGGTGGTAACCAGATGAAAGGCTGACAGTCACACTTAGGAGTGAGAAGAACGCTCTCCATAACCAGGAAATGAACTGAGGTCCTCTATCCGATACAGTGTCCTCAGGGATTCCGTAGTATCTGAAGATGTGATTAAACATGAATTCGGCAGTCTCCATGGCAGTGGGCAGTACCTTTAAAGGAATCAAATGACAGGATTTGGAGAATCTGTGAACAATCACAAAGATACAGGTACAGTCATTGGAAGCAGGTAGGTTTGTTATGAAATCAACTCCTAGGTGTGACCAGGGTCTATTGGGAACAGCCAGAGGAAGGAGCTTGCCGGATGGAAGATGACGTGGACTCTTTGAGATGGCGCATTCCTTGCATCCCTGCACGTACCTTCTGACATCCGATGCCATGTTTGGCCACCAGAAGCGCTCCTTTAGCAGCGAGAGGGTTTCATTGACCCCTGGGTGGCCGTTGCCTATTGACATGTGGGCAGTGTGGATGAGTGGAGTGCGCCATGTCCTGGTGATGTACTGCAAGCCTGGCGGGCAACCCGGCAGAGTGTTGGCGGAGGCATTGGAGGAGAGCATGGTTTCCTCAGACCAGGTGATGGGACTGACGATGAGTTTCTCAGGAAGGATAGCTTCAGGTTCTTCAGAATTTTTCTCAGGAGTATACAGACGAGATAAGGCATCTGCCTTGATGTTTCTGGAACCTGGACAATAGGAGATAGTGAAGTTAAAGCGGATAAAGAGTAACGCCCAGCGTGCTTATCTTGGGTTTAGTCTCTTGGCTACCCGTAGATGCTCCAGGTTTTTGTGGTCTGTAAGAACTAGGAAGGGATGTTTAGCACCCTCCAACCAATGCCTCCACTCTTCCAGGGCCAACTTGATGGCGAGAAGTTCCCTGTTGCCGATGTCGTAGTTGACCTCTGCCGGGTTGAACTTGCGGGAGAAGAAGGCACATGGATGGAGTCTACTTGGGTTCCCCTGCTGCTGAGATAATACCGCTCCTACTCCGGTGGTGGAGGCGTCTACCTCTACAACGAAGGGCTTGTTGGGATCAGGACGGATGAGGAGAGGAGCGGTGGTGAAAGTTTCTTTCAGGATGTTGAATGCGTTGGTGGCAGCTGGTGTCCAGGACAGAGACTTGGGTTTATTACGGAGGAGGCTTGTAAGTGGGCTGGTGATGGAGCTGTAATCTTGGATGAAGCGTCGATAGAACTTGGCAAAACCAAGGAAGCGTTGGAGTTCTTTAACTGTAGAGGGAGTTGGCCAGTTCCTGATGGCATCCACCTTCCTCTCGTCCATCCGGATGCCACTGCTGTCGATGTTGTATCCAAGGAACTGCACTGAGGGCTGATGGAATGAGCATTTCTCTGCTTTCAGGAAGAGTTGAAACTCCCTCAGGCGTTTCAGGACCTCCGCAACGTGGTGGCGATGTTTGGTCATGCTCCGGGAGTATATCAGGATGTCATTGATGTATACCAAGACGAACTTGTGGAGGAACTCCCAGAGAACCTCATGTATGAAGTCCTGGAATACGGAGGGGGTGTTGACCAGGCCATACGGCATTACAAGGTACTCATAGTGTCCAGTAGGGGTCACGAAGGCGGTCTTCCACTCGTCCCCCTCACGTATCCGGATGAGGTTGTATGCGCTGCGGAGGTCCAACTTGGTGAAGACAGTGGCACCACGGAGATGTTCTAGCGTAGCTGGGATGAGAGGAAGGGTATCTGAACTTGACGGTGATGTTGTTTAAAGCCCGGTAATCAATACATGGCCGCAAGCCTCCGTCCTTTTTTGCCACAAAGAAGAAACTCAAAGCAGCAGGGGAAGTAGACGGGCAGATGTAACCTTGCGCCAGAGCCTCCTTGATGTAATCCTCCATGGCCTTCTCCTCCGGGATTGACAGGGGATAGGTCCCTGGGCACTGACTCACCCGGAAGTCAAGTCAAGTCACCTTTATTTATATAGCGCTTTTTACAATGTAGATTGTGTCAAAGCAGCTTTACATTGATAACTGGTACATTGTTTGGCTGCACAGCAGCTCTTAAAGAATAGTGTCAATGCAGGCAGATCAAAGCACTGTTGAAATCAAATGTCAAGTCAAGTGTCCCCAACTAAGCCGAATTCATCACGCCGGTATGGACGGTTGTTGAGGAACTGTGTCGTGGCTGTCGTGTCGATGAGGCCCTCACAGTGGATGATCTAGTTGACTCAATCTCTGCTGATACGTCAGGGCTGCGTTGTGGTCGTGTCAAGGTGCAGGTCCTTGGTCTCACCTGGATACGGCCCGGATCCGGTTGACTACGGTGAACCTTGGGATAAACAGAAAGACTAATATTAGCGTAGATGCCATTCTTCTTCTGATGTAACGAGTACATCAGGTGTTATAGGAAGTGTTCCCGGTTCCGGCTGACCTAATTTATGCAGCCTAATAATCCTTTAACGGATTTGAAAATATAAATTGGTGATGTGTTACGTGTATGCCAGGTTAAAGAGATGCGTTTTTAGTCTAGATTTAAACTGACAGAGTGTGTCTGCTTCCCGAACAATGCTAGGAAGATTGTTCCAGAGTTTAGGTGCCAAATAGGAGAAGGATCTACCACCTGCAGTTGATTTTGATATTCTAGGTATTATCAGCTGGCCTGAATTCTGAGATCGCAATAGACGTGAAGGACTATAATGAATTAGGAGCTCGCTCAGGTACTGGGGAGCTAAACCATTTAGTGCTTTGTAAGTAATTAGCAAGATTTTAAAATCTATACGATGTTTAACAGGAAGCCAATGCAGTGTTGACAGAACTGGGCTAATATGGTCATACTTCCTGGTTCTAGTAAGAACTCTAGCTGCTGCATTTTGTATGAGCTGTAGTTTATTTATCAGGCGAGCAGAACAACCACCCAGTAGAGCATTACAGTAATCTAGCCTTGAGGTCATGAACGCATGAACTAACTGTTCTGCATTTTTCAGTGATAGCATATGTCGTAGTTTAGATATATTTTTAAGATGGAAGAATGCGGTTTTACAGATGCTAGTAACATGGCCTTCAAATGAAAGATTGGTATCAAAGAGCACACCCAGGTTCCTAACTGAAGACGAAGACTTAACAGAGCAGCCATCAAGTGTTAGACAATATTCTAGGTTATTACGTGAAGAAGTTTTTGGTCCAAAAATTAGAATCTCTGTTTTTTCTGAATTTAGTAGTAGGAAATTACTGGTCATCCAATTTTTTATATCAGCTATGCATTCCGTTAATTTTGTGAATTGGTAAGTTTCGTCAGGGCGCGAAGAAATATAGAGCTGAGTATCATCAGCGTAACAGTGAAAACTAACGCCATGCTTCCTAATGATATCTCCCAAGGGTAGTGTCACGATCACTGTCTGTTCCTGTCAGTTCCTGGACTCCATTTCCCATAATCCTCCTTGCCAATCACATGCACACTCCACACCAATCACCAGCTGCCACATACAGCTTAGCACACTACCTGGACTATAAAGGACTCACACACACACCACCTCATTGCGAAGTCTTGATTTGCCGTGGTGATCATTTCTGAGCGTTTTCCTGTGGACTGTTTACCTGTTACCGATTGGACTGTTTATTCCCTGCGACCCTTTGCTGCCTACCCTGATCTTTGCCTGTTTCCTGGACTGTGATTGTTTGCTGCCTGCCCTGATCCTTGCCTGTACCCTGATTCTGTTTGTCTGCCGCCTGCCTCGACCATTGCCTGTTACTGTTTATGCCTCTGCCTTTGCCCTGTCTGCTCTGTAAGTACTTTTAATAAACTAGCTGCAAATGGATCCACATTCTGTCGACCCATCATTACAGGTAGCATGTACAGAGTGAACAGCAACGGTCCTAGTACTGAGCCTTGTGGTACTCCATATTGAACTTGTGATCGATATGACATGTCTTCGTTTACTACTACAAACTGATAACGGTTAGATAAGTATGATTTGAACCATGACAATGCAATTCCACTAATGCCAACATAATTTTCGAGTCTATTTAAAAGAATATTGTGATCAATAGTGTCAAATGCTGCACTAAGATCCAGTAACACTAATAGAGAGATACAACCACGATCTGATGATAAGAGCAAATCATTAGTAACTCTAATGAGAGCAGTCTCAGTACTATGGTACGGTCTAAATCCTGACTGGAAATCCTCACAGATACCATTTCTTTCTAAAAAGGAACATAGCTGTGATGATACTGCCTTTTCTAGTATTTTTGACAGAAAAGTGAGATTTGAGATCGGCCTGTAATTGACTAATTCTCTAGGATCAAGTTGTGGTTTTTTAATAAGAGGTTTAATAATAGCCAGCTTAAAAGTTTTTGGTACATATCCTAATGATAAAGATGAATTGACGATATTGAGAAGAGGATCTATGACCTCTGGAAGCATTTCTTTCAATAGCTTAGTCGGTATAGGGTCTAACATACATGTTGTTGATTTTGATGATTTAACAAGTTTAGACAATTCTTCCTCTCCTAAAGCAGTAAATGAATTGAATTTTTCCTCAGGGACACTACAATGCACTATCTGACACAATACTGTAGTAGACGGTTGCATGGTTATTATTTTTTCTCTAATATTATCAATCTTGCAAGTAAAGAAGTTCATAAAGTCATTACTGCTGTGCTCTTTGGAAACATCAGAAGTTGAAGCTTTATTTCTTGTTAATTTAGCCACTGTATCAAATAAATACCTAGGGTTGTGTTTATTTTCTTCTAAGAGTTTTGAAAAATAGGCAGATCTAGCAGATTTTAAGGCCTTTCTGTACTCAATCATTCTCTCTCTCCACGAAAAACGAAATACTTCTAGTTTTGATTTCTTCCAGCTGCGCTCCATTTTTCTGGCTGCTAACTTTAGGGCCCGAGTGTGCTCATTGTACCATGGCATTGGATTAATTTCCTAAATCTTTTTTAAACGCAAAGGAGCAACTGAGTCTAATGTGCTGGAAAAGACAGAGGCAATAGTTTCTGTTGCAACATCGAGGTCTTCTAAGCTGTCTGGTATGCTAAGGTGATGAAAATGATCAGGAAGATTATTTATAAAGCAATCTTTAGTGGTAGAAGTGATGGTTCTACCATATTTATGGCATGGAGGCAGTTTAGCCGCCTTGACTAAATGTAGTATACACGAGACTAGATAATGATCTGAGATGTCGTCACTCTGCTGCAGAATTTCAACAGCATCAATATCGATTCCATGTGACAATATTAGATCTAAAGTATGATTGTCTAACATGTTGTCTAACACCAATAGAGTTTAGAATATCTGCAAATGCCAATCCTAATGCATTTTTGTATTATCTACATGAATATTAAAATCACCAACAACAAGGACTTTATCTGCAGCTAGTACTAACTCTGATAGAAAGTCAGCAAATTCTTTGATAAAGTCTGTATTGTGTCCTGGTGGCCTGTATACAGTAGCCAGCACAAATGTCAGCTTACATAATGTTACATAAAGTACCATAGTTTCGAAGGAATTATATTTGAAAGACTTCTGACTAATACTGTAAATATTACTATAGATTACAGCAACACCTCCCCCTTTGCCTTTCTGACGGGCATTGTGTCGATAATCATAACCTTGAGGACTAGACTCATTTAAAGTAATGTAATCGTCCGGTTTTAGCCAAGTTTCTGTCAAACACAGCACATCTAGATTATTATCTTTGAAGCAGATTGATGGCACAGTCCCATGGCCGGTTTGGAGGCAGCTTGGAAGCTCTCTTCGGGGGAATGATGGCACTCACCATAGGACGAGGAGGACGAATTGGGCATGTGGAGATTACATGCCCAGGAGAACCACAATAGAGGCACAGATACTGGGTCAGCCGCCTCTGCCGTTCAGTGGGTGTCAGTCTTGTGTTATCCAGTTGCATTGGCTCGTGGGCTGGTTCTGGAGGGCTGACGGACTCTGGTCGGCAGAGGGAGGTGTTGAACAGTGGCTGGCCCTGGTGCTCTTCGAGTCACGACTGCATACGAGTGGCTAAGCGTATGGAGAGTTAGATGAAGCATTCTAGCCCAATGGAATCCTCATATACAGCGAGATGCAACCGCACTCTAAGGTCCAATCCTTGTCGATAAGTGGTTAACAGGGTTTGTTCATTCCAGCCACTTGAAGCAGCGAGAGTTCTGAATTGAAGAGCATATTCATTCACAGTCATTGTGCCTTGTTTCAAATTATACAATTTCTCACCAATAGACAAATCCCAGGCTGGTTTCCCGAAGACTTCCTTGAAGTGAGCAACGAAGCCGGAACATGACAGTGACAGAATTATTTTGGGACCAAATAGAATCGGCCTGTTGCAGAGCTTTGCTGTTTAACTGTGAAATTATAAATGCTACCTTAGAGTGTTCGGTGGGAAATAAGTGCAGTCCGTAAGGAATCCGTTGCAATCCTCCGCCAAACCAGAGAAGGGTGCCGGTTTGGCCATGGGACTGGCGTACACTGGCAGTGAAGGAGTGATGGTCGTGTTGACGGAGGTGATCGCTGGCATCAACAAGCTCCTGAAAAGGATCCGGGTGACTCATGCTGGTGTCTGACGGTTTTGGTCCGGTCTTCTGTTACAATACAATGAAGGTGTGTGAGTGTCTTTTATGTGCTGACTGATTGGCGTGCTGATTGAGTGCAGGTGCATGTGATCAGTACTCTGGTGAGGGAGTGCACTGTGATTGGATGGTGTCAGAGCCTGGTGTGTCTGTGACAGGTATGTCACATAACCTGCTTTCTGGAATACCCCCCTAGTTGTATGATATGTGATCATATCATTTACAAAAAGTGCTTTTGTAGAAAGGGATCTAATATTCAGCAAACCAAGCTTTATCATTTGTTCATCTGTATTATACCTGTTTTTTATTTGTTGAACATTAATTAAATATCTACCCTTAAATGGGTTTGGGAGTTTTTTGAATTTCCTAATTCGGGGAAGGTCAGGCCTGCCCCAAACACTTTTCCAATTGTCTATGAGCCCTATGTTATTCTGCAACATCACTTTGACAGCCAGCCATTGAGTGACAACAGTCTGCTGTGTATCTCGTAGGGATGCAACGGTTCAGATTACTCACGGTTCGGTTTGTATCACAGTTTTAGGGTCACGGTTTCGGTACGGTTCGATATGTGCTACGTTCTGTAAAAAGCAGGACAATTGTCAAATAAAATAAGGACAAATAACCTAACTACACGAAAAAGCACAAATAAATACATGAGAGCTAAGATTGATTTCTTCGTCTTTTGTCGTTTGATTAACATTAAAAACACAGAGAGCAGGAATATAACTGCTGTCCCTTTAAGACATAATTCAAAGATCCAGTACACTGATACTGATACATATGCGTTGTCTGTCTCGTTGTTTGTTAGGATACTCGCTAAGATGGGCATGTTGACATAATTGACTTGAAAAAGAATTTGCACAAGGGTATTTGCGCGCTGTGACGCGGCTCTCCGTGTACGCCCTTCATATAAGTACACACACACAAGTCTCCTCACAGCACACGCAAGTATTCTTTTGCTTCTTACGGATGAATGTTTAAATTGGCAAGGTTTAAATGAGTTTATTATAAACACAGATAGCAACATGAGCTGTTCAGGTCTCACCTGCGCTCGTGCGCTATCAACACCCGGGTGGTGAAGGCGTAAATGATTGGTCATAGAGCATTCGCCACTCGCATTGAACATTTGCCCACAGTGACTGTTTTGTCCATGTTCTTTTGATCATTGCTGTTGTAACGTATTGGGAAGCCAGAATCTTTATCCATCGACTGAAATATTCATTAGCCGAATCCGCCTGTCTGTTTTACATGGTGTTGTTTTCAACAAACCATATTATAGATGCATCGTCAGGTTTCGGGATGAGCCGCGGTGCAAGCGCGTGCCGAACCGAGAGTGGAGAACCGAACTGTTCGATTTTTTACCGAGAATCGTTTCACCCCTAGTATCTCGTCACCCTGGCAAACAGGGAGGGGGGCCAGAGCACATTACAGTGTCTAACATCATACTTGCGAGTTCACACAGCTCTTTGTTATTTTTAGTGATCTCCGACTGCCAAAGTCGGACATCATTAGTGCCAACATGCACTAGGACAACCGTAATGGGTTTTTTTGTTTGTTTTTTGTTCTGTCAATTATTTGCTACAGACAGCATTAAACCATCAAAATTAAATGATTATTTATTGCTTATGAATTTGCAGGTTTGTCTATATCAAGGGTTGTCAGACTTTTTAATGGTAAGGAGCCCTAAACAGGCACAGACCCTCAACAAAACAGCTTCCATACCGGCTTGATGAATCCAATCTTCACCCATATGGAACTGGATTAAATATTTTGACTGTTCCGATCACAATCTGACCCGTAACGCTGCCTGAATCATAATCATGCACTGTTCGTTGTTGGCCAGAGGAGAACTGGCTGTCCGACTGAGCCTGGTTTCTCCCAAGGTTTTTTTTTTTTTTTTTTTTTCCTCTCTCCATTTTTGTCACCTGATGGAGTTTGGGTTCCTTTCCACTATCGTCTCTGGCTTGCTTAGCTGGGGACACTTGATATTCAACAGTGTTTCTGATCTGCCTGCATTGACACCATTGTATGTGAACTGAACTGAGCTGGACGATGACATCACTGTTTTCTCCAGAGCTGCTGTATAGATAAATGAACTAAATTACTGAAACTAATGATTTTTACAACAGAATGAATCAATACTGGACTTTCCTAAGCTGGACAATGACATCATTTTCTCCTAGAGCTGCTGTGCAGCAAAAATGATTTTCCTGTTATCACTGCAAAGGGGGATAACTAATTTAAATTTAAAATTAATTTAAATATATTAATATAATTCATTAATTTTATTAATACATTAAATTAAAAATTAACAAAGCACCACCTCTCTCATATGTATTCTGTGATTGTTGCAGAGCAGCCCAAGCCATTTCTCATCGCACTGTGTGAAATACAGACTGATCGGCAGTTCATCAATATTTGAAACAGCTTGGAAAACAGTCCAGTCTGTACAGTCAAAACAGCCCTGTAAAACCAAGGAACTGTCCTCTGACCACACCTGCACCATCCTTTCCTGCGTCTTCTCCCTCCGTAACACAGATTTATAGACAGGGAGAAGGTGTACAACATTGTGGAGGGCCTGCTATGGCTTTCATTGCTCCGTTAATAGATCCATAACAAAGGTCTAAAATCTTAACATGTCTAGAATGGCAATTGACATACTGATAAAAAACACTAAGGGTCTTCTTTAAGTCGCAGTTATTAAAAATTCCCAAGAACAAAGTTTGGAGCATCCAGCGAGATTGGTTTCACTTTACATGTCTGTGGAAATTCCCTCGGTAGAGTAGGGTCTTAGTTACACAGACAACAGTTCAATGTCAGGAGAGCAAATCCTTTCTCTTACTGTAATATCTGTACACCACCTTCAATATACAAACAGACCCTTTCACACTGATTTTTCCTCATTACCTCTCTGTCCCGATCTAAATGGAATTAAACTTTCCCCACATGCTGTAGGGAAGGGGACCAAACCTATCTATCACTAGAGAGGAATCCGAGTCTTGTGGAGTAAGCCATGTCTCAGTCAGTGCCATGTCTCTGTGTTTTGTTACTGTGGTTCCCATCATCCGTTAGTTCCACCACTTAATCCAGCCACTGTTCTTTGAAACATGATGATGTTTTATTTCATATCTTTGCGTTGCCTGTATCATATTGAGCTATTTGGTCTGCAACCATTAAAGTATTCCTACAGCGATTGATTTGGTTCACTGCCACTGTAGTGGGCTGCAGGGAAGATGTCAACCCCTTCCCTATGTTGTGTGTGGAAAGTTTATTTTTAATGGGATCAGATTCCTGTGAACAACAAACAGATGATTTTTGGATTGTTTTAAAATAACAATACCTCTTGAGGAGAACAGGGGGTAACATTAACATACAGTAACCCCACGCAGGAACTGCTTTGTTCTCTCTCACCATTTGTGCAAGGGAAGAATGATGACATTAGCATGTCATTGAGCAGGTCTTATCACCATTTTCCCGATTGTCCCTCAGTCCTGAGAGCTGAGGTGTGAACGACCACTGACTCCACTCTCCAAACAGGTTTTGAAGCCACAAAGGACACAAAATAGACACAATGGACAAAATGGAGCAAATCTTCTCCATTTCTATTAACATAAACTGTATATACTTAATGAGTGCTGTTTGTGTACATGCAAAATATACAAATTTACCTATTAAGGTATACATGAATGTATAGGTAATATTTTAACATAAGCCAATGATGTTTGGATTTTGTTTTCAGCACGATGCCTAGGTTAATCTGAAATTGGTTTGGAAAGTGAATTATGCATAGGAAAAACCTTAAAGACATTCTTAAACATGAACTTTAAACTATGCAAATCAACCTCATGCAAGAGATGGGCCGTCTAATGGCCACCTCTGACAGCATCAGCCAATCAAAACACTGGATCTGAAAGGTGTCAGTTTGCATTTCCATCCTTGACAGAAGAGATTAAGGGTATGTTTACACGAAATGATATGCTTAAAAAGTTTTTCCTTTTGAGCTTTCCACGTACAGACGACAACATTGTCAAAACAATCCCCTTCATACGAATCCGTGAAAATTATTAAAAAACGCTGTATTCTGCTGGCAGGCCATTAGATGGTGATGAAACACTATAGATTGAACATGTAATGCGCATATGCATGACATCATCATTTTCACAGATTCACGTTTTTGTTGTTTACACGGAGACCGTTTTCAAAAGCTTGCACTTTGAGACCCATTTTCAAATTTTGCTTTTTCAGGCCGCCAAAACGCCGTTATTGTGTAAATGAATGGCCAAAATGCATAAAAAGGTTTCAGTTTTTAGTTGAAAACGGTGTTGTGTAAACGGCGCCTAAAAGGCTTGTCTCTGAGACAGAAAATGGTTCCAGTTTCTGGGTTGCTGCAGTTTCCTGTTCTGGTTCCAGGCCAACTCTACACATTTGTGAAGTTGCTGTCTAAAGACTCTGAAGCTCTAAAGAAACAAGGAAGTTCTGCAAGAAGTGAATTTGGGGAGTTTGAAAACTGCAACGGATACAATGACGACAAGCTTAGCCCCCATCTTCAAAATGTCTTCTGCACCACCTTCAAAATCCTCTCATCAGAGATCCTCCAGATCTGCGTGTTCTAGACTGCCTGGATCTGCACTGACTTCAGAATCAAAAGATCCTTCTGTCTGCATGTTCCAGAGAATAAGGATTGTCTGCACAGACATCAGAACCTTCAACTTCAAGGCTGCTTCTTCTACGTGTTCCATGAACATGACGACCTCTGTGCTTCAGGAGTTCAATGTTCAGGTACTTTGTGTTCAAGGCTGTGAAACAGATTCCAACTCCTTTCTTCCCACTGCAACGCTGCCCAGCACAACCAGGCAGACATAAGTATCACTTGGCATTAGTGTATATTGTTAGTATACTGATATCAGTTAATATTGAATAATCTCTCAATTTATTTGTTAAATTCAGAATGTTTACCTTATTTCTTCTAGAGAAATCATGGTATCTTTCCATAAGATTAACTTGTGACTGCCATAGTAACATCATTCTCAATTCATTCACTTGCATTTATCAATCTTTTTGCACTTTATCCATTCAGTAGTTGTTAGTTACTCTTGTCTATCCTTTTGTTAATAAAATCCTTATATTATGTATAATCCTATTTATTATGTCTTTCTTGTGTTGATAATACAGTAAGGCCATGTTCACACAGCAGCAGAATACGGTTGTCATTCCTGTATTTGACTCCTTAATATGGTCTTTTTAGTTTTATGGACATCGCCATCTTTGAAATGACTTTGGTCACTGTCGCTATGGTTACTAGTAAGAGAATACGGGCTTGACTCTCGTTGCATGTTCATAAAGACAGTATTCGAGACGCTGCTGTAAGTTGCTGTGTGAATGAGGCATTTCAAGACTCCCATCTGTAAGTAAATGCGGCTGTCAATCCCAAAAACTGACAGTGTGAACGTGGTCTAAGAGGTTCCATAAGTTAACGATATCTCACAAATCCTTCAGATTGGTCAGAAAACAAACTTCCTCCAATTTGTGTACTTGTAATTCAGTCAAAAGTCTTCCATGATTATTCCTTACTGTCAAGGTGAAATTCCTTGGCTAGTGCCCTGGAATATAGGAAGGAATCATCTGACACTCTCACACTCACCTTAGATGGCGTGTGACCAAAAACTCAATATTAATATTAATACTAAATATTAATATTTAAGACCATAAATCACTACATGTGTGGTGCCCTCGTGCAAGGCTAATCCACAATCACTACACCACTCACATCATTCTCTTTCTATGAAACCTACACTGTAAAAAATGATTTGTCACAACTTGACTTAGTCAAGTCATCTTGTTGCATTGACTTAGTTAAGTTTAGCCAACATTAGGTGTTAAGTTCACTCAACTTATATGTAGTTGTTGCAATAACTTGCAGTAAATTGAGCCAACATACTGTATCAATTAATGAGCATTTAGAATTTTTAGTTAAGTCAACTGAAAAACATACTGGTTGAACTTAATTTTTCAAGTCTAATTAACATAAAATAGTAATTTTTCCTCAACATCATAACTTAACTATTTAAGTTTACTGGACTTCATTGCTTTGACAAGAAGTTCTGGATATCTATCTGGAACCAGATTTTTTATGAAATCAACACAACTGCAAAATCGAATCTCAGTATTTATTTTTAAACAGAGACATTGCATCGAAAAACAGACAAAGAACTATCTTGCAAAGATATAAAACACCAGAAAAACCCTCACACACAGCTCACACAAACATGTGCAAACTTCTATGCACAAACCCATCTTAGAGCCAAAATAGTACAAATAAGTCTCCTTGTCATTATGAGATATTTTCATTGCAGGAACAAGTTCACAAATTCACAATAAGCTATGTAAAAAAAACTCACATTAAACTGTTAAAAAACTGTGTCTTCAATTCCCAATTGTAGAAACATGACAAGGAAATAGGAAGCAGGACAAGGTAACAACAGTTTGAAAAATTTCAAGAATACCAATGTTATACTTAAAACAATAAGATCTAAAACAACAATGCTCTTAAACTTTAAAACAGTACAATGATTAAACGGTAGCAAGAAGGAAAAAAGATTTTGTTTGTTTTCAGTCTTATCGCAGCAACTTGCTCTTCAAAGAGTGAACTCTTGCGGTGCAAGAATCTGACCCAACTCCAATAAACAGGCGCTGTATCACTTCAAAAGTAAATTTTAATTCCTTTGGGTAGTCAAGGTTCAATGCGTACACCAGGCCCATCAGGTTCAGAAAAGCATTAGGTATGTCACTCAGGTGACGCATTACCACTTCTTCCTCAATCACCAGGGCAACGTCATTGTAGAATGCTGGGTAACACTTTAGAATAACTCACGCTATGAAGCATTAGTTAAGCATTAGTAAATAGTTAGTTCATTTATAAAGCATTAATAGACATTAGTAAGCAGTTTATAAATACACCTAATAAATGCTTTGTTCTTGATTTATAAACATATCTGTAATGTGTGTAATAGATGTATTTTCATACTTTATTAATGATCAATTTATAATTTCCAAATTAAGTATTACATTATTTACAAACCAGTTATTTAGGAGTTGTCAGTGGTTCATAAGATCATTTATAAAGTGTAAGTATATGATTAATAAACAATTTAAATGTACAGTTATGCATCTTATTATTTAGACATATAGTAATAGTTACTCAGTGTGTTAATAAATGCTTTATTAATACATATTCCTACTGTAATTCATGAAAAATTCGGGTAGTTATAAAACATTTAGTAGTTATCAGTTAACTATTTTTGTGAGCTCATCTAAAATGAGGACTATTCATGCCTTGTAAAGCTTTTATAAAGGAGATTTAAAGGATACAGAACATAGAAAAATATATTTTAAGGAAAAAAATTTAACTTTACGATGGGTAACTTGATATAAAATTAAAAGTAAACCAATTTCACAGAAAGTAAAAATCCCTGTACTCCTCCAGAAAACATAACTGTGCAGTAAAATGAAACTAAGCTTTTGCAATCTGATATAAAAATACATTTCTGTAAAGTGTAAACATTGCTGAATAAAATTTTACCAGTGCCAACACTGGGTTACAGGAGTGCCAAAATACAACAAATAATGTTTTCATAAAACATTAATAATGTAATAAAATATTTCACAGTGTCAAAACTACCTCAGTACTAACTTTAAAACATTAGACAACAGCAGTGCAGAAGATCACTGAGCCTTTAAATCTTTTTTGTAAAGCTTTACAAGTGTCACGATCACTGTCTGTTCCTGTCAGTTCCTGGACTCCATTTCCCATAATCCTTTTTGCCAATCACATGCACACTCCACACCAATCACCAGTTGCCACATACAGCTTAGCACACTACCTGGACTATAAAGGACTCACACACACACCACCTCATTGCGAAGTCTTGATTTGCCCCGGTGATCACTACTGAGCGTTTTCTTGTGGATTGTATTTTCTGTTGCCGTTGGACTGTTTATTGGACTGTGTTTGTTTGCCGCCTGCCCTGATCCTTGCCTGTTATTTGGACTGTGTTTGTTTGCCGCCTGCCCTGACCATTGCCTGTGACTTTACTCTGCTTGTCTGCCGCCTGCCTCGACCATTGCCTGTCCCTGTTTGTGTCTCTGCCTTTGCCCCTGTCTGCTTTGGTGTTTATCGTAATAAAGCTGCAAATGGATCCTCACGCCTTCGACCCATCATTACAGAAGACTTTGCCATCAAACGATCCAGCAGCTTCTACGAGCGCTTCCAGCCTTAGCATGGACCCAGCAATACGTCTCGTCCGCCTTCGGCAAGGTAATTGTACACTCGAGGACCGCATTCAGAAGTTTTTAGACATTGCCTATTTCTCTGACCTGCCTGACTGTGCCCTCATTGACTTCTTTGGCTATGGATTAAACGAACCATTGAAGGACTACTTACTTATTAATGGTCCCCGAGGGTCGTTCGTGGAATTTCTGGACTTTGCCCTGCTTACTGTTGGTTCACTTTTTACTGTGGGTGTCGCGGAGGAACGCGACACCTCGTCCCCCCATGTAATGGCTGCCTCTAAAGAGAGCATTCACAAAATGGCGGCCACAACATCATCACATCATGTCTCCGCTGATCTTCCAGAGCCAAGTCAAGTCTCCGTTGATCTTCTAGAATTACATCACGTCTCTGGATCTGTTTGGGAGCGGAGTGGGTTGCGTTCCAGTGTGGCTGATCCAGCGCTGACTTCAGTACGAGCGGCTGGCATTCCTAAGCCTCCGCCGGCCGCTTCACACTCAAGCTCGCCGGCCGCTACGCACTCAAGCTCGCCGGTCACTACGCACTCAAGCTCGCCGGTCGCTACGCACTCAAGCTCGCCGGTTGCTACGCACTCAAACTCTCTGGATGCTATGGACAAGATGGCCGCTTTGCCAGTGTCTGGCAACATAGGGGTCGTTCCAGCCAGTGAGTCCACTCCAGAACCAGCTCCAGCCCGTGAGTCTGCTTCAACCCGTGAGCCCGCTGCAGCGCCCACAGAGGAGGTAGGCACAGAGCCACCGCCTCAACCACGTAAACGGAGGAGGAGGAAGAAGAAGGCTTCCTCCATCCCTCAAGGCCCGGAGGCCTTCCCAGAGCCTGCTGTAGGCCCGGAGGCCGTCCCAGAGGCCGCTCCAGTCCGTGAGTCAGTCCCAGAGCAGCCCGCGCTTCCTGATACGGCCACAGAGGCCGTCGCCGAGCTCCTCGCCCTGCCGTCGCCAACCGAGCTCCTCGCCCTGCCGGCGCCACCCGAGCTCCTCGCCCTGCCGGCGCCACCCGAGCTCCTTACCCACGAAACCGCCACGGCCTCCGTTGAATTCCCCAAGAACTTTTTGGGGGGGGGCCATATACCTGAGGGTGGGGAGCTTGTGGGTGGGGACCCTGCACGGCCGCGATCATCAGCGGCCTCCGAATTGCTTGAGCTTGTGGGTGGGGACCTTACACGCCCACGGCCTTCAACCGCCTGTAAACTGCTGTGGCCAGCTACGGACCCTGACCTGCCATGGTCGCCCAAGCCACCTGACCTACCGTGGCCGCCTAAGCCACCTGACCTGCCGTGGTTGCCCAAGCCACCTGACCTGCCGTGGTTGCCCAAGCCACCTGACCTGCCGTGGTTGCCCAAGCCACCTGACCTGCCGTGGGCGCCCAAGCCACCTGACCTGCCGTGGTCTCCCGACACTCCTGACCCGCCGTGGCTGCCCGTGGCACCTGACCCGCCGTGGCTGCCCGTGGCACCTGACCCGCCGTGGCTGCCCGTGGCACCTGACCCGCCGTGGCTGCCCGAGTTCCTGGACCTGCATTGGAGACCCCGTTCCCGTCTGCCAACAGGTCTCCAATGTACCCACCCCCCCTCCCTATCTGTGTCATTTACGCCGCGAGGACGCGCCTTCCGGAAGGGGGGCGTTATGTCACGATCACTGTCTGTTCCTGTCAGTTCCTGGACTCCATTTCCCATAATCCTCCTTGCCAATCACATGCACACTCCACACCAATCACCAGTTGCCACATACAGCTTAGCACACTACCTGGACTATAAAGGACTCACACACACACCACCTCATTGCGAAGTCTTGATTTGCCCCGGTGATCACTACTGAGCGTTTTCTTGTGGATTGTATTTTCTGTTGCCGTTGGACTGTTTATTGGACTGTGTTTGTTTGCCGCCTGCCCTGATCCTTGCCTGTTATTTGGACTGTGTTTGTTTGCCGCCTGCCCTGACCATTGCCTGTGACTTTACTCTGCTTGTCTGCCGTCTGCCTCGACCATTGCCTGTCCCTGTTTGTGTCTCTGCCTTTGCCCCTGTCTGCTTTGGTGTTTATCGTAATAAAGCTGCAAATGGATCCTCACGCCTTCGACCCATCATTACAACAAGGCATGAATAGTCCGCACTTTAGATGAGTTCACAACAATATTTAACTGACAACTACTAAATGTTTTATAACTACCTGAATTAATCATGAATTACAGTAGGAATATGCATCAATTGAATGTTTTGGCACAAATGTCTTTGAAATTTGTTGTGGTTTGTTAGTTTTAACAGTAAACTTGAAAGGAAAAGACTTGATGACGTTATTAAGGTCATCTAATGTGAAGTACCTTTTGGAAATAAGGGACTTTATGCAAAGGCTTAACTCTGTTGGTACTATACCTTCAAACAGGTCATGCATAAAATCTGGTGGAAACCCTTGAACTGTCTGGAAATAATTAAGTTTATCAAGAACACAGTCTCTTTACTCCATCCAGGGAAACCAGTGAATTCACCTTCAATTCCTCAAGGGTCTGTTTGTGAGTTTCAGTCATCCTGAGTGGAAACACCCCCTCTCTGACTTGAAGTCAATATCCTTGCGACTAGCTAGGCAAAATCTGCAGAATTTATCAACATTGAAACTTTCTTGGAAGCCAGCTACCGAGTGGGCCCCCAAGTTGTCCGCTGACACATACAACACAGAACCCTTGACACTTGTTCCTAGTTTTTGAACATACAATCCTTCCTCTTCAAGGACTTGAATGTCCCTAATCAGTGGTTGAAAAATGGCATCATAGCCATAATTCTTTACATCATTGCTATTACACAGACAAGCCAGAAAAATTGATTGTACTGAAGACCTATACTGTGCTGGCAATTTTGATATCACCCAATACACTGCACAGACCTTATGCTTTTTTTTTATGTTCCCAGTGGGTTACATACCTCATAATCATTTATATACATCCCAAGTGCAATGCTCAGGCAAAGGATTCCCTTTGCAGTACAGTCCATCTCTGTATGTTTTAATCTGACCGGACTGGTCAGCAGTTTCCTGCAGGATTTTATCCAAAATGTGATCACGGTTCAACAACTCTGTCAAAACTTTCAAAATTGGAACATAAAAAAACTTTTTTTGGGAGGACGATTCTAAAACATATTCAACTGGCTCAATTACTTTGAAGTTGTCCTTGTAATAAGTGGTTCTTTTGTATTCGGTTGCAAAAGGGCCACTCTTTGAAAGGGAAGTTAGGGGATTTGTTTTTTTGACTATCTCAGCTAAGGCAGCAGTCACTTCATTGGTTAATACACAATTGTGCTTAACCAATACACTTACAATTATTCTTAGAGTGAACTCTTGCACAATTGAATAAACACTGCAAAGCTCATTTACAGTTTCCTGTGTGGTGGCTTTTGAGACATGTAGAGTTGTTTGCATGTTTAATCAAATCCTGTAGGTCTTGGACATCTATGTCACTATCTACTGTTGAGCAATCCGGGCTGATTGAATGGATTTCAGAGTCTGCACTTTCAGGGTTTGAATCACCAGGAATGCAAGTTTGATACAAGTCTGTTCGAAAATCTTTCAAAGTGCTGTGGTGATGTTTCCTACTTTTATGAGCATGGAAAGTGCTGTACACACTGGTCTGGAAACTACAGTCTTGAAAGAGGCACCTCACTGACTCTTTTTAATGTGTGTTTTAAGATGTGCAAAATACTGTGAAACACTGCAAGCCTCTGAAAAATTACACAAGTCACAGCTCACATTTGATGTTGCTTTAAGAAATTTTGAGGAGGCTTGAACACACTGACTATGGTCGCAAGTTAAATGCTTCTTCAGAGACAGTTCACTCCTAAATATGCATATACAATCTTTATAGATGCATGGGAGTGGACAGTGACTTGCCTGATGGCAGTGTTTCAGCTTGTAATGTGTGATTAGGGTACACTGGTTGGGCGAGGAAAATCTACAAATCTTGCAACACCACCTCATCGATATGGAGTTGTGCTTCCACTGTGCTTGCACTGTACTGATCCTGCAAATAAAATAACAAAAAAGTCAAACTCCAGCCAAGTACACATACACATTTTACATGCAGAAATATTCACTGAACATCTTACATCCCAAATACAATGAGGGAAAAAAATATCAACACTTTTTATTTTTATGGCTGGGTGATACATTTAATATTATAGTGTTGATGTTGCTGGCAATATAAAATTGAGCAATGCTGTAAATTTAGCTTTTATTAGGTGAAATTTTTTTCTACAAATAACGTAATTCTGAATTTCATGATTCCTTGGGCCTTCACAGTTAACACAAAAGACATAAAAGTTTAATGATGTGATTATTAAACTACAAAAAGTTGTGACATTACATTAATACAAGATCAGCACGCAAGTTAGCTATACAGAAGACACACCGTTTCCACGTGCTCAAAAATATTCAGATGGTAACGTTATGTAATTTGAAAGAATAACAACTGAGTGTTTAAGAAACAGAAGTCAATCAAGCATTTTTATAATATAACAACAAATTAGAAGTAAATGTTGTTGCAACCATGTATAATAAAAATGCATATTTCTCATATTAAACACAAATATGGACTGGCGGCGCTGCTTCAGATATTACTGGTCATTCTGTGTTTCTATATCCGTGTCCCAATTAAGGGGCTGCGTCCTCCGGAGGTCGCATTTGAAGGCTGCATACGTCGTCCAGTCGGTCTCATTTAACGGTAGATTGCAAAGTAATAAAAAAATAAAGTATTTTACACTTCACGAGGAATAACAGTCAATTTTATTACGGTTATTTTTCTTAAATGAGACCGACTCGATGACGAATGCAACCTTCAAATGCGACCTCCGGAGGGCGCAGCCTCTGAAATGGGACACAGCTTATGATAAAAGCTAACGATAATGAGATCCGATTAAGAACACGCTAAAATGTCACTTATATGTACACTTTTTTATCTATTTATCAATATTAACTTACAATAGTCAAAGACGACTTCTCATTCTGCTCACATCTCGACAGCGGTATATTAAACTGTCTTAGTTCGCAAAGTGTGATTGCCTGAAATCAAAACGCGGATGGTGAGCGCTAACGAAACAATCCTAAATTAACATTAAATAAAGCACAAATCAGGGTATACTTACTCATTTCATTATTTGCAGTCCATAAAGTCCATCTGTACTCGTTCAAACGCGGGCTCCTTCATCATCTTTTCTTGCATGTTCAGCAACTTCTCGTGCAGAAAATGCGAATGGTGCGTCTGTCTCAAATTCGGTAAAATAGTACGTCATCATGACGTACAGTTTCTGGCACATGCGCATTTGAAAGAAAATTGACAGAACTTATGTTTTGTTGTTATATGAACACGTTATTTAAAGTTTTCAATTCCCCTTAAGTTGAGGTTGGTATAACTCATCCTATTGTGTAGTGAGACACTGCAAGTTGACGTGACATGATTTTATTTGTCCACCTGACTAAAACCCAGAATCATTTTTTACAGTGTATAAACCACATTCACCGTTTCTAATTCGATAGCAACACTAACTCTATAGCGGTAGACGAGAAGACTGCAATTATTTCTTATTTACTAGATTACAATCAAATTAATTTCCCAAAACATTTTGTTTCTGTCCTTTGTGCAGCATTTTATTTTTTCTGCACAACTGCACGCTCGCGCAGCCTAGAGGGAACATTGCTTACATGTACTTACTATAGTAAAAACAGTAAATCCTGCATAATTGCAAGCAACTAACCCTAAACCAAACCCTGATCCTACAGTAAGTTGTTAATTAACATTACTCAGTACTTAATTGTATAATTACACTGTAACAATGGCACCTTAAGATAAAGTGTAACCTTATTTTTCTTTAGACCGCATTAACTGCGTTTATGAAATCTAATACAAACTAAAGACTTTATACAAAGATCGTGATCATTCAAAGTGCAATGTGCAATATGGCGGAATAAGTCCTGCCATCACTGCAGCTGCCGTTAGAAGCTCTGGTTGCTATAGAAACAGTCAGTGTTCTGAGACATGCACTTAGGACTGTACATGTGCATTGGCTGGTCCAGCCTTAAAAATTATTTTTTTGGAGAACCAAAATTTATGAGATGGTTGTTGTCAGACTTCGTTGGTGAATTCAAATATGAAATTTAATCATAAGCTTGTTGAAGAGCTTTGGAGAGTTTAATGTTTCCCCATACAAAGAGATAGGAGCTGTACTTGCATGACTGAGTTAGCTGCCTGAGAGGCATTTCAAAGATAGCCGCAGAGTGAAATGACTTTCTTGAAAGGGACTTTGATATAAACACAAATTTGAGCTTAAACTTAATTATTAGACTTTCACCTTTTTGTTTGAATTTCCCCTATCAAAATAATACTGAAAAAGAATTGTGTTCATGGAAGGACACCAAGAAGGAAACCACTGCTCTCTCTCTCTCTCTCTCTCTCTATATATATATATATATATAAAAACCTTACCCAAGACCACCTGTGGTGCTCCTAGATTTACTGCCACCATTAGGTTGTGGCTGCTAAAGGAGGACCTACAAGTTACTAAATTACTATTTTCACTTACTTTTTCCTGCCTGCACTATGAATGATTATTTAGTCTCTTCAATTACAATTTGAGTAAAACTATTTGTAAATTATTAATTTAATCAGATTGTGTTTTTATCACACATTTTATGAGAAATCAAAGGGTTCACAAATGTTTTTCTAACAGATGTCTTTGGGATATTTGCACACTGAACTGCGATTTGATTTTCTTTCTTGCATCTCTTTGCATACTGTGTTATTTTTATTTAACCATTTATTGCCATGGTTAAAATACAGCCTATATGGATTTGTGCTGTTTGTTGATTCTCATATGCAAGTGAGTGCTAAGTGTTATGAATAGCTGTCTTTTGAATTTTGATCCTTCTTGATCTCAGTGTCGATCATTCTCTATTAATCACCTGTTTAGAAACTGGTTTAAGTCCTACCTCTTAGATCTTAAGCAGTTTGTTACTATGGGTGGATGCAGGTCTAAGGTTGGTTTGGTGCAATCTGTCATTCCTCAGGGATCAATATTGGGCCCTTTACTCTTTAGCATTTAGATTTCTCCCCTTGGTCAACTCTTAAGATCACTCAGTCCTAATTTTTAATTTTTATGCAGATGACACCCAGATTTACATATATTCAGAACCCGATGATAAAGTGGCTGTGTCCTTTCTTCTTACGGTATTTCTGAGAAAAAAATGGATGTCTCAATTTTTGTTGTCTTAACAGTGACAAGCCTCAGGTTATGCTCATTGGCTCACCCCACCAGCTACGTAAAGCTGGGTATTTAACCCTCTGGAGTCTGAGGATTTTTGGGACCCTGGAGAAGTTTTGACATGCCCTGACATTTGTGCTTTTTTCAGTTGCTTATAAACATATTAATGGCAAAAGTGTCATTATACTGTATTCAGCACGAACTAGGCTACCATAATATGTGAGCAACATGTATGTACATGTTTGTATTTTTGAGAGAATAACCTTTATGCGTGGTTATTGAAAAAACAAAAAACTTAAGTCACTGAAATACGGCCACAAAACAAATACTAAATATGTGTTTACAAGACTTCTGGGTATTGGAGGTTGTAGACTAGAATTTTTGCTTCAAAATGATGTAAAAATTATCCTGCCTACTCATTCATATAAAACAATACATTGATTTAAATTTTGTAAGACACTTTTTGTCAAGAAAGACATTATGTGGGAGATATGAATGTTCATGAATAATGCTGTGATTCACACCTGAGAAGACAAATACCCGCATAATGAGCCCTTTCAGTCAGGTAGGCTATGTGAGAGGAAACTAAAAAAAATATTTTTTTTGGTAGTTTATTCAAAATATAGTTAACAATATAAATGAGACACGTTTTGAATAAATGAGGGCACATTTTGAGTATAGAGTTTTACCTGGAAATAAATCCTGTTCAAATATATAAGTGAACATCACTTACCTGGCATTCCTGCACTGGAGAAAAAAGAAGAAGAAAAAAAAAACTTTTGTGCTTCCAGTCAGTGATCTCACCATTATATTCATTCAGAATGTCCAGTGTGGGCCAATATATGGTCACTGTGATTCTCAAATCTGTGATATAAAAGGAAAAACCCTCTGTGAGCATGCTGATAACAGGATCATATCAGCTATTGTATTAATTGTAATATAATGTCCACTCTTAACAGAAAACATGATTTTTGTGATGTTTGCATGCATGTATTTTTGCACATCATGTGAAGAAAATGTTGTATAGGCATAAATTTCAAATTACAGTACCAGTCAAAAGATTGGACACATTACTGTTTATAATGTTTTTGAAAGAAGTCTCATGATCATCAAGCCTGCATTTATTTGATCAAAAATACAGGGGGAAAAAAAACTGTGAAATTATTATTAAAAAAATGTTTTTATATTACCCAATATGGCAATTTACTAATGTAAGTTGTGTGTAGTAAACGAAACTGCACGTCGATCTGCCCCATTAATTCACACTGAGACAAACAAAACTTGCAGGATTTATATTTAAACAGTTTTTTTTTTGCGGTTTAATATTCACAGACACTATATCGCGATTAGAATAAAGAACCTAAAGGGGGGGTGTAATGCTATTTCATGCATTCTGACTTATTTACACTGTTAAAGAGTTGGATTCTCATACTAAACATGGCCAAAGTTTCAAAACACGAGTTGGACGTATGACAGAGTATTTCTGTGCTAAATCCACTACTTCCGGTTTCGGTACAGGATTCAGAGAGTTTTTTTGAGTGTGTCCTGTATGACGTCAAAAGAGAGCGGAATTCCTTGTATAGGCACTTCTCCCCTGATAAGCACACACATCACCCAGAGCAAGCGCACGTCCATCAACACGCTTCGTTCTGGGATACGGAAGCCGAGAGATTTTTCAACAATGACTGTGTCCCAACTCAGGGGCTGCACCCTTTGAAGGCTGCATACATCATCGAGGCATTCTCATTTAATAAAAATAACCGTTAGATTGCAACGTAAGAAAGAAATTACAGTATTTTACACCTCACAGTGAATATCAGTCAATTTTATTACTGTTACTTTTCTTAAATATGACATCCTTGATGAAGTATGCAGCCTTCAAATGCGACCTCCGGAGGACACAGCCTCCAAAATGAGACGCAGCTCCTGTCACCAAAGGAGTGCGTTTTTGGTTGTGAGGGAAAGATTACCTTTTTCGATTTGACTTACAAGATTTAAAACCTGACATTTCAATGTTTCTTTAGACATATGTCTCATTTTTGTGTCATTAGTATTCACTAAGTTACAGTTCATTTTCTGAGGGTGTATCAGATTGGACTTCATTCAGAGAGAGACGACAGATCATGCATCATGTTAGTTTTCTTTATTTTGCAAAAAGCATAACATTTTGTTTTTAACTCAAATAATTTGTACACAAATAAAAGAATACATTTCACAGATTAGAATGGTATATAACTCTTAATTGATATGTCCAAAATTGACAGAGTATTTTTAGTCTCTTTCACACTGGTAAGAAAAAATCAAGATGGTATCGCTGGCGATACCGCCAACTCCAGAGTGTTAACCTTAAATGTGGATGGCTCTATTATGGAGTTTCAAGCAAAACTAAATTTCAGAGTGATATTTGATGCCAATTTAACATTTTATCCTCATGTCCAGAATACTGTTAAAAAAAATCATTTTTCATCTTAGAAACATTGCCAGACTAACGCCACATGTTGTCATTCCTTGTGGCTAAACAGTTGATCAGCATTTTTGTATTTTCCCGCATTGATCATTGCAATGCTGTACTGGCTGGGGTCTCAAAAACTACCATAAATAAATGACAGTTTGTGCAAAATTCAGCTGCTAGAATCCTGACTAGGACAAGAGATCACATCACTCCTATCTTGGAGTCCTTGCACTGGCTCCTGTCAGGTTTTATGTTGACTTGAAAATTCTCATGCTTACCTGCAAGGCTTTGCATGGTTCGGCTCCTCAATTTGTCAGAGCTCTTAACCCCCTACACCCCAGTAAGTGATCTCCACTCTGAAACTTGTCTTTTAACTGTTCCGCCGTTGAAACTGTATCACCATTGGGTGATAGAACTTTCTCTTCATTTGCTCCGAAACTGTGGAACTCTCTGCCCTCTGAGATTAGACATGCAGAATCTCTTGGTGTTTTAAAATCTTCAGTTAAAACTCACTTTTTTAGGGTAGCTTTTATTTGATTACTTTGTAATTGTTTTTATTCTATACTGTTTTCTTCTTGAATTGTTTTGATAGCATGCTTTTTCATTTTAATTGTGTATCAGAATGCATTTCTCTTTCATGAATGCATTTTTCTTATATGAATGTATTTCTCTTTTATTCTTGTAAAGCGCTTTGAGATGCAACTTTTAAAGGTGCTATAGAAAATAAAGTTTATTATTTGTGTTAAATTTTCTCTCTTATTTACACAAAACATTAAGCCAAAAACCTTAAGATTACCTTAATATGTACAAATCTAGTTATTACTGTTTGTTTTTTTTTGTTTGTTTGTTTTGTGTGTGTGTGTGTGTGTGTGTAGGAGCTTGAATACTACCAGGCAGTGTGTAGAGAAGCTCCTTCTGTTCCCAGATCCTGCATCAAGTCATCTTGCTCTCGATCTTCCCGAACCAGACTTCAACAGACAGCCAGAAAAGACACACATTCCTGTAAGACAGCAACCAATGAGAGAGCACACACACACACACACACACACAAGCTGGCATGTACTGTATAGTTTACGAGGACTCTTCATAGGCACAATTGTTTTATTCTGAGTGATCTTTTTTTTTTTGTCACCAAAAAGTGAAGATTTTCACTGTTCAAGAAAAAAAAAAAAAACCGGTGCACTTATTTGTACCGAGAATTTTCGGTACGTGTCTTTCGGTTCGGTACACGTGTACCGACGAATACAGTTGTAGCCCATTAACCACTTTTAACGACCATTAACCACCAATAATTGCAATAAGCTCTGTGTTTTGTTACTTTTGATAAGAAACAAAGTGTCATCACTCAAATTCTGTCCATGCCGTTTTATCGCTCTTTGATGTGGCATGACAGATCGCTGTAGGTGCCTCAGTTCAAGCTGCAGCGCAAGTGAATGCCGTCATCCCTTCATTAATACTAGTTACAGAATAAACATGAATGAACATCTGAAGGTATGTTTAAAGATACAGTACAACTTACTGAAACGTATCTTGTGTAATCGCTCAATCAGTATTTCAACTGTGGAAAGACCAATAAAACAGCTTGTAAACAATGTCACGTACCATTTACCTCATAAAAGCCATTCAGTGTCCACATCTTGTTAGAGAAATCGCTAGAGAAATGAACTACATGCACTATATTAGCCTATATATTCATCCTATTTTATTTAACCTGTCTTGATTATTTAATGTATATGTTTAATGTATGTTTAAATAAATCTGTCATGAAAACAAGTTATGACGGCCACTGTATAAATTAATATATTTTAACAACGAATTGGAGTAGAAACATAATTTTATAATTAGATTTAGAAGTTAATGCAAAAACTGCCTTATATTCAATTTACATGTTTGCATACAATTTTTATGTGAGTGTTGATTATTATATCATTATAAACCATCATTTTTGTGTACCGTTACACCCATAGAAGAACCTGTTATCACAACTATCACAAAACACAAAAAAGTTGTTTATCATCCAGGTAACTTCACACAGTATTAAGATTTAAGGGTATGTAAACTTTTGAACTGGTTTATTTGTGTAAATTATTTTGGTTATTATTTTGTGTTATACATAATCGCTTATTCAGAACAGTAAATAAAAAATAATTAAATTAGTCCCTAAATGACTCCACTAATATAATCCACTTGAAGGAGTGAATTCGGACACTGAGTGCCCTGGAATGGCTGCCGTTTTTGTGTAGTTTGTGCTTGCTGTTTAATAATCATTGGAAACTTAGCAAACTGGCAGCTTCAGTAGTAATGAAAATATTTACAGTGCCACTTGAAAGTTTGTGAACCCCTTGCAGAATCTGTGAAAATGTGAAAAATTAACAAAATAAAAGAGATAATACAAAATGTATGTTATTTTTTATTTAGTACTGTCCTGATTAAGATATTTTACATAAAAGATGTTTACATATAATTCACAAGACAAAAAATAGCTGAATTTATTAAAATGACCCCGTTGAAAAGTTTGTGAACCACTGATTCTTAATACTGTGTGTGGTTACCTGGATGATCCACGACTGTTTTTTTTTTTTTTTTGTGATGGTTGTTCATGAGTCCCTTGTTTGCTCTGAGCAGTTAAACTGAGCTCTGTTCTTCAGAAAAATCCTCCAGGCCCATCTTCAGATTTCCAGCATCTTTTGCATATTTGAACCCTTTCCAGCAGTGACTGTATAATTTTGAGATCCATTTTTTCACACTGAGGACAATTAAGGGACTCAAACACAACTATTAAAAAAGGTTCAAACATTCACTGATGCTCCAGAAGGATGTCTTTCATTTAACCCTTCACATTCCATCAGAAAATGAATTCATGCTTGTAGTCGATTGTGGGGGGGAAGGGTTTAAGCAGATTAAATGATTGGAGAAGTCCAACATACATCACCAGAGAAAAGTCTGGAATTTTCTGGAGTCTGGAAATTGAGTTTGACATTTCATTGTAGTGATTTTGGATTAGCCTCACACGAGGGCACCACAAATGTAGTGATTTATGGTCTTAAATATTAATATTTAGTATTAATGTTAATATTGAGTTTTTGGTCACACATCACCTAAGGTGAGTGTAAGAGTGTCAGATGATTCCTTTCTATATTTCAGGGCAACAGCCAAGGAATTTCACCTTGACAATAAAGAACAATCATGGAATATTGTTGACTGAATTAGAATTATTAGAATAAATTAAAGGAAGTTTGTCATCTGACCAATCTGAAGGATTTAGTGAGATTTGGGCAAGCTTGTAGAGCCTCTGATTATCAACACAAGAATGACACAGTTTGCAATAAAAATGAATTTATTAGCAAAAAGATATACAAGAGTAAAATATCACACTCACTAAATACTACTAAGGAAAATGACTAAACTACTAGGAAAATTGAATCAATAATCAAACAGAAACTACAAACTACTACACAAATGGACATTAACAAAATGAATGCCAAGTAGATGAGCAACGGAATGGACGAAGCAATGATTGGGTAATTAGCAGTCTATGGGGGAGTCAATTGTGGTCTTTCTGAATGCTGGTATGAAATAGTAAATAAGCATTTACTATGAATACAGATAACATGTCGGATGTATCTATCTGTATACGCTGACCCTCGATAAACAGTCTCTAGTAAAAGTCAAGTTTATTTCTAGAGCACATTTAAAACAACAGAGGTTGACCAAAGTGCTGTACATCCAAAATCATAAACAACAACAAAGATACAGAGAGACAAAAACAAAACAGACAACTTTCAAACTGAATTAAATGCCACAGAATAAAAGTATGTTTTAAGACTAGATTTAAAAGCAGAGAGTGTTGGGGCCAGCCTCACCGACAATGGTAAATTATTATTCCATAGTTTAGGGCCAGCAACTGCAAAGGCCCTATCACCTCTATGCTTCAGCCTTGCTCTAGGTACAGCCAGGAGCATGTAGTCCGCCGACCTAAAGGATCTTGCTGGGACATATGGTTGTATGTGGTCAGAAAGGTAGATCTACACAAATAGCAATCTCATATAGCAACAACCTAATGCCAAGGCCTTTGGGAAAAGGTTTGGTTAGCATATATTTACGTTTCAGGTGATCAGTCTGGCGACGGGAAACGTCTTCCACTGGTATCCTTTTGTTTGCAGTGGGAGAGACTGGATTGCTTTCCAACAGTTGCAGAGCTGCTGGGGGTCTTTGTGTAATCCAGAGAATTGTAGGTCAGACGGTGGTTGATCTGCAGGATCTTCTGTAGGTTGCAGGTACTTGAGTTATGGAGATAAAGAAGATAATGTCCTCTGCAGAAGCAGTTGGGCTGCTTGAAAGTCCGTGCGGTGAAAGGTTTACTCGCAAGAGTATAACCTTGGTTGTGCTGTTGTTCTTCCCTAATCATTTCAGAAACTCAGAACAACGGTGTGTTCACTTGGGAAAACTTTTAATCCTTCCCGTTGTGGAGGGGATTACTAATCCCCGCCTTTCCTGCTGTGGTGATTTGATTGGGTCATAGCATTCCAGGTCTCCGCCCATCATGTCACACCTTTCCATCATGTGGAACTTGTTGCATTGGTTGATGTATCACCTAGATGTCCATTTCTATGTCAGTGGGTGAGATTACATTGGCTGTTTCCACTGTGTGTGCACAGTTTCCTGGATGAGTAAAAAGATGTATAGGACATGTTCCTTACAGTATTCCTGTCCATTTTTGGTGGTTTCAAGCCAGTGTGTTTAGAGATCTTGAGGCCTTTCTTTGTTCTTGCTGTGCTCTAGCCAGAACCGGTTTGGTGGCCCTGGGAGTCCATGATCGTTCACACTTTGGTTTCAGGCATGGAGGGCTGAGGTGAACAAAGGCAACTCGTGATGAGATTAGCCTGTGATCAATGGGCCGTTGATGTCATCTTTCCTGCCCTCTACCTTTGGCAGTCCCGATTACAATAGTTGTCGTTGAGAGTCCTATCACACCATTTTGCCATCATGTCTGCTGTTCACTACACAGTTATACTGTAAAATGAAACATAGAAAGTATCCTTGTAAACATGTATGCCAAATCACACACACAAACATAAACAGCACTGCAGAACAGCATCCACTAATTCTCACTTAATCTTATCAGATTTTCTTTATTATATGAATACATTTTAACAATTTGCTTCATATGTTTTTACATTTTACCTAGTGAGAGTGAAGGAGAACAATCTTCTTCCCATTCTGCTGGATGAGTTTCCACAGGTGCAGCTCTCTCCTCACACTCTGTCCCGCATGTGGAAACAACAGCTCAGACAGATTGACCAGCTCAATTCCTCCAAAAACCAGAGCAGACACACACTGCCCAAACATTTAAACCAGGTGAGAGATCTAACACACACAAACACACTGTTTTTATGGCCCATTAGGTTGCTAAATTTAAATTCAGTAGTTTCATTTCCCCGTTTACATTTAGTATTATCAGAATACTGTCAGCATGTCAATTAAAGCACTGCCTCTATACGCCAATCAGGCATAACATTGTAGTGATTTTGGATTAACCTCACACAAGGGCACCACAAATGTAGTTATTTATGGTCTTAAATATTAATATTAATATTGAGTCAGATGATTCCTTCCAATATTTTTGGGGCACCAGCAAGGAATGTCACCTTGACAATATAGAACAATCATGGAAGATTGAATTATAATTTTATAAATTGGAGGAAGTTTATCATCTGACCAATCTGAAGGATTTAGTGAGATTCGGGCGAGCTTGTAGAGCCTCTGATTATCAACACAAGAATGACACAGTTTGCAATAAAATTAATTTATTAACAAAAAGATACAAGAGTAAAATATCACACTCACTAAATACTACGAAGGAAAATGACTAAACTACTAAGAAAATTTAATCAATAATCAAACAGAAACTACAACACAAATGGACATTAAAAAAAATGAATGCCAAGTAGATGAGCAACGGATTGGACAAAGCAATGAATGGGTAATTAGCAGTCTATGGGGGAGTCAATTGTGGTCTTTCTGCATGCTGGTGTGAAATAGTAAATAAGCATATACTATGAATACAGATAACGTGTCTAATGTATCTGTGTACGCTGAACCTAGATAAACAGCCTATACACAAATAGCAATCTCATATAGCAACAACCTAATGCCAAGGCCTTTGGGAAAAGGTTTGATTAGCTTATATCTACATTTCACTTGGTCGGGTGATCAGTCCGGGAATGGGAAACGTCTTCCACTGGTATCCTTCTGTGTGCAGTGTGAGACTGGATAGCTTTCCAACAGTTGCAGAGCTGCACTGAGTGCTGGAGGTCTTTGTGTAATCCAGAGAACTGTAGCTCAGATGGTGATTGGTCCGGAGTATCTTCTGTAGGTTGGAGGTACTTGAGTTATGCAGGTCAGGAGCCAAAGTCCTCTGCAGAAGCCGTTGGGCTGCTTGAAAGTCCGTGCGATGAAAGGTTTACTCGCAAGAGTATCACCTTGGTCGTGCTGTTGTTCTTCCCTCGTCAGGTCAGAAACTCAGAACAAGGGTTTGTTCACTTGGGAAAGCTTTTATTCCTTCCCGTTAGGGAGGGGATTACTAATTCCCGCCTTTCCTGATGTGGTGATGTGATTGGGTCACAGTATTCCAGGTCTCCACCCATCACGCCCACCTTTCATCTTGTAGAACTTGTTACATTGCCCCAAAATACACAGTTAAATAAAACAATGTCTTTAGGACCTTGGAAATGCTTTATTTCTTTTTCAAACCTTTCTCAAAGTCCTTGTGGCAGTGTTCTGAACCCGTAGAGTCCAAACTTGATGTGAATTGGTCATTTTTGTCTCAGTGGGTGTAATTGCATTGGCTTTTATTCCAGGTGCGGTTTCAACTCTGTGCACTGTATAGGACATGTTCCTTACAGTATTCCTGCCAATTTTTGGTGATTTCAAGCCAATATGTTTAGAAATTGTCTTTCTTTTCTTTGTTCTTGCTGTGCTCTAGCCAGAACCAGTTTGGTAGTCCTATGAGTCCATGGCCATTCACACCTTGGGCTCAGGCATGGAGGGTTGAGGTGAACAAAGGAAATTCGTGATGAGATTAGCCTGTGATCAATGGGCCCTTGATGTCATCTTTCCTGTCCTCCACCAGTCTTGATTACAATAGTCATTTAGTTGTCGCTGAGGGTCCTATCACACTCTTTTGTATTAATCAAAGTGGGACAAAAGGATGTCTGTTGTGAAGCTCTGGTGCCATCATGTCTGCTGTTCACTACAACATTATGACCACTGACAGGTGAAGTGAATAACACTGATTATCTCTTCATCATGGCACCTGTTAGTGGGTGGGATATATTAGGCAGCAAGTGAACATTTTGTCCTCAAAGTTGATGTGTTAGAAGGAGGAAAAATTGAGTGAGTTTGACAAGGGCCAAATTGTGATGGCTAGACGAATGGGTCAGAACATCTCCAAAACTTTAGCTCTTGTGGGGTATTCCCGGTCTGCAGTAGTCAGTATCTATCAAAATTGGCCCAAGGAAGGAACAGTGGTGAACCGGCGACAGGGTCATGGGCGGCCAAGGCTCACTGATGCACGTGGGGAGCGAAGGCAAGCTGGCGGAGGCAGTGTGATGCTTTGGGCAATGTTCTGCTGGGAAACATTGGGTCCTGCCATGTGGATGTCATAATGTTATGCCTGTGGTGTATATCAAAATAAAAAATGTCTAAATGTAAAAAAAAAAAAAAAGAATGGTGTCATTGTCTAGGTTAAGTAAATTCAGAATTGAATTATTGTAAGAATCAATAGTTATTAATTTATCTATATCAGCACTGGAGTAAACAGTGATGTCATCATCCAGCTCAGTTCAGTTCACATGTTGATGCAGGCAGATCAAAACATTGTTGAAAATCAAATATCAAGTGTCCCCTTTACTGTTTTGTTAGACAACCAATGTTTTTAAAATGATAGTTCATGAAAAATGAAATTGAATGAATTCTGTCATTTACTCCCCTATGTTTTTTTCAAAACTCTGACTTTTTCTTCAGTTCAGGTTTAGTAGCAATATCTAAAAGGAGTACTCTCTTTCATATGGTGAAAGAATACTAGGGTTGTCAAGAAAAAACAATATAAAAGTAGTTCATATGACACTATATTTCAAGCCTTCTGAAGCCTTACACTGGCATAATGTTGTAGCGAAAGATAACATATTAACGTATGTTAATTTTAAACTGATATGTCTTGGCTGACCACTTCTGATCAGTGTACCCAGCCCAGGTCCACAGGTTTCAGCTCTGAATGCAGTGGGTTTACTTTATTTGTATTTGTAGCTGGAAGAAGCTCAGAAAAGACATGACATGCTGGTGCAGATCATCCGCAAAGAACAGGAACACAACCGGCGCCTTGTAAGAGCAAACTCATAATAAAGACACATAAAGACAAAATCACACAAAATTAAAAGATCTCAATGAATCTGAATTTTATGTTTCAGAGAGAGTTCAGGGAGAGGATCCAACAGCAGAAGTTTGCTCAGAATAAGCTACAAGAACAGCGGCAACAGTTCGCTCGTGCTAAAAAATACTACAGCATCTATCACGTCCAGCTACATGCCAGACTGATGCAAGCAAAGACACAAGAAGAGCGAGTAAGTGCCAAATCCACATGCACATCCACATGGTTGCTAAGGTGTTGTGGGTGGTTGATAGGCGGTTGCTATGGCAATCTGGGTGGTTGCTAGGGTGTTGCTAGGCGGTTGCTAAGGTACTTGGGGTGGTTGCTAAGGTGTTGCTAGGCGGTTGCTAGGGTGTTCTGGGTGGTTGCTAGGTGGTTGCTAGGGTAACCTAGGTGGTTGCTAGGGTGTTGCTAGGCAGTTTCTAAGGTACTTGGGGTGGTCACTAAGGTGTTGCTAGGCAGTTGCTAGGGTGTTCTGGGTGGTTGCTATGGTAACCTGAGTGGTTGCTATGATGTTACTAGGTGGTTGGTAGTTGTCACAGATGGTTACTATGGAGTTTTTATAGAGTTCTTAGCATGTTCTTAGCCCGTTTTAGCACTTAGCTAATCACTCTTAGCATGTAGCTATCCACTGCTAGCATGTGTAGCATGTCCAAAGTTCTGTTTGCTAGCATGAGTCAAAGGAACCAACCGCCATGTCTCTACGATGCTCTGATGCAGAGATATAGGTTCAGATTTGAAGATATCCCTCTTTGGGTTTGGGTTGCTAGGGCATGGCTAGACAGTTAGCAGGCTTAAACTAATAGACTGCATGTCTGCCCAAATCAAAAGAGCCAAACTCACATGTCTCTATGATGTTCTGATTCATTTATATCCATCTCATCTATTTTTCAATGGAAGTCTATGGGGTGGTTGCTAGGGTGCTCTAAGTGGTTGCTAGGGCATGGCTTGATAGCTTCACAGTGATCCTGAGAGACTGATTGGTTGCCTGAGTAAAATGAGCCCACCCCCTCGCCTCAGACATTGTGATCCAGAGTTATGACTTGTCAAAGTTTGTCGCAATGTTAAGTCTATGGGATTTTTCGGGTGATTTTTCGTACACCCGATCGCTTATAAAAGTCATAGCACACCATTCCTCAATATTCCGCACGATTTGACGCCTCATTCATGGGTCTAGGACAAAAGCTGCGGGACGAGTTACGCGCCGAAATTTTGTCCAGAAGAAGAAGAATAAGTATGGAGGAGAACAATAATGATGCTTCGCCTTTGGCAAGCATTATTAATAAGTATGCAAGAGAGCAATAATGATGCTTTGCCAGAGGCAAGCACCATTAATAAGTATGCAAGAGAACAATAATGATGCTTCGCCAGAGGCAAGCACCATTAATAATAAGTTTAAATAGCATTTCAGTAAGTTGTTTTTTTCAAGCCAACTTAGTAAGAAGCTTAAGTACAATATCAGCCAATTTTAAGCCAACTTAATAATAATAAGCTTAAGTACAATATCAATAAGTTGGCTTTTTCAAGCCAACTTAATTACACTCCACATTACAGACAGTGGTTGATCTGCGGAATTAGTAATTTTGGTAGTTTGTTTTTGTATTTCTGTCGGTAATGTTTTGCTCCTGGTCTTCTAATAGTGCTAACAACTTGTGCAAAATATCTACGTTCTTGGAAGATAATTAGAATTCTTGTCTAATAAAATGATTGTATCTGATCTAATATAAATAACACCAAGTTTGCTGTTGTCGGCACACTTTGTAGACAAAACACAATGTTTTCAGAAAAAAGAAGACAGAGTGAGAAAGAGCAAAGGGAGGCTGCTAAAGCCTGTTCATCATTGCAAATATGGATTCAAAGCTCCAGCATGCCAGTGGGTAAATCATCATATAGAATATTTAGCAGACAGTTTGTCACACTTTAACTTCTGTGTAAAGTATGTTACCTATTAATCAATTGTCTTGATATTAGTATCTATAACATACGTCATATTTATAATACTTTTATTAATACTATATTAATAGTATACATAATTTAAAAAGGTAATATACTATAAATGTTCTAAGTGAGTTGTATCTTAGCATAGTAGGCTACTGTCACAGACACGCCAGGCTCCTCCATCAGCCAATCACTGCGCACTCCCTCACCAGAATACTGATCACACACACCTGCTCCCCATCAGCACCTTATCACCACAGACTTTAAAACACTCCACTCACCTCTGTCAGTTGTCTGGTCTCATTCATACGAAGGACTCCTCAAGTTGATCTCCCTGTATACTCTATTATCTACCTGTTCTACTCCAGCGTGTTTTCCAGTCTCTGTGTTCCCATCATCTGTGTGTGAGTGTGTTCACCTTCTCCGTTCCTTCATCCAGTCTCCGGCCATCCACTCTACCTCCATCCTCTAACCTGCAAGAAAAGGACAGTATCAGTATTGTTAATTCATCCCTTCTATTATCCTTTGCCATCTACTTACCTTCTCTGCTGTTGTTTACCTGGCTGTTCCTCAATAAAACACCATTTGCTTGCAATCTGTGTCTCCTGCTATTCTGTCCGTAACAGGTACAATGGGGCTAAAGGCACAGCCTAAGGAAAATGTGCTTTTACTCCCATAGTGTAACACGTAGTTGCAAACAAGGAGAGACAGGAACAATGGAACGTATGTGTAACAAATAACAGACAACTGAGCAGGACAAAACTCAGGGCTAAATACACAGAGAACTGATAAGGGAACTGGGACACATCTGAAAAGACTAACAAGGTAATTCCAGAACAACAGGTGACAGGAATGCAACAATCAGGCACACTGGGAAACTGGGTCAAATGAAGGGAACACAGGCAAACATGAGCTGAAACCAATAAAAACTAAACTAGAAACCCATGAACAGAGCTAAACCGTGACGCATGGTGTACGATTGCAGAAAAAATATATGTTTTTACTGAACATAGATGGAGAAACAGATTTTGTGTGAAAATAAATCATAAAAGTGGTTTTTGATTTGTTTAAAAATCTTACAAATGTATGAGGTGGCGAGGGGGGACCTTTTAACCCACACATGGGGCAAAACCAGCATGGGGCAAAAGGTACACATTATTTATACAAATACTTTAGCAAAAAATAATGTTTTAATAATGTCTAAGTTAATACTTGTTCAAAGCCATCACTTTAGCAAAGTTTGTGCTATTTTTCGTTTATTTTGATAAATAAAAATTAATTTTTGTTCAATAAATATACTATTATTTTAATGATAGTATGTTTATTGAACAAAAATGAATGTTCATTTTTTTAAAAAAAATACAGAAACAAAATTATTTAAAAACATAAAGATTCTGAAAGCATTGAATGAGATCCATTAATAATTTGGTATAGCTTTAACGTAGTAACAAACAAATAAATATGATATTTTATCATATGATATGAATAATATCATATTTTTAAATATGATGGTTTCATTATAAATATGGTTATTATCTCTAAGGTGGACACCCAACCTGATGATATTTACCAACGGAATCTAACAATGTCATGTCAACAAATGGAAAAGTCAGCCGGCTGTTTATTATCATGTTAAATATTGTGCCTTTCGCTGCAACAGAAAGGGCGCCTTTTACCCCAAATACCAAACATTTACATATTCTTAATTGTCTTAAAATAATTAACAAGACCTTTGTCTCAAAATATATTCAATAAATTTTTAGTTCTCATTTGCTACATAAATCTACAACATTTAAAAAAAACAAAAACAAAAACATTAAATATTAGATCAAATTAGCGCAGAATCAACTTTGCATTTCTGTCCGTGATCGCATCAAGGCTCAGCCAAATTTCTACGTACATCATCAAAAGCGGTTAAGAAAAGTGCTTTTACACTGGTGTGCCTTTGTCCCCATTGTACCCTTTATAATATAGATTTATGCTGTATGATATTAAATTAAACGTCTAATACTTTCATTCAAGATGAGGCAGCTCAAAGAGTGAGGGAGAGCCCACTGAGAATCAGACAGTTACAGGAAGACTGTTAAACTGGCTGACAGTAAAGGAATATGCTAGAGTGTGATAAGAAGTAAGATAGACATTAAATTATTTGAATGGAAGAGTAATTACAACAACATAAATTGAATTAGCACTAAAGCCTAACAATTTTATTTACAGTATGATTGTAAAAGGTTTGTTATTCATTCTCTATATTAAGATGATACTGCCTCAGAGTCAACCCTCTTATAGTGCCCCTTTTTTGGTTTGGGCCACTGCCCCTCAAAATGTCTGTGCATGGCCCTGCATATAAGCACCAGGGGCGTTTCCTCCGAGGAGGCAAGGCAGGAAGTGCCTCCTCAAAAAAACTGGATGAGAAAATAATGTTACAAAATTTGACATTAAAAAGTGTAAAAGTCACTTGTTTTTCTAAAGAAACAGCGTCAAACAGCAACACCAGCAGGTAAAGTTACAGCAGGGAGTCCATGTGTCTGTGCCTCCCTTCAGCTCACAGAAATAAAGCAGAGCCTCTATAGCATGCGGTGGGTTTAGTGGGGGGTAATTGAGAATGAATGGGGGAAAGTCACGTGAGAGGAGGCAATGCCTCAATTGTGCTATGATTGGATATGATCGGTTATGATTAGACATGATTGGTTCGTGTGATAAATCCCGCCTCTTGTTTTCGTGCACGTTCTCGACGAATCGGCCTGAATGAAGACAGTGATGCCGTTAATAGGAAGACTAATTAAAAAGTAAGTAAACAACTGTCACTTACATATCACCGCTTTATTTCATGTCAAAATCAAACTTGAAATGGCCAGAAAACATGATGACTCAGGATTTTTTTAGTGAGCAATCAGCGTGGTGAAATTAAAGGTACATCTTCATGTCTGTGACCACTGACCAGTGTGTACGTACAAGCTTGATGACTGCTGAAAATAAATTAACTATTAAAAAGAAAAGCTGAATATTAGTTTATAAATAATATACATTGTTTAAATTGTTACTGCCTTTAGTTATTATTTTGGAAAAAATGTAAAAACACTAACTTGATGAAATTTATACTTGGTTTTAATAAATAGAACATTACATAGTGTAAAAATAACAAAATAGAATTGTATTTGGTCTCTCTTTTTATGTAATGTTAACTTAAAATTGTGTAACAGGGACATAAATGAGGACTTTGCCTTCTCATTTTAAAACACCATCGCACACCTGTCACTGAGTCAGTTCCCACCACCTTCACGCAAAGATCATCGTCACCGGATCTCCACGCTCCGCCCACTCGTTCCCAATCACCAGAGTTCTAATCGACGACACCTGCACCGCATTACACCAGCACTATATAGACTCTCACTTACGTCACCTCACTGTCTGGTTCACACTTACCTGGACTCCTTACCCCTTCTGATATCTCCGTGTCTCCACTTGATCGTCATGTCTCGTCTTCCTCCAGCGTATAACCTGTTAAAGAGAAAGGACTCATTATCTGTTCAGCTAAGTGACTGTCATCAACGTGCTCATATCTGCAAACTACTTACCAGTGTTGTTCCTGTGTTCGTGCCTCTGTTTCAAAATAAACAAAGTGTTAACTGTGACCCTCTTGTTCCCGTCTGTTGTCTGACAGAAGACCAGACCTCATGCAGGGCTCCACGAACACAGGTGAGGATCGCACCACGGATCCGTTTGCCACGCTGGTGAATGCGGTGCGATCCTCCCTCACAACACCTCCCATGAGCACTTCACCAACAGTCACTCCGGACCTCGTGCACACCGTTTGCCTAGCACTACAACTCTCAGCACCCACTGCACCTACTTCATCAGCTGCCTCTGCCAGTCCCATGGCCCGACCAGCGACATTCACCGGCAGGGCGGAGGACTGCAGCGGGTTTCTCTTACAATGCTCATTGTATCTGGAAGCACAATCTCATCTCTTCACGACGGAACGTGCCAAGGTGGTGTTTATAATATCCCTCCTCTCCGGACGAGCATTACAATGGGCTCAACCCCTTTGGGAATCCGACACTCCTGTAACCGCCACAATCCGTGATTTCTTCAATCCTTTCCGAGAAGTGTTTGGACAAAATTCGGCTGACCTGTCCGTACATGTCCGTACAACTATTTAACTTACGTCAAGGAGAAGAAACTGTGAGTATGTATGCACTACGTTTCCGCACGCTGGCGGCTGCCAGCAGTTGGAATGAAACTGCACTGATTACAGCATTTCGACAAGGACTCACTCCTAAAGTAAAGGAATTAATGGTCATGTACGATGACACTATGGGTCTTGAATGCCTTATACAGAAATCCATCAGAGTGGCTCAACGGATCTCAGCATGTTCTCTCCACCCGCTGTCAATTCTCTGACCATCTGTCGCCCCTCCAGCACCTGAACCGATGCAGGTGGACTCATTCTGCCTCACCCGAGCGGAGCGTCAACGAAGAATTCAACAACGCCTGTGTCTTTATTGTGGGGGAGAAGAACATGTCATCGCAGTGTGTCCCATTCGACCACCACGCCCAGCGGTGAGTACAGTCCAAGTCCCTACTCGTATTGCACCTCTTACTAGAACTAAAGTCATTCTGATGAATTCTCATGTCTGTGTTTCAGCGCAAGCTCTCATAGATTCTGGATCAGCAGGAAACTTCATCAGCACCCAAGTTCTACAAAAGCTCAACATACACCGTAATCGCTGTCAGCAGAACCTTCAAATTCAGACCATTCAGGGCAAGCCGCTGGGTCGTGGTCGCATCACTCACTTCTCCCCCACACTGACGCTCCGCATCGGTTGCCTGCACTTGGAGGACATAACATTTGTGGTGCTGGAGGGATCTACTGGAGGGATCTACTGCTGACATCATCCTGGGACACCCACGCAACATCTCCCTCAAATTCAGTGGAACACCGGGGAGATCCTGAAATGGGGTGATGATTGTTTCCATTCCTGCATGTCTTCTATCCAGAAATCTACCATGAAAGTTCAAGCTGATCCTTCCCACTCCAAGTATGTTCCTCTTATGTCAACTTCCATTGAAAGTCCAGAGACTAACCGTAATGTTGAAATTCCTCCAGAATACCGGGCGTTCCAGGATGTCTTCAGTAAACGACTGGCTACTCAACTTCCACCTCATCGGCCATGGGACTGTGCCATCGACCTGCTACCTGGGGCTACTCTACCTAAGGGTAGAGTTTACCCATTGTCCATCCCGGAGCAAAAGGCCATGGAGGAGTACGTCAAGGAAGCCCTCAACCAACGATTCATCCATCCATCGACTTCCCCTGCTGCTTCAAGCTTCTTCTTCGTGGCCAAGAAGGACGGAGGCTTGAGGCCGTGCATTGACTACCGCCATCTTAACTCCCAAACCGTCAAGTTCAGCTATCCCCTTCCTCTGGTCCCCGCAGCCCTGGAACAGCTGCGTGGAGCTCGCATCTTCTCCAAGCTGGACCAGAGGAGCGCGTACAACCTCATTCGCATCCACCGGGGGGATGAATGGAAGACCGCCTTTGTAACACCATCTGGCCACTATGAATACAGGGTTATGCCGTATGGCCTGTCCAACTCTCCCTCTGTGTTCCAAAGCTACATGAATGAGGTGTTCCAGGAGTTCCTCCAGAAGATCGTCATAGTCTACATCGATGACATCCTCATCTACTCCCGGAACGAGGCCGAACATCGCCAACACTTCTCCTAGGTCCTAGAGAAGCTCTGTGAACATCATCTCTACCTCAAGCTGGAGAAGTGCGAGTTCCATACCACCTCCGTTCACTTCCTTGGTTACATCATCGACTCACACGGCATCAAGATGGACCAGAGGAAGGTGGACACCATCCATAACTGGCCACTCCCGTCTACAGTCAAATAGTTACAACGTTTCCTGGGTTTTGCCAATTTCTACCGACGCTTCGTTCACAGCTACAGTCTTCTCAGTGCACCCCTCACGTCACTACTCAAGAGCCGGCCCAAGTCTCTGTCCTGAAACCCATCTGCCCGAGAAGCCTTCCATCAGCTCAAAGAAGCTTTCCAAACCGCTCTGATCCTGGTCCATCCTAACCCTGAGCTCCCCTTCGTCGTGGAGGTTGATGCCTCATCCACCGGGGTTGGAGCAGTACTGTCCCAGCGGCAGGGTGAACCACCACGGCGCCTTTTACTCTAAGAAGCTATCCTCGGTGGAGCAGAACTACGACATCGGTAACAGGGAACTGCTCACCATCAAGTTAGCCTTGGAGGAATGGAGACACTGGCTGGAGGGAGCGCTTCATCCATTTGAAGTCATCACAGACCACCGTAACCTAGAATACCTACGGGAAGCCAGAAGACTCAATCATCGTCAAGCTCGCTGGGCCCTGTTCTTTACAAGATTCAACTTCACTGTCACCTATCGTCCTGGAGATAAGAATGGTAAAGCTGATGCTCTCTCTCGCTTGTACCAACCTGATCCAGAAAGGATCCAGAGCCCATCCTCCCTCCAGCCATGATTGTCAGTCCCATCCAATGGACCGTCAACCAGTAGATCTCCGAGGCTAACTCCACCGACCCTGCTCCACAGGGAGGTCCTGAGGTCCTCTACGTTCCACCAACTCACCGTCAAAAAACCTGCAAACTCATTCCCTTAAAGGGACTACCTACAGCACTGGAGGCCACGGAGGCTTTATTCAACCAGGTGTTTTGTCACTTTGGAATACCAGAGGATATCGTCTCGGATCGCGGGCCTCAATTCATCTCTTGAGTCTGGAAGGCTTTCTTCAAGCTCCTAGGAGTGTCAGCTTGTCATCTGGATACCACCCTCAGACCAATGGCCAGACTGAGCGGAAGATCCAGGTGATCGGGAGATACCTGCGGGTATACTGCCACCGGAACCAGGACAGCTGGAGCCAGTTCCTGCCCTGGGCAGAATATGCCCAGAACTCCCTCCGTCAGACCACCACAGGGCTCACCCCGTTCCAGTGCGTCCTGGGTTTCCAACCTCCACTCTTCCCATGGTCGGGTGAGCCCTCAGAGGTTCCAACTGGTTCCAGCAGAGCGAGAGAGTGTGGGACTCAGCTCATGTACATCTCCAACAGGCAGTTCAGAGACACAAACAACAGGCTGATGCCAGAAGAGGCCCAACTCCACGGTACCAACCTGGCCAGAAGGTATGGCTCTCGACCCGGGACATCCGTCTCCGACTGCTCTGTCGCAAGCTGAGTCCCCGGTACATAGGTCCCTTCACCATCCAGAGGCAGCTCAACGAAGTCACCTCCCGGCTCAACTTGCCCCCACAGTATCGTATCTCACCTTCATTCCATGTATCACTGTTAAAGCCTCACACTGAACCCTTGTCTCCTCCCTCCACAGATCCCGGTGACGATGCGGTACCTCCTCCTCCCGAGATCGTCGAAGGCGAGAACATCTACCGGGTGCGGACGATCCTTGACTCTCGACGACGGGGTCCAGCGCTGGAGTACCTAGTCGACTGGGAGGACTACGGCCCCGAGGAGCAGTCCTGGGTAAATCGTCATGATATCCTAGATCCATCTCTTCTCACACAGTTCCACCAAGACCATCCTGACCGTCCTGCTCCTCGGGGTCGAGGTTGACCCTGTCATCGGCATCCCATCCGGTCGTCAGGAGCCACCCGTGGAGGAGGGGGTACTGTCACAGAGTCAGTTCCCATCACCTTCACGCAAAGATCATCGTCACTGGATCTCCACGCTCCGCCCACTCATTCCCAATCACCAGAGTTCTAATCGACGACACCTGCACCGCATTACACCAGAACTATATAGACTCTCACTTACCTCACCTCAGTGTCTGGTCTTGTTCACACTTACCTGGACTCCTTACCCCTTCTTATGTCTCTGTGTCTCCACTCTATCGTCAAGTCTCATCTTCCTCCAGCGTGTAACCTGTTAAAGAGAAAGGACTCATTATCTGTTCAGCTAAGTGACTGTCATCAACGTGCTCATATCTGCAAACTACTTACCAGTGTTGTTCCTGTGTTCGTGCCTCTGTTTCAAAATAAACAAAGTGTTAACTGTGACCCTCTTGTTCCCGTCTGTTGTCTGACAACACCACTGATAAGTACAGAACACATTTGACATTTTTGATTCAATTTTGGTCAAGATTTGGTTTCTTAAGTTGTTGGACAATAGCATGTTTTAAACACTCTGGCATAGTCCCCTTGACAAGCCATTTATGAACTATGGACACTATACTACGCCCAAGAGTATCTAGTACCTCTTTCAACAGATATGAATTGTGCCTTGATAGGAGGTTGGCTTTAACTAATTGACCACTTCTTGAAGGGTTTCAAAGGAAATGGGTTCAAAGTGAGATAAAACACCATGGAGCAAATAATAGAATAAACACAGGAAAAGAAATTTGGGAGAACGGTTGTAGAGGGGTACACTTTAGTATAGGGAATATGTATTCACTATTAACTACGACTTTTCCCTCAATAAACAATTTACTGCTAAATAATTTACTGCTTATTAATAGTTAATAAGTTAGTGTCTAAGTTTAGGTATTTGGTAGGATTAAGAATGTAGAATAAGGTCATGCAGAATAAGGCATTAATATGTGCTTAATAATTACTAATAAACAGCCAATATTCTAGTAATATGCATGCTAATAAGCAACTAGTTAAAAGACCCTAAAATAAAGTGTTACCGGGTTTATAAATAGAGTCAATTGTGGAAAAAGAATTCTGGGTCTATGACAACATTTACCGAATTTATACTCCTAGAGGCTTTTACCGCTTTCTGAAAATTTGACAGTGAATCTCTTAAAACCTCTGTTCTGTTCTTTTACAGATATGTCCTAGAGACATGGCTCAATTTGAGGGGGGATACGGGGGGATGGCATCCCACTTGTTGAAAAAAATGACAAAAAGCATCCCCTCTGTAAAGCCACCATCCCCCCTTACCAGCCCCTTGGTAACACTTTATTTTAGGGTCTTTAACTAGTTGCTTATTAGCTTGCATATTACTAGTGTCACAGACACGCCAGGCTCCAACACCCACCAATCACAGCGCACTCCATCTCCGGAATACTGATCACACGCACCTGCACCTCATCAGCACATCAATCACCACCAGTATAAGAGACACTCACACTCACTCAGTCACTGTCCGGTCTCGTTCGCATCTAGACTAACCTACATGCTTACCTCAAGGACTCCCAGCGATCTACTTACCTGTCTCCAGTGTCTTCAAGTCTCTCCTCGTGTTCCCAGTCTGTGTGTGAGTGTCTCCAGTCTCCAGCGTTGTTCATTCTCCACCGTTTTCAAGGATCTTCACCTATTCAACACAAAAGGACAGTATCATTTATCCTCATCTCACCATTCACTTGAAAAGTCACATTATACTCACCTGCACGACTGTTTACTCTTCTGTGTCAAATAAACTACCATCTCTGCCATCTCCTGTCTCCGTCCCTTCTGTACTATAACAACTAGGATAGTGGCTGTTTATTAGTACTTATTAAGCACATATTATTGAGCCTTATTAAGCCTTAATCTACATTACCATATTCTACATTCTTAATCCTACCCAATACCTAAACTTAACAACTACCTTACTAACTATTAATAAGCAGTAAATTAGGAATTTATTGAGGGAAAAGTTGTAATTAATAGTGAATTCCCCATACTAAAGTGTTACCATCCCCTTTAGATTAACAGTGTTATGTATTATGTAAAACTTATGTAAATGAAATTTTTAAATTCTCTGCATGATAATTAACAAATTATAAATAACAGCGATTGATCAATCAGAACTCAGTATTGTAACGTGCTGCGCACAGTCACGCCAGAGCTCTGATGCAAGCAAGCTTTCGTCATTTTTCACACTTGTTCAAAAGGATCAGGAGAACGGTTCAAGCACATCTTTTGACGTTCTTTAAAAAGAAGAGAACAGAAAGTATGATATTAGTTTGATTAGTGTTTTAAGAACATTCCCCTGACACATTAGAACAAATAACGACAAACATAGCTGAAGTGCATTGATGCTGTAAGGGATCGTTGTCAAGGTGAATTATTGACAGTGAATGTCATCACCGAGGTGATAATGCACACATGCATATAGGCTATGTTAGCTACATGTATGTGGATTTATTTATTTTATTTAATAAAAAACAATGGGCTCGGTTCATACTCCACTGTTTAAAACTGTATGAACCAGCCATTCAAGACACAGCTAACAAAGACTGTACCACTAATTGTTCCATACAAGAACTCAAGAACTCAAAAGTTGCATTTGATTCAGCAATAACTCTATTCTTTTTGTCCAAACTATCCAATGTTAAAGCTCTGGAGTGCTGAAAAGTGTGGGGCTCAAAGATCTCATTTAACTCATTTATAGTTATTTTTATTAAAAATATATGTTGATAATAATTAACCACTTCAGTGCCCTCCAAAGGCACCATTTTAAGTATATAAAGGGATGGATTGTGTGTGTGTGTGTTTCCATGATATTGTTTCCTCCTTCAATGAAAATACCCTCAGCATATCTGCGGGTATTGTGTATGCCATCCTTAGCATGAAAGATAGTTTTGTGTTGTTCCTTCGCTTGATATTCTGACAGTGTTTGCATTGCAGTTTTGCTGAAATTCTATCATCTTTCTGGTTATAAAGACAGTGATGGTGTTTATTTTGTGTTCAAAGCTGTCACGTTAGAAATGTCCAATATATCCATTTGCTGCATCTAATTCCATTTTTAAAAAGCTGTTTATATTCGTTATTGTAGTGATTGTACTGATACTCACTGCACTGTAAATTTTTCTCACCGGTGAATGACACATGATGTAATCCATTAATGTTGTATCTGGTCATCTCGTTTCTGGTCTGTGCACGTTCATGTGTTTTGGAGGAGCCATGGCTTTGGACGGTGATTTTCAGAGTGGGTGGGATGAAGGGCGGTTCTAGGATTTGATTTTCAGGGGGGCTTAGCCCTCAGTGAGAATCTAGCAAGAAACCATCGTCTAAATGGTGCCTCTTTAAATCGGCACCACTATATTACTGTATAGTAAGTCAAAAATAGCTTACTGGTACTTAAATTGTTACTAAAAATGTGGACTCAGGGCTAAACACTAAGAATTACAAATCCATTATAATGACACACACAGCACACAAGTTTTCTTTCATATTGTCTTTGAAAATGATAAACATGTGAAAACGATAAACTTTCTTGAGAAAGCAGCACTAGCCCGATCATTCTCATAGGTGATTATAGTTGTAAGGGGGCTGAGATGACAGATGGGTGGCTAAAGACCACCTAAAAATGGCCTAGAACTGGCCCTGGTGGGACATACACTTTCAATGCTAGCAAGCTAAGGTTACCATTTTCCCACAACACCTACTGCATCTTTAAAACTTGCATTTCTGTGGTAGGTATCCTTCATTTCAACATAGCAGCTAAATTTTTTCAGTAACACTTTACAATAAGGCTCATTAGTTAACATTAGTTAACTACATTAGTTAAAATGAACTAATAATGAACTGCACTTATACAGCATTTATTAATCATTGTTAATGCTAATTTTAACATTTACTAATACATTATTGAAATCTTGTTAACATTAGTTAATGCACTGTGAACTAACATGAACAATCAATGAACAACTGTCTTTTCATTAACTAATGTTAATAAAGATTAGTAAATACAGTAACAAATGTATTGCTCATGGTTAGTTCATGTTAGTTAATACATTAACTAATGTTTAACTAATGAACCTTATTGTAAAGTGTTGCCATTTTTTCTTTAAATTCGTTGCGAAGCCTCCCGTAGTCAAGGAGTATTTATAGTCAAGAGGTACAAGTTCAAAAAAGGGGCTTTGATCACCAGAATTTAGCCATGTCTCTTTTATAAATAGGAAATCTAGGCTGTGCAAGATGCTAAAATTATTTCAAATATCTTGTTTACTAGAGATCTCCTGTTGATCGGAGATAAGCTGGTATAGGTGTCAACATGGGAGGGGGATACATGCATGGATTTCTCAAGTCCAAGCTAGACAGCTATTTTTAGGTGCATTGAATATTTTAGAAGGGTTTGGCGATCATAGATCAGAATAGTTGAGATGTTTGACATTAAAAACAACAATACAAACAAAGAAACGAACACAAACACACTTAGACTGCCTGCCACACACTGGCCATCTTGGATTGAGTAAAATGAGTCTTTACTGTCTGGCTGTTTTTAGCACAATATATGCACATTTTTCTTGCTTTGATAAGAGCTTGGCCTGCAAATTAACAGAAAAAAAAAATGTGTCTTTATTCAGAAGCTCAAGCAGATCTTTGAAGAAGGATTGGAACTGCAGAAGGCTCATCTGAGAGAGCAGCGTGCACACAGTAAAGAACTGCTTCAGGAGAACTATCGCAAATACCAAGTTGAGATTGAGGCCATGGAGAACTACTACAGAGGACAGGTAAAACAGTGTGTATAGCTCCTCTCATGAAACCCATAGCATGTATTTGTGTGTGTGTGTTCTTGAATACATGGTTTATGAGGACACTTCCTGTGTCCTCGTGAACCAAATGGTTTTAAAAACATACTAAATGGTGTTTTTTTGAAATTCAAAAAATGCAGACAGTTTTCTGTGATGGGTAGGTTTAGGGGTAGAGGTAGTGTAGGGGGATAGAATATACAGTTTGTACAGTATAAAAACCATTACGTCAGTGGAAAGTCCCCGTAAACCCCGAAGAAAAGACTATTGCAACTTACATTTTATGCCCACTTTAAAATTAGACAAGGTCACAGTTTGAAAAATTAACAGTGTAATGTTTGCTTTTCAGAAGCAATCAGTGCTCAAGATCACAATAACAGTATATATAATGTAGACCTATTTTTGACTATTTAGTTAACTCTATAGGTGTACACAAACATTATTTAAATGAATCAGTATGGTTTATACCCAATATATAAAATAGTCAATATATGCAAATACATCATACACATTGACTAAAATCAATATTAATAAAGTATCAATAAATGTTTCTTAGCAACCAAGAGTTTGAAATGAACACCTGCCAACCTGCCAAATGTGGGTGAAAATCAACCATGACGGGTAACACTATCAACTTACTAGCCAATGTTGCAGGTTATGTTTAATAAAATACTGTACATTCTAGCACATTGCATCCCATCCCGGTCCATGTAACGCTTCACAATTCAGTTTTCAGTGCATACAGTGCAAATGCAAAAATGTTTTACATTGTTTATGTAGGCTGTACTGTTTATTACTACGTGGAAGTTAAGTAGTTTAAAAGGCTAACACAGAGGATGACTTTTTTCACATGAAGTGCCATCATTTTTATTGTTAATAACTGCTAAATTTAAAGCAGACTTGGACTGTCCATTGGGAGTTTTCTCACTCAAACCACTACCTGCTGCTGCTTTTAATTGCTTTTAGAGGGAAAAGCTGCTAACAACTGCTGGTCTCAGTTTTCTCTGAAATAATAGCATATTGGCGATTTGGCCATCAATCCAGTGCGTAACTGTGTTTGCGCTCTGGAGGGTGTCAGAGGTTTCTATTTAAAACATGTTTTTGCAGCATTGAGCAATGTAGCCAATCACAGACATATCTGTTGACAGAGATGTTTAAGTTAGAATCCACTCAGCGCTCAAAGCCGGAGTTTTTTGTCCAGTGCTGAGTACTGCACGCTCGCAAATCCTCTCATTATAACAGTGTAGATTATGTAAATATTATGTAAATAAGAGATTCATTGTGCTGTCAGTGTAAACACTTTCATTGATTATAACAGAACTTTGTGTTACTGCGTCATCGCGATGAACTAAGAGAGTGACAGCTTTTTATTGATTATAAAGGATCGCTTTGTGCCCTTTCTAGACGATATATAATGAATTCAGAATTTGAATAAATCTTTTGTTTTTCATGCTCGACCAACGGTCATGTATACACGCTGCAAAGTTTCGGGAGTGACATCCAGTGGCGGATTCTGGCATAGGCAATATAGGCAGCCACCTAGACGAGAAGGGTATAGCTGCAGCCTGGAGATCTCCAAATGGGGGTGGGAACTCCAAAACAGGGTGGAAGCTCCAAAATAGGGTGTGGTCTCCCATTGACAGACAGGCACATTACACGCATGTGTGATTTTTTTTTTTCTTTTCTTTTTTTTTCTTTCCCCTCAATCCAGTTTAATGCAAACTCCAAACCAAAGCCGATTCTAAAGATTTCATTAGTCGTGTCAATCACAGAGCTGATTTCCTACAATGCTATGCTACAACAAATGCTAAAGCCTAAACCTACCCTACACCCTAACCTTAACCAGTGAAATTGATTGCAAGACAGTATTTGCGCTGTAAGAAAATGGCAGTTCAGGAGATAAGAAGTTAGTAAGATCGTGCGATATGAGATCGCTGAGCCGGGCCGTCCATAACTTCCTAACTGGACCTCACCGAACTTTGGCACATTTTTAGTTGCACCCAGTATGGAGTCAATATAATGCCACAGATTTGCAAAAATAAATAAATAAAGTTTTGCAAAAGGAAATAAAGCTTTGCAAAAGAAAAATAAAGTACTGAACCAAAAAAAGTTGTTTTGCAAACAAAAATAAAGAATTGCAAAAGAAAAGAAAAAATTGAGAAAGAAAAAGATAAGTTTTGCAAACAAAAATAATTGCAAAAGAAAAATAAAGTACTGCAAAAATAAAGATATAATTAATTGCAAAAATCAATGACAGCTGTAAAAGAAGCTTAAAGGATTAGTTCACTTTGAAATGAAAATTAGCCCAACCTTTATGGAGTTATTTTACTGACAAATGTCGAGAGCACATTATTGTGACGCGAGAACACATCAATGTATGCGCGAGCGCATATCTCTCCACTCGCGCGCGGATTTCCTTTGCTCTCGCACAAAACTGGACGTGCGCTCTCAAATACACAGTGCTCTCTTATGAACTGCCTCTCCTCTCGCTCAGATATTGTGTGTGCACGCTCAAACTGTGTCCTGCGCACTCAAACTGCGCCCTGTGCGCTCGCGAATCTCTCCGTGCTTTTGCAGAAATTAATTTGCTTCTGGATTAAACGCTGTCAAAAGTTATCAACCAATCAGAAGAGACGACTGATCCATGAAACAGTGAGCTGCACATGGAATTCTTTTGACAAAGATGGATATTTAATTTCTTTACAATTTAATAATAATTAATAATATTAATCAAAATGTAGGCCATATCTTAAAAATGGCTTTGAAGGGGGCGCTTGGATGATTTCTATATTAATAAGCTTGTTTGTCTAACTGCATCCCATTACAGGTCAAACCCCACTGAACGATTTATCCAAAACCAACATATTAGCCAATATCATGGACCAAAACATTAAATTAAACATTCATTTAAAACAAAAGATTAAACAACTAATTTAGTGTTATAAATCAGTCTATTTAGAAATGTGTAAAATGTTATAAATTAGCCTATTAAAAATTAATTTACGAAATCGTTTTGTCCAGTGTTTTTAAACAAATCTCTTGAATTAATTATTCTGATACATCAAATACATTTTAACAGTCACTGGTCACCACCTACTGGCAGAACAGTGTAATAACATTTCAAAGGTCATTTACTCATTTTTATTGCTGAAATCAGTGTGTATTCGGACTATAAATTGTTATTGCAATACTTGCGTTATTATTTAAGGTTTGCAACACAGAAGTAGCAATAGTGTGTTGTTGAAAACACTTGGTGAAGCTGTCTAAAATATATAGCTTACATGACATGACATGCTTTCAGCGGCAATGGAAAAGCAGGTTTAAATATTCCGGTATGATCGTAATTTCAAAGGTTTAATAGACATAGCTGAATCGTTGTCATTTAGAAATAAGATTGTGTTCTTTTGATTAATCGTGCATACATATGAGCTTATAGCCGAAGTATTTTTGTATGTCATGTTTTACCAGACCTCAAATTCACTATAGGTGGTATATTTGATCTCCACATTTTAAGTATTTAGGGAATGATGATCTGACCCTGATCTTGTTCTGAATCAAATCAGAAGATATTTTTTGGAAATACTTTACAATAAGGTTTCATTAACATTATTTAACTGCATTAGTTAACATTCACTAATAATGAACTGCACTTCTACAGTATTTATTAATCTTTGTTAATGTTAATTTCAACATTTACTAATACATTATTAAAATCAAAAGTTGTATTTGTTAACATTAGTAAATGCACTGTGAAGTAAACAACCAGCAAACACCTGTATTTTAACTAATGTTAACAAAGATTAATAATTACAGTAATATATTGCACATTGTTAGTTCATGTTAGATAATACATTAACTAATGTTAACAAATAAAAACCTTGTTTTAAAATGGTACCTATTTTTTATAAATTTCAACAAGTACACAAAACGTACGACCACAATAACTTTAAGAAACTTTTTTTGTTTGTTTGTTTGTTTAGATAAATTGGGGTTTGACCTGTAATGTGATGCAGTTAGACTAGGTTACATTTGATTAATATTATTAAATTGTAAAGAAATTAAATATCCATCTTTGTCAAAAGAATTCCAGGTGCAGTTCACTCTCAGCCAATAAGATTCCACGTAGCATTTTCATGGATCAGTTGTCTCTTCTGATTTGTTGATAACGTTTGACAGCGTTTAATCCAGAAGCAAATTAATTTCTGCAAGAGCACGGAGAGATTCGCGAGCGCGCAGGACACAGAGCGCGCACACGCAATATCTGAGCGAGAGGAGAGGCAGTTCATAAGAGAGCACTGTATATTTGAGAGCGCACGTCCAGTTTTGTGCGAGAGCAAAGGAAATCCGCGCGCGAGCGGAGAGATTTGCACTCACGCATTGCATGTATGTGCTCTCGCGTCACAATAATGTGCTCTCGACATTTGTCAGTAAAATAACACCATAAAACTTTACTCGCCCTCAAGCCATCCTAGGTGTATATGACCAGTGGTGCCTGCAGCCGTATGGCTGTACGCACTGTGCCTACCATGAGAGGGCACTAATTAATGCCGTTTTTATTTTTGACATCATTTTTAAATTGATTATTAAAATCTATCTGCGTACACTCGTGACATATTAAGATAGCAAGAGAATGAGAATAAATAAAGGTGTGCATTTCGTATCGTATTATTATAGGGAGATAAGAGGGACTGTATCTCTTACCATTGGAGAAAGCGTAACGGCTAACATAATCACGTGCGGCACCTCTCAGCCTATTGTGTCGCCGTTCAAAACTCCTCCCTGCATACCGCCAATGCATACCACCCATACTGCCAGTTAGCATTAGCCGTTACCCTTTTTTGGCTAAAGGTTGCAGGCTTGCCTTCCAGTGGCTTTGGTATGTGCATGCATGGGTGGGCGTGGAGGGATATGAGCAAAAAGAAATCTGATTGGCTAGTTTAGTTTCGTCATTTTTTCCACACATGAAAAATGACATTACAGATAGTTAATGTTTAAAAACAGGATAAAAATGAGTAAACGCTCTCTAAAACAGCTACATTTGATTGAAATATTTGCAAAACTATTGAGTAGGGATGGAGAAATGAAGCCTCTTAAATCTTTGAAGCTTTTCTATAAATGTTTCGAGAAAGGTTTCAAAGCATCAAGAATGTCAAAAACAGTGCCATCTTGTGGCAGGTAAAATTTATAGCAGCCATAAACCTGAGTGTGCAATTCCGTTGCTTTATCCAAAAAGCCTGAAACCGCTAAATGTGTTTAGTTTTCTGATAATATAATTCATATAAATAAAATGGATCAACAAAAACAATAATTATAATAATACTAATAATACATACTGAGTTGTTTGAGGCAAGTAAATTGTGCTGTTATTTTATTGTTTTTATACTGTTTATATGACAGAACATATGATGATGTAATATAGGCTACAGGCTTATATATTTAAAATGTTTAGTAAATGGACTTGAACTTCCATAAAGTAGTGGTCTGGGCTCAAACATTCTGACACGCAAAGTGAAGCATTCACGTGACTGGAAACAATGTGAGGCTTTGTTTTTCATTAATCAGATGCTTTTCTGAAAACAATAGGCACATTTCGGGACAAAGCCGCTCAGAGATAACGTAAAAAAAAAAAAAAAAATTCACAAAGCATCTATCTACACAAGCACGTCAGAGTGCAGTTACGTTCATCAGATTTTCTAAGCGGGTAACAGGAAAGAGACAGTCGATCACTCGATTTGTACAGCATTAGATCATTCCCACCAACTCAATGATTGATTTAATTGTTTTTTGCAGACAGAGGGGGGCCTGCTAGTTCTGTGTGTACCCTGAGATAAAATCCTGCAGTTGCCCCTGTATATGACTTTCTTCTTTCTGATGAACATAATTGAAGAAATATTAATAAACTCCGGAGCCGTGTGGAGTACACGTTTATGATGGATGGATGTGGATGGAAGCACTTTGTTCAGCTCGTACTCATTGAACCCTATCACTGCCATTATAAAGCTCGGATGTGTCAGGATATTTATTAATATTTCTCAGATTGTCTTCGTCAGAAACAAGAAAGTTTTACTCACTTGAGGGTGAGTAAAGGTTGGGCTAATTTTCATTTCAAAGTGAACTAATCCTAATTAAGAACTTTGATTCTATTTTAGCTCTGCAACAGATTTTTTGCAGCAATGATTTTGCAACACATATTTTCCATGGTCACACCTACTAATTCATTTGCAACGCTCATTTTATTCTGCATTTCAGTCAAATGTGAGCTCGCGATACCGTTTTCCTTTTGTGCTTCACTTTTCTGTGCGTTTCACTTCATGGCACTGTTTTGACATGGGGTGGAGTCAAGAAACTGGGGCATATTCAGCAGGCCTGGTCATGCCTCCCTCCAAGTGACATCATCTGCTCGAGACGCAGATCAGCGCAGATGAAGGCACCATGGCTGATAGGCATTCGAGTGGATCGGGTCCTTGTACTCACTTTTACTAGCATTAAAACGTGCATGGTTTCGTTTTGTCAACTAAGGGGCCGTTCACATATCACGTCTAAAAACGCGTGGAAAGCACAACCGCACCGCTTTCTCCTTTTTTCCAAAGCTTTACTACTGGATATATTTATGGAGATGAGATATAAAAACTACCCTGTACAGCTATGATCAGCTGTTTGGCTGAGATTTCGATGTTTTGTTATGGAAAGGCCGAAGCTGATCGCTTGGTTCTTGTCACATGACCTGCGGTGCGCTTCTGAAAAATTGAGAATTTTTCATTTCAATGCGCCTGGAAAACGCACCGCATGTGCGTCGTGACCGCGTCGCCTCCATTATGAGCACGCCTGCTGTGCGGCTACATTTGAAATAACTGACTTTCGAGCAGAAAAGACACAATATGTGAACGGCCCCTAAATTTGTATTAAAAGCATTTGCTTAAGTTAGAGATTATGTTAAGGTGAATGTGAACTGTCTGAAAATAGCCAGCATCTACTGTTTATTTCTCTCAGTTTGCACACTTTTATAGCATTAACATGTTTCGTTTTAACTACTTTCGTGTTAACTAAATGTGTGTTAACAGTGTTTGCTCAAGTTAAAGAAGAGGTTCAAACTATGGTCCGAATGCCACTGGCCATGGGCTTTGGGCTCCTCTCTTGCGGAGCATATTTATTTATATAGCATATTTTATAACTTTTTTGTTTTAATATCAACTAGAAGAAACAATGTTTATGGTAATTTACAGACATTTATTTTGAAATGTAAGTCGATGACAATTGGATGAAGACGGATTTCCTTCACACTCTCACAAAACTGGACACGCTTTCAAATATACAGTGGCTCTGCTCTTGCTCAGAAATCGCATTGTGTGCGCTCAAACTTTGTTCTGTGCAATTGCAAATCTCTACGTCAGTGGTATACAAATGGCGGACCGCGGTCCGATTCCGAACCTCGGCGGGACATAAATGCGCCATTTTACCATTTCTACAGATTAAAGTGAGCAGCGCGTCAAAACAAAGAGCGGTTCACACCACAAGTGCTCAGGGTCATTTACTGTAATGATCTTTTGGTGCTACATCCTCTAATATTTTCATCTAGAGCCAAAAGCCCTTCATTCAAGCTCTTTCCATTCCATGCGCGTTGTTTTCTCCCGATAAAGACGTACAGCGCCGCATTGAGCTGCAGATGACGCAGTTATTTTAACAACAGCGGTGAGCAGAAAAATACTTTGTCAAAGTTTTTAGTCAAGATACTTTTGCTAAAAAGCTACAGAAAATGAGAATGCAGCAAAATACAATTCTTATTTTTATCTGTCATACAGCTGACTCCGAACTAAACAGGTATGTAACAGCTAAGTTAACGTGTAGCACCTTTAGACGTTTTGTCCCAATCCCCCAAATATTTAGCATTATTAATCAGCATATTAAAAGCATTTCATAATAAACAATGTTATAATTTGGAAAATTATTTAGAGATGACAAGGGGAGACAAAAAAAAAAAGACTAGTTAAATTACTAGTTAACTTTATTTTGTGCTCATGATGAGAGTTTTGCTTATTAGATAATGTATGTTGTTTTTAGTAGTTTATTACTACTAGATATATTTATGGAGATGAGATATAAAAACCACCCTGTACAGCTATGATCAGCTGTTTGGCTGAGATTTCGATGTTCCCTTTCAGTCGGTCACGTTCAACGTACGTCAGTAGTGACCGATGAATTGGGATATCGCCAGAGAGCCCTATCAGCTTTGAGTGTATAAAAACAAGCCAATGGAATTGGCGTGTGATATTTGCATAATGCGCACCGCCCCCGTCAGGTGGGTATAAATACGGAAGCGGATGCAGTCGCACTCTGTCTTTCACTTCGGAGCCAACTTGTGTTCCTGCTGAGAGTGTGTTTCTCAAGCCTCCACAGACGAACCCTGCATCTTTTTCAAAATGTCATTTCGTCTGTGCATTACTGGATGCGGTTGTTCCCTGGTCCCCGCTGATGGTCACAATCGCTGTGTCACATGCCTGGGTGTTCAGCATGCTGAGGCAGCTTTTGTGGATAGTTCATGTTCTCATTGCGGGAACATGACTATCTCAGTGTTGAGGTCTAGACTCTCTAGGCTCCGGCCAGGGAAGCAGCACGGCGGCGTGTAGGCAGGATTACGGTCAGGGCTTCCCCACTGAGCTCCGCTCCACGGGCCCCTTTCCCCTCTGCAACACTGCAGCCTGTGGTGTTGCCGGAGGAGCGTGCTGGTCCCTCCACGGAGCGACCATCCGTTTCCTTCGGCGCACCTGCGGACGAGCAGATGTCGATCGCGGCATCGGAAGGTGAGCTTGAGTCCTCGGGAGATGAAGACTCGGCTGCGCTGTCTCCCTCCAGGACCGTAGCGTTGCCCGAGCCTGATCCCGAGCTGACAGCTATGCTTGCCCAGGCCTCCGTGAAGGTCAGGCTCATGTGGAATCCTCCACCGCGTCCCGAACCTTCTCGGTTGGATGATTAGTTTCTCGGGGCGGGCGTACCATACTTTCCGGAGGTGCATGAGGAGGTGACCAAGTCTTGGAGAACACCCTATAGCGTTCGTGCCAGCCCTGGTCCCTCCTCCGCCTTCACCACCCTGGATGGCGGGAAGGCCAAGGGGTACGCTGGGATCCCCCCAGTCGAGCGGTCCGTTGCGATGCAGTTGTGTCCGATGGCCGCCAGCTGGCACGGTGAACCGCGTCTCCCATCCCGGGCCTGTAAATTCTCGTCCAACTTGAACGAGAAAGCTTACAGAGCCTGCGGAAAGGCCGCCTCCGCCCTGCATGCCATGGCACTTTTGCAGGTCTATCAGGCAAAAAGCGCTTATGGACATGCCCCAGGGTGGTCTTGACCAACAGCTTCTGGGGGAGCTGCACGCCGCAATGACCTCGCCCTCCGGGCGACGAAGGTGACAGCATGTTCCGTTGGTCAGGTGATGGCTACACTGGTAGTCCAGCAACGTTACCTGTGGCTGACCTTGGCTGATATGCGGGAGACCGATAAATATCGATTCCTGGACTTCCCCATATCTCAGGTCGGCCTATTCGGCGACGCGGTCGAGAGCTTCACCCAGCAGTTCTCGGCCGCACAGAAGCAGGCTGAGGCGATCAAGCACATGCTGCCCCGGCGGTCTGCTGCTGCCTCCACCCCACCGCCGGCTGCACAGCCTCAGCCCGCTCGTCGCCAAGGGCGCCCGCCTGCGTCATCCTTCGCCCCTGCTAAGTCAGCCAAGCAGCAGCCTCCACCCGCCAGACAGCAGGGAGCCGGTCACAGACGCAGCGCCCAGCCCGCTCAGAACCCAGCCAAGCCAGGTGACAAGCGTAGGAAGGAAGCAGTCCTGAGACGGGTGACCTGGAGGGGAGGAATTCAGCTCTTCGGGAAAGGATGCCAGCTTCTCTCCCTCCCCTGGAGGATGGCCGGGGGGAATTTGTGTCTTGTCTCGTCCCGCCGCTGGCTCTCCGGAGTCCAGCGGTACCCACTTTCTCACAAAAAGAGCTGTTTCCCAAACCTCCAGGTCCCAAGAGGGCGCGGTTGGCAGTGTGCAAGGGCCCGCCTCGCCACTCTCAGCCCCGTCTCATTTCGCCAGCAGATCCCAGTGTGTTGGTCGAGGCCGCCTCCCATGTGCCGTCTCCCATACACACTGTCACCTCGCAGAGTCCGACGCCACTTCAGGCCGCTATGCCATCTGAGTCGGGTCCCAGCACTCTGCCTTGCCGCCCCATGTTGGGTACGTCTTTGGTGCCTTTGGTCCCGCTAGCTTGGAGTCTGGGAGCGTGGCTAGTGCTTCCCAGCCCGTCCCGCTGGCTCATTCGTACCATCAGACTCGGCCATGCGATTCAATTCGCCCGGTGTTCAGGGGTGTTCATTACACTCGTGTGTCCCTGGACAATGCACCTGTTCTCCGTGCGGAGATTGCTGTCCTCCTGGCGAAGGATGCAATCGAGCCAGTCCCTCCAGCCGGGGTTTTACAGCCCCTACTTCATTGTACCCAAGAAAGGTGGTGGGTTACGGCCAATCCTGGATCGGTCCCTTCACAGGCTGCCATTCAAGATGCTTACGCAGAAGCGCATTTTCGAATGCATCCGTCCCCAGGATTGGTTTGCAGCGATCAACCTGAAGGACGTGTACTTTCATGTCTTGATTCTGCCTTGACACAGACCCTTCCTACAGTTTGCGTTCGAGGGTCAGGCATATCAGTACAAAGTCCTACCCTTCAGGCTGGCCCTGTCGCCCCGCGTCTTTACAAAGGTTGCGGAGGCGGCCATTGTTCCGCTCAAGGAACAGGGCGTTCGCATCCTCAACTACCTCGACGACTGGCTCATTCTGGCCAGCTCGCGAGAGCAGTTGTGCGAACACAGGGACATGGTGTTAGCTCACCTCAGCCGGCTGGGTCTTCGTGGTCCAGCTGATTTGGCAGCACTTTGGGGCGACACAGATAGATCTGTTTGCCTCCCCGGACACTGCTCACTGCCAGTTGTTCTATTCCCTGACTGACGGCATGCTCAGCACAAATGTTTTGGCACACAGCTGGCCCCGGGGCCTACGCAAATATGCGTTTCCAGTGAGCCTTCTCGCACAGCTCCTGTGCAAAGTCAGGGAGGACGAGGAGCAGGTCTTGCTAGTGGCTCCGTATTGGCCCACTTGGACCTGGTTTTCGGATCTGACGCTCCTCACGACAGCACCTCCTTGGCCCATTCCTCTGAGGAAGGACCTTCTGACTCAGAGATGGGGCACCCTCTGGCGCCCGCATCCCGACCTGTGGAAACTCCATGTGTGGTCCCTGGACGGGACGCGGAGGTTCTAATGATCTCCCCCAGGCGGTTGTAGACACTATCACTTCTGCTAGAGCTCCTTCTACGAAGAACCTCTATGCGTTGAAGTGGAACCTGTTCGTCGAATGGTGTTCCTCTCACCGAGAGGACCCCCGATCATGTTCGGTCAGGTCTGTGCTTTCCTTCCTGCAAGAGGGACCTGCACGCATTTTCGTTTGTTGAATCGTGCCTGGAATTCGGGCCCGGTGACTCTCACGTTATCCTGAGACCCTGGCCTGGATATGTGCCCAAGGTTCCTACCACTCCCTTCAGAGATCAGGTAGTGAACCTGCAAGCGCTGCCTTTGGAGGAGGCAGACCCAGCCCTGGCTTTGCTCTGTCCCGTCTGCGCTCTACGCTGGAACGTGGATAGAACGCGAAGCTTTAGGACCTCAGATCAGCTCTTTGTCTGTTACGGAGGCGAGCAGAAGGGAAAGGCTGTCTCCAAACAGAGGATGGCCCACTGGATAGTGGACGCCATCGCCTTGGCTTATCAGTCCCAAGGCGTGCCTTGCCCGCTCGGGTTGAGAGCTCACTCCACTAGAGGAGTTGCCTCTTCCTGGGCGCTGGCGCACGGCGCCTTGCTGACAGATATCTGTAGAGCTGCAGGTTGGGCGACACCCAACACGTTTGCTAGATTCTATAGCCTTCGTGTGGAACCAGTATCTTCCTGTGTACTCGCTTACAGTAGCCGGTAAACGCAAAGAACCCGTTCTAGTGTCGGCTTGCAATGCCATTCCCGCCCCCTGGGCCGAATACGTGCATCCATTTACTCCAGTAGAGTTCCCTGCTTGGTGAACCCTGTCGAGTTCCTCCGCCTCCCCTTGCGACTCGGACATTGCGGAGTGTCTGATGCCAGGCCAAAAAACCCACGTTTTAGGTGAATTACAGAATTTTGTTTTCAAAATGTACTGTACAAACGAGATATTGGCAGAAGCTCATATTAAGTAAGTCATTTACTATAATCTTGTAAATATCGTTCGTTCATTTGAATGAGTGATTGAACGGTTATATTTTTGGACTGTGAGTGGAATTTGCAGACGGTCCCTTTAGCAGCCTAGGCGAATATGCAGCGAATATCAAATCAAAAACGAACTTTACTGCACCCTTTTTGCAGACAAACGGATCTACAGTCACATCAAATGTAGCTGCTAACTGACCTAAAGTATTTATAGATTACTCTGAAGAGAATATAATCAGCAGATTGCATACTACTATTTTCAACTGTGTCAGCCAATGGTGCTTTTACAACGATCAGCCAATGGTGGCAAAGAGGCCGCCTTTTGATGTTTGATTGACACCCTCTCATTAGCATGTTGCGCTAAGGAAAAATAAATACGGAGCTACATTAAAAATGAATAAACGGTTTAAAGTAAAAAAGTCAACTTTCAGCTTGGCATTTCCATTAACATTTTTTTTATTTTCCCATTTTAATTTTTTATTTGTTTCATTTATTTAATTATTTATCTCCTTGCACATTTAATTACTTATATATTTATTTATGCAGGAATATGTTGATTTATATATTTATTTATGTATAATTTTGTGTATTTATTTATGTATGTATTTATTTATTTATTTGCGCTGTAGTGAATTAACTCAAAGGGGAAATATTAATAATTATCCATAACTCATTATGATTATTAATTATGATTAATTGTGAATATTTGAATCCATTAATCAGATTAACTTGATGTAGCTACATTAAAATTTCAATCAATAAATCAGTTCATCCTGTGAACACTCAGTATTGATTATTAATTAATTCTAAGTGAATGGTATTTTTCATGGCCACAGAAAAATAATTCTTTCTTAGCATTTACAGTGCTTTGTAATAAGCATTTACAGAGCTGGTAATAAAATCTGATCATTTAAGAGGCAATCTATTGCAGACAGAGAGTCAGAACCAAATATGTATTGTGCACAAGCTTTATTAACTAAATCACGAACACATAACTAAACTAACACACACATACATACATACATACATACACACCAGTTACACGTACACAAATAAAATAAGGAATGATAGAGTGAGCCCGGAAGTGGGAAACAGGAGGAGCTAGGAAGAAGAATCAAACAAGCTGGAAAAGACAATCAGTTTTCTCAAATAATAAAGCACCTTTGCTAACAAAGGGGTTCATAAATTAATAACAAATAGCTGTTTAGTGTTCAAATGTACGATACTTGCAAAATGCCTTTAGCTGTTGAGGAGCATCGGATCTGCAGGCTGAGAGGAATCCTTGATGGTTTGGTCCGAAGTCGTAGTCAATATCTTCTGCATTGGATGAAGAAATATGAAACAAGTTAAGCTGTTAGTTTGACTCTTGTAGTAGGAAAGAGTTCTTTATCTCCTAGTCAGGGCGTCAGTCCGTTGAAGAATCAAGAGAGAGGGAGGAGCATTGTGCGCTGGCTTTTAAGGTCTGGGAGGATGCCACACCTCTTCGGGTGGACCTGACCAATGAGCAAAGTGGAATGTCTGTAGCGGGAACTTCTTTTGTAGGGGAGTTTATGGCTCTTGTCTTTAAGCATGATTAAACTGGCTGAGTTGTTGAAGAAGAAACTATTAAAGATTCTTGTAATACTGATGTGTTGCACAGGTATCGACGTATCATATACACGAGCATTTAAATCTTCAAAATACAAACTCGTAGACACCAAACTTGGTATAGGTGAGTTTACGTTATAACCATTGGTTCTTATCATAAAATATGCATAACAATACTGAATCCAAAAACAAGAGGTAATACACAAACAGTAATAATGGATGCCATGTCCTATGGATATGCATGTTTATTTATAGAACAGCCTGTCTATAAATTAATGCAGGAAAGTCTGTTATGAGGGTTTTCTATGTGTCTTTTTGTCTCTGCTTTTCCACGTGGCAACACACGTACTTCGGAGCAATAAAACTAAGGCTGGTCTTCTTGGGGAAAGGGGACAGACCCCAGAGTTTTAAACAATTATTTGTTAAATATAACAAATAATTGTGTCTGATTTGTCTCAGTCATTACAGCGCATTTATTTATTTATTGTTTTTGCAGCTTTCGTCCTCCATACCCACATTTTGTGGATGGGAAAACATAGATTGCGATACGTGATGTAATTAAATTTGAAAAGGCTATAATTTCATGTATGCGCCGTACGTTTCAAGGTTAAATGTGGCGCTGTTGCACGCTGTTGCTCACGCAGCGCTCAGACTGCTTCTAAGTGGTTCGCAATCAATGTATACTATAGTGCACGTTTATGCCAAGCGATTGTTTATACTGATATGACTTATGCTGTTCAATATTGACAACAGTTTACTTATGGTATTGTAAAATATTGTAAATGGTTGTAAGAACGTATATTTTTATCTACCTCATCTAAACATGAATGAGCAGCCCACAATAGTAAGCATACACATTTCAAAATAAGAGTCCGAGTGCATAAATAAGTCACTAAAAATGTATACTCCCCCCTGGTTATTATTTGGTTACACAACTGTATTTAATTTGATTCCAATTCAGTTAATTTATATTAATTTAATTTCATATAATTTCATTTCTCTTTAATTCGAAGTTAACTATTGGAGCTTCTGGACATTTTTTGTGCTGTGGGTAGAAGGATTTTCTACACAGCTACAAGTATTTCAAATCTGTGGAAAGCACTGTTTTGCTGAATGCTATCAGGTTATTGACAACATGATTTTTGAGGCATCTGTTTCTTAAGGTTATCCAGCTTGTTCCTTAGGCTTTTGGGTATTGGCCACTGTGACGAGCAGGGTGGGCGAGAGCCGTGAGGGAAAGGCGCGAGGCCGGTGACGTGAGTGATAACGAGCATCAGCTGCGAGTCGCACCGGCCTGGTCCTCTCTCGTCCTTCACTGTCGTCGCTCCCCTTTTATGCTTCCGGAGCTCCTTATCACTCGCGCCGTTCCCTTACGGCTCTCGCCCGCCCTGCTCGTCACAGCCACATGCTGTAGTCTTAAGCTCATTCAGGTAACTGCTTTTTGCTATTCAGAGGGATATGCTGCTCCTTTCCATTATGTCCATTGTCTTTCCAGTATACAAACCTGATTCCAAAAAAGTTGGGACACTGTACAAATTGTGAATAAAAAAGGAATGCAATAATTTACAAATCTCATAAACTTATATTTTATTCACAACAGAATATAGATAACATATCAAATGTTGAAAGTGAGACATTTTGAAATGTCATACCAAATATTGGCTCATTTTTGATTTCATGAGAGCTACACATTCCAAAAAAGTTGGGACAGATAGCAATAAGAGGCCGGAAAAGTTAAATGTACATATAAGAAACAGCTGGAGGACCAATTTGCAACTTATTAGGTCAATTGGCAACATGATTGGGTATAAAAAGAGCCTCTCAGAGTGGCAGTGTCTCTCAGAAGTCAAGATGGGCAGAGGATCACCAATTCCCCCAATGCTGTGGCGAAAAATAGTGGAGCAATATCAGAAAGGAGTTTCTCAGAGAAAATTGCAAAGAGTTTGAAGTTATCATCATCTACAGTGCATAATATCATCCAAAGGTTCAGAGAATCTGGAACAATCTCTGTGCATAGGGGGTCAAGGCTGGAAAACCATACCGGATGCCCGTGATCTTCAGGCCCTTAGACGGCACTGCATCACATACAGGAATGCTACTGTAATGGAAATCACAATATGGGCTCAGGAATACGTCCAGAAAACATTGTCGGTAAACACAATCCACCGTGCCATTCGCCGTTGCCGGCTAAAACTCTATAGGTCAAAAAAGAAGCCATATCTAAACATGATCCAGAAGCGCAGGCGTTTTCTCTGGGCCAAGGCTCATTTAAAATGGACTGTGGCAAAGTGGAAAACTGTTCTGTGGTCAGACGAATCAAAATTTGAAGTTCTTTTTGGAAAACTGGGACGCCATGTCATCCGGACTAAAGAGGACAAGGACAACCCAAGTTGTTATCAGCGCTCAGTTCAGAAGCCTGCATCTCTGATGGTACGGGGTTGCATGAGTGCGTGTGGCATGGGCAGCTTACACATCTGGAAAGGTACCATCAATGCTGAAAGGTATATCCAAGTTCTAGAACAACATATGCTCCCATCCAGACGTCGTCTCTTTCAGGGAAGACCTTGCATTTTCCAACATGACAATGCCAGACCACATACTGCATCAATTACAACATCATGGCTGCGTAGAAGAAGGATCCGGGTACTGAAATGGCCAGCCTGCAGTCCAGATCTTTCACCCATAGAAAACATTTGGCGCATCATAAAGAGGAAGATGCGACAAAGAAGACCTAAGACAGTTGAGCAACTAGAAGCCTGTATTAGACAAGAATGGGACAACATTCCTATTCCTAAACTTGAGCAACTTGTCTCCTCAGTCCCCAGACGTTTGCAGACTGTTATAAAAAGAAAAGGGGGTGCCACACAGTGGTAAACATGGCCTTGTCCCAACTTTTTTGAGATGTGTTGATGCCATGAAATTTAAAATCAACTTATTTTTCCCTTAAAATGATACATTTTCTCAGTTTAAACATTTGATATGTCATCTATGTTGTATTCTGAACAAAATATTGAAATTTAAAACTTCCACATCATTGCATTCCTTTTTTATTCACAATTTGTACAGTGTCCCAACTTTTTTGGAATCGGGTTTGTACTATTTTCATTCAGATTTTGCAGTCAGTTTGTGGTTGGGGGGTTGTCAGCATATGGTTTTGTTTTGGGGGGGTTATCGCTGACTAGCATGGATAAGAGCAGGGAGTCTTTGCCCAGAACAGAACCATACCACCAATCCAAACTGTATGCTAACTGCCAGTCATCTTTGACAATAGTGATCTTGACAGAAATCAAGCCTAGCGTTAGTTCTGGCAGGTCACGTTATTCAAGCTCGCATCAGCTGACACTCAGCTGATTCACATTGACCTATAGGAATACGACAGCTATCACCGCATTCGTATATATATATGGTCCATTCAGTATTATTAGCAGCTTTATCATATTGCTCAGGAGCTAATTACCCTCCTCCACCCCCAGCTCCTCCTTTGTCCAGTCAGAACTTGCCCTTCTGATATTTCTGTTGATCAGACTCATTTCTTCAATTATGTTGTTACATTAATTATTGTCATTAAGAAAATTAATGATATTGCAATACTTTGGTTCTGTTCTGTTTACCCTAAGGGGGGGTTATCGCTTTTCTCCCTGCTCTTATCCATGCTAAGCTGCATGGATGGTCAGGGAGTTTTTGCCCAGAACAGAAACATACCACCATTCTAAACTGTATGCTAACTGCCAGTCATCTTTGATGATAGTGATCCTGACAGAAATGTTTTTTGGGGGGTTGGTGTTTCTCTTCACAAGACACAAATAACTTTTGTATAATGAATTCATCAAGCGCATCATTGCATGGAGAAAAATACCGTGCTCTTGCAAAACTAACACCATATTTAAGTATTAATACTTAAATATTTTAAGGGTCATTTGTTGCTAATGTGCATATGTCAGTGTAAGCACCCTGCAGTTATCGTTTGCTCATGGAAAGCAGATGTGAATAAAGATGTCATATTTGGTTGATTATGTAGGCTATTTGCACTAGGATGCTGGACACAGGTATCACACGATGAAATCATTGACTTTGCATCAATGAAGACCAGTAGGGCCATGTATCACTTTATTTCCATGGCGACGTGAAAGGCTTGTCACGGTATGACGCATATGAAAGATGTATCGTATTTATTTCGTTTTTCCTTTTCTTATTCAAAATATTTACAAACTTTTTAACTATATCATGACCTATATGATATATTCCGATTGTCATATATGTGTAAGTGAATGTGTTTTGTAGTTTCAACACCTTTATAATGAGTTAGTTAATCTATAAAGCACAATGGACGCCACCATGTTAGTTTGCACTGCCATTTAGAGAATCGGATCTGTCGGATTTACATAATGTAAATTTGTACCCATTTCCCGAAAAAGCAAGTGACCGGTGAACTGGGAGAACAATTGAGTAAACTTTATAGTTACTTACACATTTTGTATCTGATATGAATAAAACTCATTAAATTGTATTAGAAAGGATTATTATTGCTGCTTCCACAGACATCAGTGTATATTTAACAATAAATATAAAAATATAAACTATATATTTTTGTTAATGTGTATTTAAATGTCTGAAACCTAAAATAAACATTATGTGGTTGAAAACACTGAGTAGTTAGTGCATCCATCTCTGGCTCAGCGCCACCCAAATCGTGAAAACAGTTTAATTTAGCAGCTGAACACGTGACGCACTGAACGTTCTAATCACACCGGTGTAATTGTATGTACAAAAGAGTTGAAACTGATCGCATTTCGGTGGTGGAGGGGTGACAAATTGAAACTGGGAAGGGCACAAATCAGATCTGAGGCGGTAATGCCCCCTTATGCCCCCTTTTGCCCCCTCGTGGCGCCAGGCCAGCACTAAATGGTAACAAACTGATTTTAGTCAGCCAATTCTTTATTTTTATTATTATTATTTTGTTTATTTAAAAGTTATTTGAGTTAAGTGCTTATTGATAGGTATGTTTTAAATTATTTTATTTAGAGCATTTTTATCTTTTGTTGTATATAGGCCTAGATATCTATAATAAAAGTGTATCAATATATGTTGAGGGGGGATGTCTGATTTTGCCTAGGGCACCACATAAGGCCCTGTTTACACCTGGTATTAAGATGCGTTTTGGTCGTACGGATCACAAGTGGATGATGCTAAATACATGTGTAAATGGGGTCTAAAATGTTTTGAGATTGTCCACTTTCGACCACTTCCAGAGGTAGTCGAAAATGCATTCGACCGGATTGCTTTCATAGGATAGATGCTAATGTCGTCAAATGTGTTCGAACAGCCACAAAAGACCTACTCTCGCCTACTCTCCACCTACTGACCTAATGCGTATACATTATGGGAAGCGTGCTAGACAAACGAGATTTAAACTTTGTTGGCTGAAGACCCTTGTTTTTGCCCCCATTTTTCATGAGCTGAACTCAAAGATGTAAGACTTTTTCTATGTACACCAAAGTCTTAGATCTTTGAGTTCAGCTCATGAAAAATGGGGTCAAAAACAAAAGTGTTGCGTTTATAATTTTGTTCAGTGTGTGTGTGTGTGTGTGTGTGTGTGTATATATATATATATATATATATATATATATATACAGTGATGGGAATAACGGCGTTATAAATAAACGCCGTTACTAACGACGTTACTTTTTTCAGTAACGAGCAATCAAACAAATTACTTTTCCCCCGTTACAACGCCGTTACCCTTACTATAAATGCTGCGTTACTATAATTGAGCTCACTGAAGCGGTTTTCATCCAAGTAGGCTCTCTCTCAGTCATAGGACCTGAAAAAGTTTTTTCTCTGGTGTGTGTGTTGGACTAGTAGTTGTTCATTTAAGCCATTAGTTGACTAATCACATTTATATTAATTTGTTTTCTTAAATACGGGAGAGAATAAACCATAATAATGAGCGTTTACGTAATATAGGCTCTATAGGCCATGTATCACTCAAGCGCACGCATAAAGCTTGCCATAAAGAACCGGCAAAAGTAATGATTATGAATGTGACAAAAACAGTAAGGAGACATTTTAATTGTTTATTAATGTTTTCTGAATCTGTATCGGCTGCAAAGATGAAGTTGACATTGCTGACTCTCATCATCTCCGTGGACGCGCTTAGACATTTCAATTTGGATTACATAATCAGAGAGTAGCCTATTTCTTTTCATTTTGAATTATTTAGTTTAAAAGTAGACATTTCAAGCTTTCTGTAGTTATATTTCTCATGTCTGTGAGGCAAGCAGCTGCTGAGTTTCGGTTCATTTAGCCTATGAGACGCGCTCCAGTTCACATGCAAGTGATTGAGTCGGTGCCATGATTATATTGTCATGATTATATTTTCTGCTATATTTGCTTCTTATTTATTAAATCCAGGCAATTGGTTGATGAAACATTGATTAAAATTAAGATACAATTTTTACTAAATGAAATTCACTTTAAAGAAAGGCTTTCTACAAAACAAAACTTAATGAAGTGGTCAAAATCATGTCTGACCCACTCCATGTCTCCCAATATATTGCGCATCTTATGATGTATCCTATCTTACTCATGTTGTTCACTTTCATAATCAAATAGATGAATTTAAAACATAACATTAAATAAATAATAATTTATTTTTAGACATATTTAATATTGGGGGCATCCAAGTTAATTGCCATATTACAATGATTTCTGAAGGATCATGTGACACTAAAGACTGGAGTAATGATGCTGACAATTCAGCTTTGCATCACAGAAATAAATTATATTTTAAAGTATATTAAAATAGAAAACCATAATCTTAAATTATGGAATTGAAATAAAAAAATTATGAAATAAATGCAGCCTTAATGAGCATAAGAGACATTGTTCAAAAACATTAAAAATAGTAATGTTTCCAAACTTTTGACCGGTAGTGTATCTTACTCAGGGCAGTACTAAATAAAAAATGACATGCATTTTGTATGATCTTATTTTGTTAAAATTATTCACATTTTCACAGATTCTGCAAGTGGTTCACAAACTTTCAAGCAGCACTGTGTGTATATATAATTATAATTTTGGATACAGGAAATATTTTGGATCAGGAAATATTCATGTGTCCCTCTCTCTCATAGGTACATGATGAGTAGATACCATCATTTTGAGGTAAATGTACTCAAAAGTCTGAAAATCTGTGTGTAACTTTAAGGAATGTCACTAACAAACACCTTTTTTTTTCTGCAATTAAGCAAACTTTTTGGGGTGTTATTCCATAAAATTTAGTTTGTATGCGTATCTGTTCAGAACTGTGCTAGGTAACCATGTACTGATTAGCATCTTTGAACTAGGTTCAAAAGTATCTAAAATTGTCACTACCGAAACAGTCACGACCGAAACGTGATGAAGTTTTGGTTGTGACATCGTTTTTTGGGGGTTATTGGGGAAAAATTAGTTTTTGTGTGTGTACAACTGTTCAGATCTGTGCTAGCTAACCATGTGCTGATTAGCATTGTAAGACAAATCAGCTCAAATGAAATAATTGCCTATGTGCACAAGCGTAGTGACGAACTTCCGTTGGCGCCAGAAGTCGGCATATCGGTTTCCGGTTTACTTTGACGCTTAAAATGTCTGTTTTTACTTGATGTCTCCAGGATTTGCCTAAAATAAGCATCAGCAATGTTTATCGCATTACATATCTAGCTATCTGCATAACTACGAGGGTAAGTGGTTTAATCTAATGTGGTGTGCCATCAGATAGCGACTAAGCTAGTTAGCGACGTGTTCATTTTTAGTGAAACGTTAGTATAGAAGCTTTTTTTAAACGCAGTCTGTTCGTTTTTTGATGATAATTGTAATATCAATTGTATTAACTTTATCTCCTCAGTTTCTAATAAAGATCAGGGCACTGACAAGAGTCCATGGAGACTGATGTAGATGCAATTAAAACAAATGTCTTTATTTATGCTCCAATAAACATTGTCTCAAAATGACTTGTTGTAAGTTTTCCTTGTTCACATACATGTATAAACAAAGTCCATATCTTGAAGACACAGCATATGATCATAGTCCATAAAGCTTTAGCTGTTAATTTAACTAGTCTTTTCTCTTTCATACTTATTTTCAACACTAGGCAAACTTTGCTTTGACTCAGTAACCTCATTAGAATTCGTACACTCTTTATTTTACATTTTGCAAAAAATTGTGAAAAAAACATATACATAAAAAAACATCACTCAGTCTTTTGCAACCAATGCACTGGAATTACGTTTGACCCCATTGTGTGCACACATACTTCCATATGGCCATTGTAATGTTGCAACAACAAACATATTCCAGTCGATCAGTCCTGGCAAGACGAGTGTACAGTGTAAATCCAGCAACAAGTGCAGCAAGTGAGAAGAAAGAGTCCAAACGAATCCAACGATTAAAGTTGAAATAATTTCCATGACGAATCCAGCCAGTGAAGCACAGTTTTTGACTGTGTAACAGCATCCAGACTGATATAGACACAATTAAAACAAACGTCTTTATTTATACTCCAATAAACATTGTCATTGCACGCTACTCTCCTTATTTTGTGCAGCCAGCGCGCACGAAGGTTGGTGTCCTTCGGGAAGCGGTGGAAGCTCAAATGGCTGTTAAGGCCAATTCACACCGCACCAACAAACGCCAACAAACTCGTCTGTTGGAGTTTGTTGGATAGGTGTCATACCCCTGTTGGCGTTGGTCGGAATCTGTTTTCACCCGACTGAACATGTTTAATCGGCGTTTGACGTAATCTGACCTGGCCACGAACCGTTGCCATGACGATGAGGCAAGTCCCCTGCAAAGTCAGCTGTTTAATCGCGCCCGCGCCTCACGCACACACAATAAAGCACTGGAAACGTGACATCGCAGCTTGTTCATTATAAAAAATAAAATACGGTTTAAAAAAAAAAAAAAAAAAAAACAACATATAAAAGGTACAATAGTCTGTAGTACAATCCGTGCCATTCAGCAAAAGCACTGCTCGACTTCACCGAAAGAGAGAGGTATAACCACCATGAGAGCAACGCAGGTTTACCTTCAGTTTCGTTTCAAATTAATTTGTTTTGGCTTGTTTAGCTACATGGTTATAGGCTTATGGGTCACATAAATAAAAAGGTTCGCGCTAAAAAAAAAAAAAAAGTTTAAAAACCGGTGTATACCAACCGCAACGCAATAGGTTGCGATCAGATCGATGGCTACAGCGCTTCGGATTTCAGGTTAGTATATTTATTTTGCCTCAATACTTTAATACAATGAAAATATATTTGATACTATATTATTAATAAACTTGCCTGCCAATATTGTTAACATGGTTGCACGTAGGCTATGTAGTTGTTGAATTTTCCCAGTCAGACTTGACTCGTTTGTCGGTGTTTGTTGGGGCAGTGTGAACATGACAGTTTTTTTTCTCATAGAATTCTAAATCCAACGGCCAACTTCTTCGATGGCGTTTGTCAGTGCGGTGTGAATTGGCCTTTATACCGACTTGAAGCAGAGCAAAGTGGCACACAGCACAGCAGTGCTCCGTAGATCCACCTTTAGTTCTTTGAAACTTAGATGAGTCACGCACATTATATCTCTTTTTCCGTACAACAGCAGCACTCAATCTTGCTTGTTTACTATAGCAGATGAAGACAGGAAGTAAACCGGAAACCGGTATGCCTACTTCTGGCGCCAGCGGAAGTTCGTCACTACGCTTGTGCACGTAGCCAATTAATGAATTTATAGGGAATTATAAAGAGTCACTTAGTTTACGACCGAGCAACTGAATCGTCCAGCGTTCATTTGCTCGGGCCGTAATAAGCTCTTGTAGCGGATATGAATATCCAACTATCGTGAAAACACTATTTAGTAGCACGGTAACATTAAGATCGACAGTTTAAGACAGTAAATTTACAAGCACATAACACTTCTTTTAAAAATCTACAGGAGACTTTATTGATTATTCTAACACATAAACTAATCTAAAACAAACATTCATACACATTGCAGAAAGAAAGGAAATGAGCGAGAAAGAGTTTTAAGAGAGATAATGAAATGATGAGCATTTCTAGCAAAATATGCATTTCATAAGACATGACCTGAACGAACCATGAATCAGTAATTTCATGCACCAGTTCAGCTTTAGAATCTGGAGGTACTTGCTTGTCGTTTGTCTTTGAATGCGGATTCCCTTTGTTGGCGTCCTTGGCTTGAAGTGAAGGGATTTTTCCGAGTTAGTTGGTTTGTTGCAGGGTTGGTCCAAATTAATGTGCTGGTCACGAATGGAGCCTCGCAGCTGAAGTTTGAAGTCGAGGCGGCAAACAGTCGTTGGTTGAACTTTGCAGCAAATCTTAACTTAGAACACGAGACTCTCGACGTAAGAAGAAAATGTGCAATCACAACCAAAACATGGGATGTTTTGTCAAAAATAAAGTATACTGGATTATCAACTAAGATACTATTATAGTGTTTGGTTCATTGTACATTCAAACTAATGAATCCTTAACTTTGAAATCAGTATGATAAACTTTGAATTTTACAAAGAAATATTGGATTCAAAATACAACAAATCTCATAAATTAAACTTTAAATATTGTAACTGTAATTGTTATTGATTTACCTGTGAAAACTTTTTAATAAAATAGCAAAAAATATATTTACGAGGTAGATGTAAACAAAATCTTAATAGGTCAATATAAGCCTTCTTATTAAATTATTTATTATTGTGTTTGGGTAGTGACAAATTTGGGGAGAGGAAAAATATTTCAAAACTTTCTGAAAATACAATATGAGAATTAACTGCACAATTACTAGAAATGTATATACAATTTGCATACATACAAAGTTTGTGGAAAAAGAAAATTGTTTTTCAAGATTTTTCCAACTCTAAACCAATTCTTTCGAATGGCCCATATATATATATATATATATATATATATATATGTATATGTAATTTTTATACAACAGTTTCTTTCTGGTTCTCGAATCTGATTTGCTGAGAGGTCTTTCCAGCCATGCGATATTATACTAGTATCGCCACGGGAACTGTTTCACCGTTTGAGTCACTCCGCTGTCAGAATTCTCACAGCGAGTGTCATGGCGGACGAGCAAACCCACCATATTTTATAGATACTACTGTTTTGTAATGGAATGTAGTTTTAAGAGTTTTTTTAGGTGGGAATATACTTGTTTAGACCTCAGATACAGTATGTGATTTATATGTAAACATAGCGCCTATTTGAACATTTGTTCAGACGCTTTCAGAGATGTGAGCTCTAGGCTGTCAGCGACCGTTCAGCGCTCATATACCCACAGAGAACAGCTTCATCTTGGCCAGTCCTTCAGGAATTTGCCGCTGGCTCTTATGTAGATAATGTTTAACATGAGGTTTAATTCCTTTTTGGGTATATCATATGGGCAATCTTTGGTCTTATTAATCTATTACTTGTTCCAGAGCTAATAGATTTGGCTTAAGGGCTATATTAAGTTTCAGAACTTTATACTTACAGTTGTGCTCAAAATTATTCATACCCTTGGTAAATATGACCAAAGAAGGCTGTGAAAAAAATCTGCGTCGTTAATACTTTTGATCTTTTATTTTAAAAATCTACAAAAATGCAACCTTTCATTGGAGAATAAGAATTTTAAATGAAAATCTCATTATGAAAGAAATGTTTTTCTCTAATACACATTGCTCACAATTAATCATACCCTTTTATTCAATACTTTTTGCAACCTCCTTTTCCCAAGATAACAGCTCTGAGTCTTCACCTATAATGCCTGATGAGTTTGGAATCTCTCTAAAATCCTTCAGATTCCCAGCTCCATGTTGGTGCTTCTCCTCTGCGGTTCACCCCACTCATTTTCTATAGGGTTCAGGTCAGGGGACTGGGACGGCCATGGCAGAAGCTTGGTTTTGTGCTCAGTGACCCATTTTTGTTTTGATTTTGATGTTTGTTTTGGATCATTGTCCTGTTGGAAGATCCAACCACAGGCCATTAAATGACTTCTAGCAGGGACAGTCAGGTTTTGATTTTTTTTATCTGTTGGTATTTGATAGAATCCATGATGCCATGTACAGTGCTCAGCGAAAATGAGTACACCCCCTTTGAAAAGTAACATTTTAAACAATATCTCAATGAACACAAAAACAATTTCCAAAATGTTGACAAGACTAAGTTTTATATAACATCTGTTTAACTTATAACATGAAAGTAAGGTTAATAATATAACTTAGAGAACAAAATTTTCAGTTTTACTCAGGATGATGCAAATATGAGTACAACCCACTGAAAGTTTCTGGAGCAAAGCTAAATTTTAGACTACAAATGTCTAATTTAACAAGAATTTAACAACAGGTGAGTCTAATTATTCATTACACAGGTGTCCAGCAGACAGCTGACTATAAAAGGGTGTTAAAACCCTTCCCGTTTCATGCTGTCAGCAATGGCACCACATGGAAGAGAAATGTCACAAGACCTGAGAAAGAAAATAATTTCTTTACACCAGAAAGGTGTAGGATACAAGAAGATCAGCAAAGCTTTACTTATCAGTCAGAATACTGTAGCAAAAGTGGTACAAAAATGTAAAAAAGATGGAACTGCAACCATCTCATGGAGACGTCCAGGTCATCAACGGAAGTTAATACCTCGACAGGAGAGTCTTCTGATGAGAAGGGTTGAAGAAAATCGGCAAGTTCACTGCAGTTATCTAAAGAAGTAGAAAGGCAAACTGGTGTGACTATCTCCCGTGACACAATACGGCGTACACTGCAGAGGAATGGCATGCATGGGTGCCGTCCACGAAAGAAGCCTCTTTTAAAGCCTAGGCCCAAAAAAGCCCGCCTAGAGTTTGCCAGGGCCCATGCTGACAAAGATGAAGACTACTGGGACTCTATACTCCGGAGTGATGAGACCAAGATAAATGTTTTTGGAACTGATGGCTTCAAAACTGTATGGCGTCGCAAAGGTGAGGAATACAAAGAAAAATGCATGGTGCCTGCATGGTGCTACAGTGAAACACGGTGGTGGCAGTGTCCTTATGTGGAGCTGCATGAGTGCTGCTGGTGTCAGGGAGCTGCATTTCATTGATGGCATCATGAATTCACAGATGTACTGCTCTATACTGAAAGAGAAGATGCTACCATCACTCCAAGCCCTTGGTCGTCATGCACTTTTCCAACATGACAATGATCCTAAACACATTTCTGAAGAAGAACAGGGTGAAAGTGATTCAGTGACCAAGTATGTCTCCTGATCTGAACCCAATCGAACACCTATGGGGAATTCTGAAGAGATCTTCTCTAAAAGAGATCATTCTTGAAGAATGGAAAAAGATAGATGTTGCAAAATGTCTCGAACTTGTTCATTCCATGCCTAGAAGACTTGGTGCTGTCATTAAAAATCATGGAGGCCATACAAAGTACTAGATGTAGTAGTTTTTGTTGCGAGGTGTACTCATTTTTGCATCACCCTAATTTGAGTAAAACTGAAAAATGTGTAATCTAAGTTATATTATTAACCTTACTTTCATGTTATAAGTTAAACAAATGTGATGTTAAACTTAGTCTTGTCAACATTTGGAAATTATTTTTGTGTTCATTGAGATATTGTTTGAAATGTTACTTTTCAAAGGGGGTGTACTCATTTACACTGAGCAATGTATCTGAACAAGATGTCCAGGATCTCCGGCAGAAAAATAGGCCCACAACATTAAAGATAAAGCAGTATATTTCATTGTACACATGGGGTACTTTTTACCCCTGTGTGCACCAAACCAATCTTGAGTGTTTGCTGCTAAAAAGCAAATTTTTTTTGTTTGTTTGTTTCATCTGACCATAGAACCCATCCCGTTTGAAGTTCCAGTAGTGTCAGTTTCTTTTCAAATGTTCTGTGGTCAAAACAAAAATGGGTCACTGAGCACAAAACCAAGCTTCTGCCATGACCGTCCCAGTCCCCTGACCTGAACCCTATAGAAAATGAGTGGGGTGAACTGCAGAGGAGAAGCACCAACATGGAGCTGGGAATCTGATGGATCTGGAGAGATTCTGTTATCTTGGGAAAAGGAGGTTACAAAAAGTATTGAATAAAAGGGTATGATTAATTGCAAGCAATGTGTATTAGAGAAAAACATTTCTTTCATAATGAGATTTGGGGCAGGCGGATTAATGGGTGAACGAAACACAGGTTTTAATTTGGATACATGAAACACCGGATGAATTCTCCTGTATACCGGAGGAAGTTTGAGGTGGACTGCCACGGGACTAATGATTTTAGTGACAGTGAATGGGCCAATAAATTTGGGAGTAAGCTTATTACAAACGGTGCGGAGAGGAATGTTCTGAGTAGAAAGCCACACTTTTTGACCAACGACGTATTCGGGAGGCTTAAACCGGTGGCGATGAGCCTAAGCCTTAGTGCGCTCTCGCACCCGGAGGAGAGCCAATCTGGCCTTCCTCCAGGTGTGATGACACCTCTGGACAAAAACGTGAGCGGAGGGGACCGCGACCTCGGATTCCAGGTCCTTCGAGAACCGGTCCACCATGGTTAAAACTACCGTGTTGCCCTGGGAGGGTGGGAGGGCTGTGACGAAATCTAGCGCAATATGGGACCTGGGTCTCGAAGGGACAGACAGTGGCTGAAGGAGGCCCGCCGGGGGTCGATTGGAAGTCTTACCAACAGCGCAAACTGAACAGGCCAGAACAAAACTATGGACGTCACGAGCCATAGATTGCCACCAGAATCGTTGCTTAACCAGAAAAATAGTACGATTCACTCCTGGATGACAAGCAATCTTGGAACAGTTACCCCAGCGGATGATGTCAGACTGCACCCCTTCAGGCACAAATAAACGACTCAGTGGGCAATCGGACGAAGGCGTTACCCCTTGTAAGGCATTGCGAACCTTCGATTCGATCTCTCAAGTGACCGCAGAAATTACAAGACAAGGCATCGGGCTTAATGTTTTTGGAGCCCGGACGGTACGAGATGGAAAAATCAAAGCGACCCAAAAAAAGAGCCCACCGAGCCTGCCTAGAGTTCAAACGTTTGGCGGATTTAATGTACTCTAAGTTCTTGTGATCGGTCCAGACAATGAAAGGCACCCCCGAGCCCTCCAACCAATGATGCCATTCCTCCAACGCCAGCTTGAAGGCCAACAGCTCTCTGTTACCAATATCGTAGTTACGTTCTGCGGGTGACAAAAGATGGGAGTAAAACGCGCAAGGGTGCATCTTGCCGTCTGTGAGGGAACACTGGGAAAGCACCGCCCCAGCCCCCACCTCCGACGCTTCGACCTCCACCACAAACTGACATGAAGGATCAGGTTTCACAAGAATAGGAGCCAAAACAAAGCGACTTCTCAGGTTGGAAAATGCAACTTCAGCTGCACTAGACTACCTGATCAGCAATAATGAGTTGCCCAGCAATGCAGGTGATCACACACACACAAACACACACACACACACACACAAAAAGACAAGGAAGAATCCACAGACCTACGAACCGTGACATTTTCATGACATATAATTCGTAAAAAGACTTTGATTCCCGAACTGGTTCTTAGTCTCTGCTATCTATCACTGTTACCGGAAAAAATTTTACCCAACGGGGGCCATTCCAGAAGCCAAAAACCCGGAAGTGACATCAAAGTACAGCGAGAGCGATTTTAAAAGCAGTTGTATGCTCTCAAGTCTCTGTCTCGGTGCTGATGTCATACGCCGATCGGTCTGTGCAGTGCCAATGCATCTCGAACAAGCCTAATCTCTGATATCTCTGATAGTCAAACTGAAGGATAAGCTTTATTTGTAGGGCAACCTTATGATTTGAAATGATTTGAATTGAATTGAATTGTCTTTTTGAATGGAAGTTCCCCAAGCCGGAAGTGCCACCCATAATTTAAAACACAGTAGGCTCGTCAGGAATAAGGTGGGTAAGCACATATTTCCCTAGAATGCAGTTAGAATGCCCTCAAAATTAAAGATATCATGGCAAAAATTCCCCTGTTAGAATTTTTCTTATATTTATATCATATGATATAGTTAAAGACCCCCTGTGGTGAAAATCAAGTTTTTAATGTTGTTTATATGTCTAAGTGGTGTTTTTAATATGCTTTAAGGCAAACCATGCAAATTCATAAGTCAACACTATTGCTGAGTATTTTCTGTTTAAAACTGCAGGGAAAAAAAGACAGTTTGAAAACGCTGGTGTTTGTGACGTCACAAACTACCTTGTAACCAATCAAGACAACGTGCCAGCAGGCTTCAGCATATCATTAACTATGACCACTCTGAAGCAGGAGAGTCTCGAGAGAAGCCAGGTTATCCCAGTATATTTTCTGTTGATATGAAAAAATATTATGATTGTAGTGATTTTACTTTCGCCCATCCAAGGACGCAAAGTAAAATAGGGATTGGTACTCACGTCACTGCTGACATTGTGATTTTTGGATCACACGTCTCTTAAGGTGTGGTTACGAGTACATCAGATGACCACTTACCCCCCTTTTCTTAGTTCAGGGCACCAGTCAAGGCCTTTTACCTTGGCAGTATGAGAACACTCTCAACAGGGGCTTTTCATTCATTTAGAATTAATGTAAAGTGGTCAGCTGATTTATTTGAAAGATTGGTGAGATTGCTAATTTGTAGAGCCTCTTCTGTATTATCAGCACAAGGAAGACACAAGTGTAATAAAATAAATTTTATTAACAAAAAGATAAACAAGAATAACTAACACAACTACTAAATGAATACCATGAATGATAAAGGAATACCATGAATGATAAAGGAATAAAGTGCATAAGATACATAGAATACAAGTGATTAAGTTGAGTGTGGCTATGGAAGAGTTACGTTATCTTATGGAAAGATAAACTGTTTCTCTGAAAATAATAAGGTGGAGAACCTTATTATGCACTAAACAAATAAACGAAAGATTATTTGTTATTAACTAACATCAGCTATATTACATCTAATGGGAATTAAGAAATTATATACTGATAATATACAACAATGCCAAGGTCTCTGGAAAGAGGTTTGGTTAAGTGATATTTACGTTTCCCGTTGTTGAGTCCAATGACGGTGACGTCTTCCACTGGTTGTGCTGGGTGACAATGCAGTGGGGAGAGGAGACAGAATCTGTTTCAACAGTCTTGAACATGAAGCTCTGTGGGATGCTGATCTCCTGGAGCACCAAAGGGTCCTAAAATCTGGAACAAGCAGATGAGGCCCTGGCTTAGGTGCAGAAGGTCCTTAACAATCTGGAACACGCAGACGAAGGTACCTTGGAAGCAAGGTTTGCTCTCCTGAGCTTAACCTTGTTGCAAATGTCGTTACTGTCTCACTGGACGGAAACTCTGAACGTAGTGTTTGTTAATGTCTCTTTCCTTACAGGCTGGAGGCTCAGAACGTGGTCATCCCTGTTGCTGCCTCACAAGCTGTAGACTCAGATTGTGGGACCTGTTGTTGTCTCTCTCTGGATGGACCAGAACGGGTGTTGTATCTGTTAGTGTGTCAGCTTCGCAAGCCGGGACTCAGAACGGCATATCGGTTAATGTCTATCCCCGTACAGGACAGACTCGGAACAGTATATCTGTTGTGTGTCACCCGATGGGAGACTCAGAACGATATATCTGTTAATGTCTCATTCCTTACAGAGTTGAGACCCAGAACCGTGTATTTGTCATGTCTCATCCGATGGGAGACTCAGAACGATACATCTGTTAAGGTGATGATACACAGGGCAACTTTTTGAGCAATGTTGCCGGGCAATTTTGCCAAGCGATGTTGTTGTGGGCACTTTCCTGTTATGAATGGGCAACAATCTCTAGATATCCAGATAGAAATTTGTTGCCCATTCTTAATGGGAAAGTGCCCAAGCAACATCTTTTGGCAACGTTGCCCAGCAACATTGCTCAAAAAGTTGCCGTGTATCATCACCTTTAATGTCTCACTCCTTACAGAGTTGAGACCCAGAACAAGAAGTGTCTGTTGAAAGGGTACCTTTATCCCTTTCCGATGAGGAGGAGATTGCAATTTGGCGCTTCTCCATTTGAGTGCTGTGATTGGCTGCTGGCATCAGAGGGGACACACACAGTGTGGCCCACCCTTCTTTCCCCTGTGGAACTCATTTGCATAAAGCACAAAGTTGGAAGTCTTTACAGTGTCTTTAAAGTTTACCAGTGCATTTCTCACTTTCCAAACCACCACCAGAATACCTTTGGCAATATTCTAAACAAATAGAGACTAAACATGATGGAAAAAGATTGAACTGTCATGCATTCATTCAATTGTACATTAACAGCTGAATTTGTGTCAGATGTTGCACTACAAATAGCTGTCACTGAGAATACTTATTTCTGTGAATAAGTATGAAATGGATGTGTGTAGTTTGCATCAGTTCTAAGGTTTTCAAACATAGTTTTGAATGGATTTGGATGGATCACTGTGATATCTCTTTGTTTCACCCACTGCTGCTGAGGTCCTGAGGAATTTTTATGGCAGTCTCTGGCCAAACTTAGGAAGTAGTCTCTAGATGGGTAAAGGGCAGAAAACTGCATGTGGACCAATGAGAAGTCCTGTCCTTCCCAGGCTTGGTACAAGAGGTCTTTTTCTTGCCCTCTAGGAGGTGTCTGGATGTTGTCCTTACATCTTTATCTGATGGCGTTGGACAGTTTGTTTGTGTTAGTCCACCAAGATCCAATCAAAATGTAGCAAACCTTTGTCCACTGCTATGGACAGAGAGGGGCCCGGCCATAAACTGGGCCCTGGAATGTGCTGTTCACTACATGATGTTAGGATGAACTATACCTTTCTCCACTGACGTTCTGAGTTGTTCAAAGCGTGTAAGGGTACTTATTGTTAGAAGGCAGCTGTCTGACTCTAACATGAAGAACGGGAACATGGTTTGTGTAACATTAGCAACACATTATTAGCTGTTTGACAACATAGTCAAGCAAAAGGCTAATCGTATTAATTACCATTATGTGTCCGACAGAACTGTCGCAAGGGCTGTGCCAAGTGTGCGAGCGCAGCTGACTTGAAGTAAAGCCAATAAAGTTCATGTTTTTGTCCTTCTAAATATTTTAATACTATAAAACATAGCTAAAACAATATTGCTCTGAGCGTGTGCATGTGACCGTGATTCATGTGCATATGTCAGGCAGCATGGCATCTGAGAGAGCTATTCATTCCATTTTAAATTCTGATTTTGGCTGCCTCTGGAATGGGTCAAACAGATAGATATTACCTGATAAGTTCAAGTAAATACGCTAGAAAGCCACACTCATTCAAGGATGCGCATTTATTGCATGTACGGAGAAGGCACCGACGCCTGCAGGATTTCATCTGATGGTATGCACAAACGTTTTTTTATTTAACACTATAAAATTAAATAAGCATATATAGCCTAACTATTACGCACCTTTCGGACCATCACTGAGAGCAACGGTATACCACAGAATGAGTGTAGCTCTATCTCTAGACGTTTTAAACGGTTTTAAATCCAAAAACTACAAAAAGCAACGAATTTGTCAGACGACTGAAAAACAGCGCTGCTTGTTCTCTCGATACTGTGTCTGTTTTACTGAGAAATCGCTTCAGGTGATTCAGTGAGAGAGCAGTCCAAAACGAACACGAGTGGATTCAGACCGTTTTGCAAAGGCGTTTTACCAATTCATAATTTAGAACACAATTTAAGCGTCAAAAAATATGTGAGCAGTTCAGTTACACAGCTGTTAAACTGAATATATGAACCGACAATGGTTCAAAGTTTTTGCTTAGTTGGGGACACTTGACATTTGATATTCAACAGTGCTTTGATCTGCCTGCATTGACACCATTTTCTTTAAGAGCTGCTGTGCAGCCAAAATTATATACCAGTTATCACTGTAAAGCTGCTTTGACACAATCTGCATCGTAAAAAGCACTATATAAATAAAGGTGACTTGACTTGACTTGAACCGAAGCAAGCTTTTTTCTTAAATATCCACAACACAAACAACAAATTGCTCGTCGCTACAGCAACAGTAGACTCTCTGACCTGGCGTGAGTGAGTGGAGATGGGGCTAATTTGCATATTCATTGATCCATGTATATTAAACGAGGCAAGGGTGTAGAGTTACGTTCAAGCTATTTTAAGGCATGAAGTGAAGAAAAAATTTTCACTGGAAAAAATGTTTAAATATGTAATTTTGGTGATTAAAGATGAGTTTTAAGGGATAAAATAATTGACTACAGTGGGACTTTAAACAGTATCACACGAGTGCTGTTTTTGTCCCAAACAGCACGAGTGCAAATGTGATATTGATTTTATACAGCAGTTAAATCAAAAGTTAATGTTGTGTTATATTTTTTTTGCTAATTTTGCCAATGAAAATATTACCTATGAAGCCAGAGCAGAGCGGTCTCCAAGCAACACAAAGCAGTGTTTAGTTTCTGAATGAATCCGTGTTTTGAGCGAATCAATTGAGTGAACCAATGATTCAATGGCCCATAGAGAGCCATTACTTCATTCCTGAATGAATCAGCCATTTTAACGAATCAAGAATGAATTAATCCTTATATATATAATGATTTACTCATTTAGAAATTTACCACCACCTACTGGTAGTTTGTTTCTTATTTAGAGTATCATTTCATAAAAAATAAATAAATAAATAAAAAAACACATTTTCAAATCTGACTTTCCTTCTTTTGTGGAACATAAAAGAAGATATTTTGAAGAATGTTGTTCTGGTCTCTAAATAAGTGGTGGACAGTAACGAAGTATCTGTATCTGTACTTTACTCGCGTATTTTTATTTTGAGCAACTTTTACTTTTACTTCACTACATTCCAAAGCATAAGGTCATACTTTTTACTCCACTACATTTCATAAAACATATCGTTACTCCTTATTTTAAAATGAAGAAATCGTCACATGATCAGAGACGCAAAAACGGTGTCCGATTCGTGCACAAACTGATTCTTTTCAGAAATAAATTATTATTTTTTGAAATATTAATACATATTTTCAGCTAATGTGTTGTGACTTCTTATCAGGTATATACAATTACAACACTGTTATTTCATTTTCACATATTTAGTGCTTTGATTCAAATTATGTTGTCCCTATACAGTAATTTGTGTAATGTATTAAGTACTTTTTGTCCTTTTGCAGTTTTCTTTATTGGCTGAAACCTTAGCCCATGAAAGGCAAGACATACAAATCCGTACGAAAGCACAGGAAAAGGTGAGTGTGTGCTGACTTCATGAACCAAGAACTGGAAATGAATATTTCACCTGTTTGTGTATTATTTGTTTCAGTCCAATATTGCCTAGGAGTCTTCAACTTTTCATTACAACTGTAGAGAATGCCACATGATATTGTAGAACAAGATCTTATAATATATAAGATAATATATTTGACAGTACCTGTCAAAAGTTTGGAAACATTAAATTTAGTAACACTTTATTTTAAGGGTCCAGAATAATGCATTAGTTAAGCATTACTTAATGATTAACTTGTTCACAATTAAGCATTAGTTAAGAATGAACACACTAGTAATGAATGATTGACTTTATATTTTAAGGGTCCTGAATTATGCATTAGTTAAGCATAAATAAACTATTAATTAATTAATTACTTGTTCGCAATTTTGCAGTAGTTAAGCATGGACACAATAGTAATTAATGATTAACTTAACGTATAGTAGGGCATATTAGCCACATTTGAAAGATACACATTTATGCTATAAATAAACAAAAATAACCTAGTAATTAATGATTAACTGAATGTACAGTAAATGCCTTTTAGTCATTATCTACAACTTAATAAGCCATATATTATTTTTGTGTAGTGATGTAATTATATTTCTGTGCCATTCTATTAAGTTAACTGAACAATAAGCTAGTAATTGTTTAATTACTGATGGTTTTCAGTTATAAATTGCTAAAATAGTATAATAAAGGCAATTTGACCCCCTATTCTAAAGTGAAAGTTATATCCACATTAATTATGGCACTTATTGAGTGATATTCAAGTTTATTGACCACAATAAGCCAATAATTAAGGCTAAACTGCCATTAATACAGTACTAACAAAGGCAATTTGACCCCCTGTTCTAAAGTGGAAGTTATATCCACATTAATTATGGCACTTATTGAGTGATATTCGAGTTTATTGACCAGAATAAGCCAATAATTATGGCTAAACTGCCACTAATACAGTACTAATAAAGGCAATTTGACCTCTTATTCTAGAGATAGGTTCTTATTTACACTATTGGTTTGTTTAGTTATTCTGCAACGTGATCTCACGAGGATGTGTATTTTTACGGAAAGTGTGGTTCTACAACACTGAAACGTACAATATTGACAGCACTAAAAATGATTAAATGTAAAAACATTTTGCTCTGTTCGTGACTTACACTGCAAACTCGTTTCAAAGAATTACGTTAAACAAAAACTACACTTTAAAACCTTAAAATGAATAACATTTCTGTAATCATTTAACCATTATTTATCACGTAATACTTATTTTGTTCGCCGTGGGACACAAAAGTCGTTTTCTCAGACACAGGACTAGAAAATACAACAAAACGCATCATAAATTCACAGAATACATAAATTTAATCCGCTGTAAACCACATCTTTAGAATCCATACGACTGCGAGGAACAGATCCAAATTAGTTTCTTTATCCAGCAATCTTTATCTCCATCCTCAACAGCGACCGTAAACAAATCTCACGATCGTTATGATATGAATTCAAAAACTGCCACCTCAAAAAGCTTGACACGACACGTTTTACGGCAGTGATATCAACGCTCATTGGCTCTCGCCCATAGACATTATAATAAACACGCTCTCGCCTGCTTCATCGCATATTGCGACATGCCGTGCCGTGAAGTAAAGAAGTGGAAAACCATTTTCGTGGATTAGTAACTTAAATTCTGCTCTGTACCTGATACAAAACTATTATATATCACCAGAGAGGACTGTGACTGAAATACATCGTCATTCGGATTACTATTGGTAGTGCTTTTGACATTTTCTTAATAAAGAAATTATTGTGATTAAGTTACACTTTTCTGTCTCTGTTTTTTTATAACTACATATTTTTAAGAAATGGTTATGGGTAGGTTTAGAGGTTTGAGTGGATTTAGTGGCTTAAAATATCCTTTTAATGCTATTGTGTTACTAAAATTGTCATTTCTCTAAATATTTCTGTCCATAACGTATTCTCTATAAAATGTTTAGGTTTAGGGATAAAACATTTATCTATAAAATGTTAAAAGCGAAATTATACAGATATCTTTATGATATAAAAGATTAGTAAATTTTACTTTTTTTTTTTTTTTTTGCTGTAAAAAAATTAATTTATGTTTACGTTTAAATGTTGCCTAAAATGTATCTTTCACCATTTATCCAAACGTACAAAAACAGTATGTTTTGTGTCTGTAAAAGTTATGTATTAATACTTATATAACAATGAGACCATTCAATAAGTGCCTTAATTGAGGATATAACGTCTCAGGTTACGTATGTAACCATGGTTCCCTGAGAACAGGGAACGAGACACTGCGTTTGAATACACTATGGGGAACGTCATCACGTGAACCGGTGTCTGAAAGCAATATCAAATCTCACCAATCCTATTGGCCGGCGACAGCCTATGACAGCATAATAGACGCGACCCGGAAGTATAAAGGAGCACCTAGAGAAGCCAATTTCAACTGAAATGCCAGAACCACTCCCCCTACGGGTCACACATATGCTGTCAGTGATAGATGTAGAACTATGCCCTATGGCCAACAGCCCAAGCCTCAAAGAGGCCTTCCACAGAAGGCCTACCAAGGCCGCTCAAAGGCTTCTGGCACCAAACTTCTTTTCAGAGAAAAGAGGGTACCTCTAAGGGAATGTAGCCAGGGGGCCCGAAGGAACCCTAGCCAGTCACTTGTCAGGGGAATGTACTCGACCCTGATTGCCACCAGGGAGGCCGACCTGGTCTCACGGAAACCTAATCTTGGCCAACGACCTGTCTGGACACAGAGTCTCAATTCACATTCTTCAGAGAAGATATCCAGTAAGAGTGACTGCAAAGAGGCAGTAACCAACTCAGACCAGAGCGTAGAGACGGGCATGTTGGAGAGCAGGACTCAGCTTAGCGCTTTTTACCCTTAACAATGAGGGGAGTAACACTCTGCTCAATCCTGGGATCTACTCAGCGCCTGATTATTTGCACTAAGAAGGCTGTGCACTCTAGAGGGACCCATACAAGGGGAGTACAACCAGCCTAGGAGCTGATCTTAAATAGGGAGGCCTCAGGGAGGCCTTCAATCACTGACCAGACTTAGGGAGCTAAGTAATATGCAGACTGCCCTTCAAGCGAAGGGAGAACTGGGCTCGACCTAACAGGTAAACCATACTGTAGGCACAAACTCATGGAGGCCCAAGAGGGGGCCTGCAAAATGACGTAGTTCTACATAGTGTAGAAATAAATCACAGCAGCCTTGCAAAAGGCCAAACATGTGAAACTACATGCTTAATCTGCTTAAAAGATACCCAGATATGAGGGGATAGCTTACAGGGTGGCCTGTGAAGGCCACACACTTAAGACAGCTTAATTGCTGGTAAAGCAAGCACCCACAAACATGGGAACTCGTCCAGATTGAAACGAGTTAAATTAGCAGAAAAAGACTGTAGAGTGCCCACATAACAGTCTACCTCAACACAATCCGACAAGCAGTAAAACACCTTTTACTCTTTAAGCAAGAGGAGTACAGACTTACACCATCATGTTCTGAAGGAGGCCCAAAAGAGGGCCTACGACTCCAGACAGACATGTGGCGTCAGCTCGTGGCAGTATCTAAGCTCTAAGAGAGCCAAATATGATAACCAAACACTCCAGTGAGGTTAACTACTCAATCTGAGCTAAATCCAAATTCAACACATTCCAACAGGCAATGTACTCAGTAAAACACATTTTACTCTCTAAGCAAGAGGAGTACAAACTACCCACTCTGCTTTGAAAGAGGCCTGAACAGGGCCTACTATAGCAGAAAGACAAAGGCATCAGCCGGTGGCAGTGTTCCTAAGCTTCCAAATCTGAGAACCAAACTATCCAGTGAGGTTAACTCGACCTGAGCTAAGTTCTGCCAGGCAATGTACTCAGTAAAAACACTTTTTACTCTTTAAAGCAATAGGAGTACAGACCTATGCCATCATGTTCTTGAAGGAGGCCCAAACAAGGCCTGCGATTTCAGAAAGACACGTGGCGTCAGCTCTTGGCAGTGTCTAAGTTCTAAGGGAGCAAAATGAGAACCAGACTATCAAGTGAGGTTGATAGTCTATTTAACTCAACCTGAGCTTAAATTTGTCCCACACATTCCAACAGGCAATGTACTCAGAAAACCACTTAACTCTTAATACAAGTGGAGTACAAAGTACTCAACGTGCTCTGAAGGAGGCCCAAGCATGGCCTACTACTCCAGAAAACACAGGCGTCAGCCAGTGGCAGTGTCTAAGCTACAAGGGAGCGTAATCTGAGAACCAAAAAATCAAGTGAGGTACCTAACTCAACCTGAGCTTAAATCTACACATTCCAACAGGCAATGTACTCAGTAAGAACCAATTTTTACACTTACAGCAAGAGGAGTACAAATGAAAACGCTGCCATGCTCTGAAGGAGGCCAGCACCGGCCTACTACTTCAAAGATCACGGGCATAAACCTGTGGCAGTGCTAGTTTTAAGTGAGCAAAACTCTAATTAAACATCTACCAACAAACTTGTGAAACAACAAGGTATTGTATACTGAAGGAGGCCCAAGACAAAGCCTTCTACTCCAACAACACAATCAAACTTGTGGCAGTGTTAAACCTATGCATTCCAACAGGCCATATACTCAGAAAAAACAATTTTCACCTTTATAGCAAGTGGAGTACAAACTTAGTCACCATGCTCTGAAGGAGGCTAGAACAAAGCCTACTACTACAGAAACAAGTGCTAACCTGTGGCAGCAATAGAGTTATTGGGCTCACATAGTGTAGGGCAAAATCTAGAACTAAAGCATTAACAACCCTGAGAAACAGGGGAATGCTCTACCTTTCAATCATACTGCCCTGAAACTTCAAGGGCGGACGCTTTTCACCAAGACAGAAAATATCTGTACTGAACCCTAGGGAACAGGAGCTTAATGAAAGCTAACACTGTTTCACCCAGCTTGAATGTTAATTCAAGGGGTTCAGGGGAAAAGACTAATTTACAAAGAATGAAAGTTCTAGAAAAGTGGGGCCTAGCATCACTAGCATTCTCTTATTCACAGAGTGATAAGGGGCCTGCCACCTGGGACAACGGCACCAGGAAAACTAGCAATAGCCTGCTACCTAGCTGCTATAATCTAGCACCTACACCAAAGGGGTAACGGGCCTTGGCCTGACAACTCTGATAAGAGGAGGCCAGAACTAGGAAACTACACTCTCTTCTGACAGGGGTAGTAATACATAGTGTGAAATGCTTCAGTATATCACCTAAACCCTAGTTCTAGACTAGGCCAGCTATAGCTGTGGGCCTATAAGGCCACACATAAGCATAGATCTGCCTGGGCTTAAATTCAACCTCTGAAACTCAATATAGAGGAGGCAACTCCGAAAACTCTAAAAACAAGAGCTCAGAGGAGCAACGCTCAACCCAAGCCAAACAATGTCAGGTGGCCGACTCTTAACATAGATCTATCTGAAGTAAAAGAGTGACAATCTCTAATACAAACTCTAGCTATAACCAGAGGAGAAAGCTACTCTACCATATGGTGGCTGTAAAGGTGGCCATATAAACAACACAAAAATAACCAACCTAATGGGAACTTCAGGGCCCTAAATCCCCTTACTTTTTACTTTACACACCCAGGAAAAAGCTATACAGGAAGACTAAGGTCAACATATTTTAATACCAGCTTACTCCCTGCGGCTCGAAGAATGAAGACTTACCATCATAGAAGGATGGAATCTATGGTTCTTTCAAGCCTGAAAGAGCCCCTTCACTATCAAGCCACAAGGCGAGCCATCAGAAAAATATTCATCATGGGCCCGGCCCTCAGCCTGAATGTAAGAAGCACCTGGGTAAAATCAACCATTACTCAGGAGGTGGAAGAAGAGAGGAGAGGGTAGATGTAGCTACCCTCATGGAGAGGAAATCAATCACTGACCCTGCTGGCATCTGTGATTGATCACCTCCCTCAGATCCTGCTTCTTCTTCCTGGAGTCCCGCCTTCTCTGGGACCTGCTCCGAGGAGGAGGAGGTGCCCGAGAGGCCGCACTGGACTTCTGGGCCTGTCTCCGATTCTCGAATCGGGACGGACCAGGACCTCCTGTCTGTCTGGGCCCAGTATCAGATCTGAGCGGTGTGCAGATTTTAAACGCTGCCGAGCATGCCTTCACCTCTCTGAACTTTCCCACCACCGCCTGGCCGAAGGTATCAAAAAGTTCAGAGGGTGAAACTGGTGCATCGAGGAGAAAGCCCTTCTCTTTCCCCCCGATGTCAGCCATGTTCAGCCACAGATGGCTCTCCGTGGCCACCATTGCTGCCATCGATCTTCCAAACGAGGCAGCAGTCTATTTAGTGGCCCGGAGAGCTAGATCTGTGGCTCTTCTACCGCCTCAGGGGACAGACCTTGCCCCTGATCCAGATCCTTCAGCAGGTCAGCCTGGTAAGCTTGTAACACTGCCATAGTGTGTAAAGCAGCACCAGCCTGACCAGCTGCTGCGTATGCCCTGCCATTCAAACGAGAAGTCATCTTAAGGGGCTTGGAAGGCAGGACTGGAGCTTTCAGCGTCGGGGCCCGCCCTGTGACGAGATAGTTCGCAAACGTCTTGTCAATAGGGGGCATCGATACATACCCATGCTGGCTCAATCCCTCAACATCAGCGAAATTAGCCCGCTGATGGCGGTGAATACGAGCCGAGTATGGATTCTTCCATGCCTTCTCGATCTCAACATGTAGATCAGGAAGGAATGGAAGGCTCGCGGGGGCTGTTGGAGAGCCCCATGATTTCAGCTGCCGCTCTGCCTCAGCACGAGCGGGACCAGAACCACCAGCCACAGATGTCGGCCCTTCTTCCCTTGAGAAGATGGCCAGGAGCGAGCAGAGCGTCTTCATAGAGAGACGCTCACAATTTACACAGACAGCACCCTCAAGCACTGTCCGTGCATGCTCCTCTCCCAGACAGATAACGCACAGATTGTGTGTGTCATCAGGTGTCAGAAACCTGGGACACAGATCCACACACTTCGTGAAGCGTTTGTTAGACATGGTTTAAATATTCTTACCAGATTCGAAGAATCGCGATCAGACAGAACAGTCCCTGAAGACGAAAATATACTGACTGCTTCTCTAGGCACTCCTTTATACTTCTGGGTCACGTCTATTATGACGTCACAGGCTGTCGCCAGCCAATAGGATTGGTGAGATTTGATACTGCTTTCAGACACCGGTTCACGTGATGACATTCCTCCATAGCGTATTCAAACGCAGTGTTGAGTTCCCTTTCGAAAGGGAACTATTACTTTACACTAGGGGTAAAATTGTCTTAGTACTGTATTAATGGCCGTTTAGCCTTAATTATTGGCTTATTCTTGTCAATAATCTTGAATATCACTCAATAATGCCATAATTACTGAGGATTTAGCTTTCATTTTAGAATAGGGGGTCAAATTGCCTTTATTAGTACTGTATTAATAGCAGTTTGGCCTTAATTATTGGCTTATTGTGATCAATAAACTTGAATATCTCCCAATAAGTGTCATAATTAATGTGGATATACCTTTCACTTTGGGGGTCAAATTGCCTTTATACTATTTTAGCAATTTATAACTGCAAAACCATCAGTAATTAAACATAATTACTAGCTTATTGTTTAGTTAACTTAATAGAATGGCGCAGAAATATAATTACATCACTACACAAAAAATAATATATGGCTTATTAAGTTGTAGATAATGACTAAAAGGCGTTTACTGTACATTCAGTTAATCATTAATTACTAGGTTATTTTTGTTTATTTATAGCATAAATGTGTATCTTTCAAATGTTCAATAATTTGGAAATAATGACCAATATGCCCTACTATATGTTAAGTTAATCATTAATTACTATTGTGTCCATGCTTAACTAATGCATAATTGTGAACAAGTAAATCATTAATTACTAATTTATTTATGCTTAACTAATGCATAATTCAGGACCCTTAAAATGTAAAGTTAATTATTAATTTCTAGTGTGTTCATTCTTAACTAATGCTTAATTGTGAACAGGTTAATCATTAATTAATGTTTAATAATGCATTATACTGGACCCTTAAAATAAAGTGGTAACACTTTACAATAAGGTTCATTATTTAAACATTAGTTAATGTATTAACTAACATGAACTAACCATGAGCAATACATTTGTTACTGTATTTACTAATCTTCGTTAACTTTTAGTTAATGAAAATATAGTTATTCATTGTTTGTTCATGTTAGTTCACAGTGCATTAACTAATGTTAACAAGATTTTAATAATGTATTAGTAAATGTTGAAATTAACATTAACAAAGATTAATAAATGCTGTAGAAGTGCAGTTCATTATTAGTTCATGTTAACTATTGTAGTTAACAAATGTTAACTAATGAACCTTATTATAAAGTGTTACCAATAAAGTGTTACCTTAAATTTTTTAATGTTTTTGAAAGAAGTTTCTTATGCTCACCAAGGCTGCATTTATTTAAAGGTGCAATATGTAAAATTTTCTGTTCGCCAGAGGTCGCTAAAGGCCTATTCAAAACAAAGGCGTAGCTTGATGACGCCAAGTTTGAGCACGGAATCTTGGGAAATGTGGTCTTCACCAGACCGGTGTTAAAATGGAGAAAAAAACCTTGGGAGAAACCAGGCTCAGTCGGGGGGCCATTTCTCCTCTGGCCAACAGCGAACAGTGCTTTATTATGATTCAGGCAGCTATCATAAGTCCGATGGGATCGCAGATAAGAATCGGGATAGGACTTGGGAAGAAATCATGTTCATGGATGCGATTAATAATGTTACTATAGTATGAAGCAGAGCAGGACCGAGTGTTGTGGGAGCTAAACGAGGCCGCTGGAGCGATTGTTAACACTCAGAGGTCGGCTGGTCGTGCCAGCGATACCACCTTGCTTTTTCTTATCAGTATGAAAGAGACTCAAAATACTCCATCAATTTTGCACATACAATTAAGAGTTATACACCATTTTAATCTGTGAAATATCTTCTTTTATTTGTGTACACTCAGAGTATGTACACTCACAATGTTGTGCTTTTTGCAAAATAAAGAAAACTAACATGATGTGTGATCTTTCGTCTCCCTCTGAACGAAGTCCAATCTGATAGTTCTCAGAAAATGAACTGTAGCTTAGTGAATACTAATCACAAAAAAATTAGACTTATGTCTAAAGAAACGTTGAAATGTCAGGTTTTAAATCATGTAAGTCAAATTGAAAACAAAAATTCTCTGTTTATGTAATCTGAATGAAAAGAGAGACATGTCAGACGTCTGTGAGTCAGCTCATTATCCACTAATGTGGCCACGCCCACGGAGCGAGCGCTATTCAGACGCAAATTCTGAGGCGATACATGTATACATCATCACAATCGTGTACTTATTATCTTCAAAAGTGTTTATCTGCATGTTATAGCCATGGTTAGCGATCTCTGGAAGCCTCTGTTAGTTCCTGGAATGTCACATGGTATGCCTGTTCTTCACTGAGTCATTTGTGGACTAAATGTGTACAGAGCGCCCTCCGACTGCAAGTATGAATTGAAAACACAGTATCCAGCGCTCATAGTGATGACAATAAATATTGAATAAATATTACTCCTCTGTATAGAAAATTGACATAAACATATGAGAATCCATCAATATTTCTCCAAATGTGCATGCTTTTAAGCTAAAAGCCCTAATGGATGTTGTTTTGTCAAAGGTAACGACTCCGTTTTTCATATTCATAACTCCTGACGCATAGGCTATTAACAAATTACAGTCACTTATAAGAGTAAAATAGAGGTCAAAATGTGAAGCTTGAGTCTTAGATCTTTTTTAATGATGCATAGTTTGTCAACTGCACATTAACAAAGTATATTAAAATAGAAAACCATTATTTGGTTAGAGAATTGAGACTTCTTTTAAAAACATTATAATAGTAGGCTAATGCGTCCAATCTTTTGACTGGTACTGTAATTTAAACTATAATAGGCCTATACAAAATTTTCTTCACATGTGCAATAATACGTGCATGCATGAGATCACAAAAATCATGTTTTCTGTCAAGAGTGGACATTATATTTACGTTAATACAGCTGATATGATCCTGTTATCAGAGGGTTTTTTCACATAGCCTTCCTGACTGAAAGGGCTCATTATGCGGGTCATTATGCAGGTCTTTGTCTTCTCAGGTGTGAATCACAGCATTATTCGTGAAGATTCACGCCTTCACGCATACTGTGTTTCTTGACAAAAAGTGTCTTACAAAATTTAAATCAATATATTGTTTTATATGACCGAGTAGGCAGGATAATTTTTACATCATTTTGAAGCAAAAACTCTAGTCTACAACCTCCAATACCCAGAAGTCTTGTGAACACATATATAATATTAGTTTCGTGGCCTTATTTCAGTGACTTAAGTTTTTTGTTTTCATTAACCGTGCATAAACGTTATTCCTTCAAAAATACAAACATGTACATACATGTTGCTCGGTAGCCAAGTTCGTGCTGAATACAGTGTAATGACACTTTTTCCATTACTATGTTTATGAACAACTGAAAAAAGACATCTCACCGTTGTGGTCAAGCCAGCCGCGGTTTGAAAATACATGGTCAAGCCAGCCACCAAAAAAAAAAAAAAAAAAAAAACTGTGAGCAACTATTACTTTGAATACGGTAATTTCAGGAACAGCAGAGAGAGAATGCTTTCAGAGCACTTGAGTTGCCCAGATGTATGTATGTTTGTTTGTTTGTTTGTTTGTTTCTTTCTTTATATCTGATATTTTTCTTTCTGAAATTTCTTTCTGATATTTATCTTTCTTTCTTTCTTTCTTTCTGATATTTTTCTTTCTTTCTTTTTCTTTCTGATATCTTTCTTTCTGATATTTCTCTTTCTTTCTATCTAATACATTTCTATCTATCTATCTATTTATCTATCTATCTATCTGTCTGTCTGTCTATCTTTTTTCTTTCTTTTTCAGTATGCATAACTTACATGAGTAGATTTTACTGCAGCATTTTGGAGATATATCACATTATTTGACTTCACAGATCTATAAAAACCTCATTTAAAATAAGTAGAAAAAACTAATGGTCAGTTTCTATAGGGGACATGCCATACAGTGTGCAGACTTCATGTCAAACCATTTTACTGCAACATTTTGGTGATGTATGTCATTATTCTTCTTTATACACCTATAAAAACCTAATTTCTAATAAGTAGAAAAAAATTAATGGTCAGTTTCTATAGGGGACGTCCCATACAGTATGCATACCTCATATTAGTGGATTTTACTGCAGCGTTGAGATCACATTATTTGACTTCAGAGGCCTATAAAGACCTCATTTCTAATAAGTAGAAAAAACTAAACGTCAGTTTCTATAGGTGACATCCCATACAGTATGCATACCTCATATCAATCCTTTTTACTGCAGCATTTTGGAGATATGTCACATTAATCAACTTCAGTATACAGACTTCATATCAATCCATTTTACTGCAAAAGTTTGGAGATGTATGTCATTATTCTTGTTTATACACCTATAAAAACCTTATTTCTAATAAGTAGAAAAAACTAATGGTCAGTTTCTATAGGGGACGTCCCATACAGTATGAATACCTCATATCAAACCATTTAACTGCAGCATTTTTAACAAGTTAAAGCTAGGCCAGTCACTCACTGTGAAACCATTTCAGAGACTGTTAGGTCTGATTGCAGCTGTGTCCGCTTACGACGGATGCATCTCTCAGCGGCTGGGGGGCGATCATGAGTGGTCGCTCGGCTCAGGGTCTGTGGAGGGGCCATCACCTTTCCTGGCACATAAACCAGTTGGAGATGATAGCTGTGTTCCTGGCACTCAAACACTTCCTCCCAGATCTGAATGGCCACCATGTGTTGGTCCGCACGGACAACACAGCGGTGGTCTCGTACATCAATCATCAAGGGGGTCTGCATTCGCGCCCTTTATGCAAATTGGCACACCAGATCCTCTTGTGGGCCCATGGGAAACTACTGTCAGTCAGAGCAGTGTACATCCCAGGGCACCTGAACCAGGGAGCAGACATCCTGTTGAGGTAGGGGCTGAGGCCCAGGGAGTGGAGACTTCACCCGAGGTGGTGGAGCTCCTGTGGGAGCGGTTTGGGAAAGCGGATGTGGATCTGTTTGCATCTCGAGAGACGACACACTGTCCATTGTTTTACTCCCTCACGTATCCGGCCCCTGTGGGGTTGGATGCAATGGTACAGACGTGGCCGAGGCTGCGCCTGTACGCTTTTCCCGATTGCTCTGCTCCCGGGAGTTCTGGAGAGAGTTCACCGGGACAGGGTCCGTCTACCGTTAGCCCCGTTTTGGGCGGGCCAAGTTTGGTTCTCGGACCTGATGTCTCTCCTCAACCGCTCTCCCTTCGAGATTCCGGTCAGGAGGGACCTTCTCTCACAGGCAGGGGGGGCTAATTTCTTTACCCCCATCCAGAGTTGTGGAAACTGTGGGCGTGGCCTCTGAGGGGGCCCAACTCATAGATTCAGGTCTCTCTATTGAGGTAGTAGAGACCATACTCCAGTACAGAGCTCCCTCCATGAGGAGGCTATATTCCCTGAAGTGGAATGTGTTCGCTTCATGGTGTAGAGGTCGTATGTTGGACCGGGTTGGTACAATTCTGGAGTTCCTTTAAGTTCTCATCAGGGTTATCTCCTTCCACCTTGAAGGTATATGTGGCGGCCATCTCAGCTTACCATACTCCTCTGGATGGTACGTCAGTGGGGAGACAACCATGGGTAACTCCTACTTATTAGAAAAGAGGACTTTATAGGCATCTGAAGTAGTAAAATGTGACATACGTATCTCAAACGCTGCAGTAAAATGGTTTCTTATGAGTTGTGCCTACAGTATGGGACGTCTCCTATAAAAACTGGCCATTAGTTTTTTCTACTTATTAGAAATGAGGTTTTTATAGGTGAATAAAGTAGAATAAAGATGCGTGTCTCCAAAACACTGCAGTAAAATGGTTTCATGTGTGTTGTGCATATAGTACGGGACATCCCTTATGAGAACTGGCCATTATTTTTTTCTACTTATTAGAAATGAGGACTTTATAGGCATCTGAAGTAGTAAAATGTGACATATCTCCAAAACGCTGCAGTAAAATGTTTTCATATGTGGTGTGTATATGGGACATCTCCTATATGAACTGGCCATTAGTTTTTTCTACTTATTAGAAATGTGGTCTTTATAGGCCTCTGAATTTAAATAATGTGACATATCTCAAAAACGCTGCAGTAAAATGCACTCATATGAGCTATGCATACTGTATGGGACATCCCCTATAGAAACTGACCTTTATTTTTTCCTACTCATTAGAAATGAGGTTTTTATAGGTGTATAAAGTAGAATAATGACATATATCTCAAAAATGTTACAGTAAAATGGGCTCATATGAGTTATACATACTGTATGGGACATCCCCTATAAAAACTAAACATTATTTTTTTCTACTTATTAGAAATGAGGTTTTTATAGGTGTATAAAATAGAATAATGACATATATCTCCAAAATTTTGCAGTAAAAAGGATTGATATGAGGTATGCATACAGTATGGGACATCACCTAAGAAACTGACCTTTAGTTCTTTCTACTTATTAGAAATGAAGTCTTTATAGGCCTCCAAAGTCAAATAATGTGATATATCTCAAAAATGCTGCAGTAAAATGGTTTGATATGAGGTATGCATACTGTGTGGGACGTCCCCTATAGAAACCGAGCTTTAGTTTTTTTCTACTTATTAGAAATGAGGACTTTATAGGCCTCCGAAGTCAAATAATGTGGTATATATTAAAAATGCTGCAGTAAAATGGTTTGATATGAGGTACGCAAAAATGTAAATGTAAAATGTGACATACGTATCTCAAACGCTGCAGTAAAATGGTTTCTTATGAGTTGTGCCTACAGTATGGCACGTCCCCTATAGAAACTGACCTTTAGTATTTTCTACTTATTAGAAATAAGGTCTTTATATGCCTGTGAAGTCAATTAATGTGACATATCTCCAAAATGCTGCAGTAAAATGTACTCATATGAGGTATGCATACTGTATGGGACGTCCCCTATAGAAACAAACCATTATTTTTTTTCTACTTATTTGAAATGAGGTGATTATAGGCCTTTGAAGTTGATTAATGTGGCATATCTCCAAAATGCTGCAGTAAAAAGGTTAGATATGAGGTATACATACTGTGTGGGACGTCCCCTATAAATACAGACCATTGGTTTTTTCTACTTATTTGAAATGAGGTGTTTATAGGCCTTTGAAGTCGAATAATGTGGCTTATCTCCAAAATGCTGCAGTAAAAAGGTTAGATATGAGGTATACATACTGTATGGGACGTCACCTATAGAAACTGACCTTTAGTTTTTTCTGCTTATTAGAAATGAGGTCTTTATAGGCCTCTGAAGTCAAATAATGTGATAGGTCTAAAAAATGCTGCAGTAAAATGCACTCACATGAGGTATGCATACTGTATGGGATGTCCCCTATAGAAAACTGACCTTTTTTTTTTTTGCTTATTAGAAATGAGGTCTTTATAGGCCTCTGAAGTTAAATAATGTGACATATCTCCAAAATGCTGCAGTAAAAAGGTTTGATATGAGGTATGCATAGAGTATGGGACGTCCCCTATAGAAACTGACTTTTAGTTTTTTCTACTTATTAGAAATGAGGCCTATATACACCTGGTAAGTCAATTAATGAGACATATCTCCAAAATGCTGCAGTAAAAAGGATTGATATAAGTTATGGATACAGTATGGACGTCACCTATCTTTAGTTTTTTCTACTTATTAGAAATGAGGTCTTTATAGGCCACCGAAGTCAAATAATGTGATAGATCTCAAAAATGCTGCAGTAAAATGTACTCATATGAGGTATGCATACTGTATGGGATGTCCCCTATGGAAACTGACCATTAGTTTTGTCTACTTATTTGAAATGAGGTCTTTATAGGCCTCCAAAGTCAAATAATGTGATATATCTCAAAAACGCTTAAGTAAAATGCACTCATATGAGGTATGCATACTGTATAGGATGTCCCCTATAGAAACTGACCATTATAGGTGTATAAAGAAGAATAATGATATATATATATCTCCAAAATGCTGCAGTAAAATGGTTAGATATGAGGTAAGCATATTGTGTGGGACGTCCCCTATAGAAAGAAACAATTGGTTCTTTCTACTTATTTGAAATGTGTTTATAGGCCTCTGAAGTCAAATACTGTGGCATATCTCCAAAATGCTGCAGTAAAATGGTTAGGAATTAGTTGTGTATACTGTTTGGGATGTCCCCTATAAAAACAGATCATTGGTTCTTTCTACTTATTTGAAATGAGGTGTTTATGGGCCTTTTGAAGTCAAATAATGTGGCATATCTCCAAAATACTGCAGTAAAACGGTTAGATATGAGGTATGCATACAGTATGGGATGTCCCCTATAGAAACTGACCTTTAGTTTTTTCTACTTATTTGAAATGAGGTCTTTATAGGCCTGTGAAGTCAAATAATGTGATATATCTCCAAAATGCTGCAGTAAAATGCACTCATATGAGATATGTATACTGTATGGGACGTCCCCTATAGAAACTGACCATTAATTTTTTCTACTTAATAGAAATTAGGTTTTTATAGGTGTATAGAGAAGAATAATGACATACATCTCCAAAATATTGCAGTAAAATGGTTTGATATGAAGTCTGCATACTGTATGGGACGTCCCCTATAGAAACTGACCATTAGTTTTTTCTACTTATTTTAAATGAGGTCTTTATAGGCCTGTGAAGTCAAATAATGTGATATATCTCCAAAATGCTGCAGTAAAATCTACTCATGTGAGGTATGTATACTGAAAAAGAAAGAAAAAAGATAGACAGGCAGACCGAAAGAAAGAAAGAAAGAAAGAAAGAAAGAAAGAAAGAAAGAAAAATATCAGATAGAAAGAAACATCAGAAAGAAAAAAGAAAGAAAGGAGAAATAGATTGATAGAAAGAAAGAAAGAAAGAAAGAAAGAAAGAAAGAAAGAGGAGAAATGTCAGAAAGAAAGAAAGAAAGAAACATACATCTGGGCAACTCAAGCGCTCTGAAAGCGCGTTCTCTCTCTGCTGTTCCTGAAATTACCGTATTCAAAGTAATAGGCGCTCACGCTTTTTTTTTTTTTTTTTTTTTGGCGGCTGGCTTTACCGTGTATTTTCAAACCGCGGCTGGCTTGACCGCAGTACGGATTCGGCTAATGTATGTTTTAATGTATGTTCCAATAGCGATGATCAAAAGAACATGGACAAAACAGTCACTCACTGTAAACAAATGTTCAATGACGTGCCGAATGCTCTATGCCCAGTCATTTACGCCGTCATCACCCGGGTGTTAATAGCGCGCGAGCGCAGGTGAAACCTGAACATCTCACGTTGCTATCTTTGTTTAAACTAAACTCATTTAAACCTTGCCAATTTAAACATTCATCCGTAAGACGCGAAAGAGAACTCGCGCGCTCTGTGAGAATTGTGTGCGCGCTCATTCGAAGCGCGTTCATGGAGAGCCGCGTTACAGCGCGCAAATACTCTCGCGCAAATTCTCTTTCAAGTCTTGCACCTCAACGGACAAATTCACACAAAAATTATGTCAACATGCCCATCTTAGCGAGTATCCTAACAAACATAGTAGGTTATGTCTTAAGAGAAAAACGAGACAGACAGCGCATGTGTATTAGTATCAGTGTACTGGATTTTTGAAGGATTTGGATGTCTTAAAGAGACAGCAGTTTAATATTCCTGCTCTCTTTTTTAATGTTAATCAAAAGACAAAAGTCAAATAAATCACTCTTGACTGAATAGCTTTTGTAACTTAATGTTTCATCTTTATTTAATTATTCAAATAAGTTTATATGCAGTTATTTTATATTTGATTACTTTGTTCAATTTCTGTACCTGAAAACTATTGTTAGATAGTTGAAAAACCTGTAAAGCATTGTTGATTTTTTTATTTATTTTTATTTTATTTTTTATGGGTGCTTTGGTGTACATAAATGTATGAATTATATTAAATATCATTTGGTTATTTGGTGTCCTTTTTTTGGAAAGACATCTAAATTTACCTTGAAAAAAGCTGAAAAAAACAGTTTTGTGAAAATCACACTTCAATCTGATGGTTTACTTTGCTGGATATAGGCAATGATGGCAAAATGGACGTGTTAAACAAGATAAATGGTGTATGCTTAATTTCACGATAAATGTGCGATTAATCGCAATTAAAAAAAATTAATCTATTGACAGCCCTTATATATATATATATATATATATATATATATATATATATATATATTAGGGGTGTAACGGTACGCATATTCGTACTGAACGGTTCACGGGGCAAATTCCAAATGGAAGTGATCATCCCTATGCCCTATGTGATCATCCCAATATGTGTGTATGTAGCCATTTGGAATGCACTTGGCAAAGGGAGTGCCATAATTTCCTCATTATCTTCAGCTGGGGTGTTCCCGTGACAACGCAGCACAGTGTCCGTCAGCAGATATCGCTAAGATATTCTTTTTCTTTTTGCAAATAAAAAACATATATTTAAAAAGTTTTAAAAAATATGCTACATAATATACAGTGCCACTTGAAAGTTTGTGAACCCCTTGCAGAATCTGTGAAAATGTGAAAAATTTTAACAAAATAAGAGAGATCATACAAAATGCATGTTATTTTTTTAGTACTTTCCTGAGTAAGATATTTTACATAAAAGATGTTTACATATAATTCACAAGACAAAAAAACAGCTGAATTTATTAAAATGACCCCATTCAAAAGTTTGTGAACCATTGATTCCTAATGTGGTTACCAGGATGATCTACGACTGTTTTTTTTTTGTTTTGTGACGGTTGTTTATGAGTCCCTTGTTTGTTCTGAGCAGTTAAATTGCCCAGCATTCTTCAGAAAAATCCACCAGGTCCTGCAGATTCTTCAGATTTCAAGCATTTTTTGCATATTTGAACCCTTTCCAGCAGTGACTGTATGATTTTGAGATCCATCTTTTCACACTGAGGACAATTGAGGGACTCAAACACAACTATTAAAAAAGGTTCAAACATTCACTGATGCTCCAGAAGGAAACACGATGCATTAAGAGCCGGGGGGTGAAAACTTTTTGAATTTGAAGATCAAGGTAAATTGTACTTAATTTGTCTCTGGGAAACATGTAGTTACCTTCTGTTGCTTCCAAAGCGCAGTACTAAATGAAGAAAATTGATATTTAAACAAAATAAGAATCAATGGTTCATAAACTTTTGAACGGGGTCATTTTAATAAATTCAGCTATTTTTGTACGAGTACTACGCATATTCGTTACACCCCTAATGTATATACAGTGGGTACGGAAAGTATTCAGACCCCCTTAAATTTTTTACTCTTTGTTATATTGCAGACATTTGCTAAAATCATTTAAGTTCATTTTTTTCCGCATTAATGTACACACAGCACCCCATATTGACAGAAAAACACAGAATTGTTGACATTTTGCAGATTTATTAAAGAAGAAAAACTGAAATATCACATGGTCCTAAGTATTCAGACCCTTTGCTCAGCACCCTTTTGATCTAATACAGCCATGAGTCTTTTTGGGAAAGATGCAACATCTTATTTGTTGCATCCAGAGAAACTTATTTCTCACCATCTTGGAGTCCTCCATGCAGGCTTTCATGTGTCTTGCACTGAGGAGAGGCTTCCGTCGGGCCACTCTGCCATAAAGCCCCGACTGGTGGAGGGCTGCAGTGATGGTTGACTTTCTACAACTTTCTCCCATCTCCCGACTGCATCTCTGGAGCTCAGCCACAGTGATCTTTGGGTTCTTCTTTACCTCTCTCACCAAGGCTCTTCTCCCCCGATAGCTCAGTTTGGCCGGACGACCAGCTCTAGGAAGGGTTCTGGTCATCCCAAACGTCTTCCATTTAAGGATTATGGAGGCCACTGTGCTCTTAGGAACCTTAAGTGCAGCAGAAATTTTTTTGTAACCTTGGCCAGATCTGTGCCTTGCCACAATTCTGTCTCTGAGCTCTTCAGGCAGTTCCTTTGACCTTATGATTCTCATTTGCTCATTAATTTTGATGATTATATTTTTAATCATCAAAATTAAAAGAAATAAACATTTGAAATATATCAGTCTGTGTGTAATGAATGAATATAATATACAAGTTTCACTTTTTGAATGGAATTAGTGAAATAAATCAACTTTTTGATGATATTCTAATTATATGACCAGCACCTGTATGTATGTATGTATGTGTGTGTATATATATATATATATATATATATATATAACGGTTAGTTCCTGTCCTTGATTCTGATTGGTCAATAGCTGTGTTTTATTCACGATAAAACACGGCTATGACCGCTTCACCCAACGGTTCTGTGTATCACTATACAACACTCTTAGCAACCACTCTTAGCAACGTAAACTGTATGTTCTCAATTGATATTGTTCATTGAAGCTTACTATATTATGTAGAAGAGTGTTATGAGAAAAAGATTGAGTGAGTGAGTTTATTACTTGCATTCAGATTTAGCATTTTCCTTCAGGTCAGTCCTATGTTCATAATAAAAAATCTGTTTAAACGTCCGATGTATCATCTTGTCCTTTTAACATTTAAGGGGTTTTCACATGACTAACAGCGCTAGTCAAAGCAGTTGTCAGTAGCATCTTGTTCTGTTTTTAAAACAATTCAGTCTTTTCAGTATAAAAGTCTTCCTACTGACTGACACACTCATAAAGACAGTCTTTGCCGCCATCTAATGGCTTAAAAATGTAACTTCTGTTGCTGTTCATGTTCAGGGACTATTTTTTTCCGGCAGAAAGAAGGCTTTTAGAAAAAGTTTACTTCATGAAAGTTGCATTGATACATATTTGTCTTTAATATTTGTATTGTGTGGTAACCGTTTTATAAAAGCAATAAGGTACTCGAGGCTAGTGCTGTATCGTGAATAAGTCATGGCTAAAGGGGTTGTAGGCACTCTGCTTCGCGTTGTGCCTAACAACGCCCTTCAGCCATGACTTATTCACGATACAGCACAGCCTCTCGTACCTTATTGCTTACATAGATCAAGGTTCCCACGCTTCTTGAAAGTACTTGAATTTCAGACACATTGATTCAAGGCCTGGAAATTGAAAACAAACAGGTCTTTGAAAGTGCTTGAATTAAACTTGAACTAAATTTTGTTATAGTAGTATGGTGCCATTACAAAAATTGGCCTTTATGCACTGCCAAAGCCAAAACAAAATAGCGCTCTTGATTGAGGGGAAAGCGTGAAAAACTTGAAAAAAGCGGCTTGAGCAGATGGGCCGTGATCACGTGCAGGCAGCCCTGCATGATGCTTGCGTAAGAAGCATGGAGCTGTTTAACTAGCTCGGTGCCAGGGAAGTGCAAATTTAATGAGGCTTGGCTCAGTATTGAGCTACTTAAAAATTGGTTAATCAAAGTTCCAATGAATAATGCCTAATAAAGTAGTTTGTGCAGTGCTGCTTTGTTTACAGAGGTAACCGGGGAAACCAATATATTTCTGCTGTTTCATATCTACTGTCAGAGATTAAAATTGCATTTTCATTCAGCTCATCTCCCGTTTTTGTTCAGACCAATGCAAAGATCTACCAATATAAGCTTGCACGCAACATTGTAAATGTGAACCAGTTGATTGATAAGAAGCTAATGTGCTTTTTTTTTGTATAATAAGGCATCTAGAATATTACATATTATCATATTTTAAATTAATGTTTATAATAATTAATAATGTTGACTGATTTAAAGGCTGAAATGTTTATTTTTTTATGTTTTTTAATATATATTTTTACAAAACTTGTTTTTGTCAACTTGTATTATTTGAACTGTTGTTGAAATCTTTGTTTTTACAGTCATTTTATGGTTTAGGATGTTACCATAAACACTCATCTTTGTGCAGGTGTTAAAGGTCTTAAAAGCCTTAAAATTAATTTTTAAAAACCCTGAAGATACTCTGTACAGGTGGTTAACAAATAATTTTGAATATTGTGAATATTTTTAATGCCTAACAATTACTTTAATTCATTCATTTCATTTAATTGCAAAATTCATGTATATAATATTCTCTCTATATTTTAATGTTTTTAATCAAGTTATGATTCATAAAAAAAGAAAACTAAAACCAGTGTAAAATAAATGTTAAAACCAGTAATAAGAAACCTACAAACTGCATCTCTGGTTCAAACCCTCTCTCTCTCACACAATGTACCAGCCCTGTCTCTTCATTTGATTTAAAAAAAAAAAAATCATATGCCCCTTAAATGAGATTTTAGTTGTCAGTATATGCCTTAACACTACTGCAGTAATGATATACACGGGTACAGTAGGTCTTTGATAATGTCCAGATTGGCAGTAACAAAACCCACCTTTATTGTCTTTGATATAAAATAAAAAGTGCTTTAAAAAGTCCTTGAAAGTCCTTGAATCTGGTGTTCATGAAAGAGTGGGAACCCTGATGTGTGTGTGTGTAGCATATATATATATATATATATATATATATATATATATGTATGTATATAACAGATTTATTTGTTATAAGGCATGTATGGTAATGGTAGTATTTGTTATACTGCTTACAAATTATGCTGACTTAATAATTTTTAATTTATCATTAATCAGTATTTTTTTTTTTTTTAATTCTCCTAAATAATTTGTTCTAAAAGTATGCATTTCCAACAGGCCCTGCAGAAAATGAAAAGAGAGTTAAGGAATAAGATGGAGAAAGAGATTGGCGAGCTGCAGGAGATCATCATTCAGAATGATGAAAATAATTATTTCAGAGACTTGGAAGTGGAATGCTTACGGAAACATGTACAGATGGCATCTTTCCAGTACACTACCAGCTGCCTGCAGTGATCACTAGCCGATTAAGTGGTGATAGATACTGATTCCCAATGCATCTCTCTTACATGCTAATCTTTAGAAAGCTACCTTGAAAATAAATATATGAAATTTAATGTGTAAACAGTTTTAAATGTACTTGCATTGTTCTTGTAAAACATTAACATTATATATATACATTGTTTTTTTCTAATGTTGCACCTGAAGTACTGGCATCCAATCAGACAGAAGTCAGTATCAGGTTTGACCAGTTTATAGTGGAAGGTTTTTTGGACTATAAACTTGTCTATAGAACAAGCTAAAGTTTTGAATGAGACTTCCACTGCTGATATAGTCTTCCACTTTATTGACCTTAATCTGAGAAACCTGTAATGTTTGCCATCTTAAATGTGCTTCCTGAGTTAGTTTGTGAACTAGTGTCTGGTAATAACACTAATCATTGTTTTGGTATTTACATCAAACTAAATGTAGATTTTTTTCTTTCTTGAATATCTTTGAATATCTATCTCTGCAAATTCATGCCATGACTATTAATTAAATCTGATGTTTTATGAATTTAGATTCCAACAATCAATCTCTGATGTAAAGGGCAAATATTAGCCCAAAAGGGAAATATTTATAATAAGTTATGAGCAATAAAATGTATTTGGATCAAGTAACTGATTTGGGGATTCTTGACAGAATTGGTCTCGGACATCTAGTGTTGGGCAGTAATGCGTAGTAACGCATTACATTAATATTACTTTTTGCAGTAACTGTGCAACTAATTAAGATTTTGGTAATGTAAGAAAAAATGATGAGGACGTTGAAGATCTTGAGTGTGTGTGTGTGTGTGTGTGTGTGTGTGTGTGTGTGTGTGAGAGAGAGAAAAGTATTGCATTTTCACGTGCATTGTATCCAAGAAGTCCTGGCTGATTGGGCTGATTCTTTAAGAAGTCCTTTTTCTTAAGGAAGTCTGTTGGCTTCACTAGTTCTGTTGGCCTTCTTGTCCTCCATATGACCGTATCATCTTTCTCCATAAGGTTACACATTTCAGACAGACATCTCCATCCTTATATCTGAAACAAGAACAAAAATAAGAGGTTGCCCCCTATTTTCCCCACAAGAATCTTCTCACATTCTTTTAGATCTTTAGGCCTGGAGTTGTGGATCTTGCAGGTCTGGAAATCTCTGGGTTTCTATATAATGGATCACTGTTCTTTTTCTTGAGAATGTCCCCTGGCTCTACTGGTTCAAAAGGCCTTCTCGTCCTTCAAATGACCAATTCATCTTTGTCAAGGAGGTTACCCATTCCAGACAAATATCTCAATGCTTATATCTGAAACAAGAATCAAAAAGAAGAGGTTGCCCTCCCTTTCCCCCACAAAAATCTTTTTTACATTCCAAACATCATCGTCACATAAGTTTAATCACAGAATATCAGACATGAATCATGTCTTAAAAATTCATTCATTAATATTAATGCCATTAAATCGTTTCTCATAAATTACATTTACATATCAATGCCAATAAAAAAAAAAATCATAAATTATAAAGAATCACCCCCCTTTTGATAGTAAACATGGTAACACTTTAGTATAAGGAACACATATTAACTATTAACCACGACTTTTCCTTCAATAAACTCCTAATTTACAGCTTATTAATAGTTAGTAAGGTAGTTGTTAAGTTTAGGAATTGGGTAGGATTAAGAATGTAGAATAAGGTCATGCAGAATAAGGCATTAATATGTGCTTAATAAGTACTAATAAATAGCCAATATTCTAGTAATATGTATGCTAATAAGCAACTAGTTTAAAGACCCTAAAATAAAGTGTTACCAAACATTTTTTTTTTTTCTAAAATGAACAGATAACAGAACAGAACAGATACCGACTCCAGTCGGTTTGGTTGTTATGACAATAGGAGCGCAAGTATTGGGTAAGTTCTTGGTTAAGGCGTTCAACTTGGCCATTGGCCTGAGGGTGATAGCCAGAAGTTAGACTGATGTTGACATTTAATCTCTAGAAGAAGGAATTCCAGAGTCATGACGTAAATTGGGGCCCTCGGTCGGAGACTATGTCCTCTGGAAGACCATAGAACCGGAATACATAGTTACAGAGATGTTCAGCTGTTTCTAGAGCGGTGGGGAGCTTCGGTAGGGGAATGAAGCAACAGGCCTTGGAGAAGCGATCAACTACGGTGAGAATAGTGGTCAGACCCTGGGAGTTGGGGAGATCGATAACAAAGTCTATGGCGATATGGGACCAGGGGCGTTGTGGAATGGGTAGAGGTTGTAATAGACCAGCGGGAACCTGATGGGATGGTTTGGTAGACTGGCATATGGTACAGTTGCGAATGAAGATGATGACATCCGATTGTAAAGAAGGCCACCAGAAGCGATTGCTGATGAGTTGAGTGGGGGCTGTAATACCTGGGTGAAATGAACTGAGCGAAGTGTGGATGTGTTGAATGACCTGCGTTCGAAGAGATGTGGGAACATAAGTGTGACCTGGGGGGCAGTTCGGAGGAGGTGGTTCGGAATGGTGAGCGTCAGAGATTTCGGTCATGATGTCCCATTGAACGGGTGCATAGATGATCGTGGATTGTAGAATGGGTTCGTTTGTTGGTGGCACTAAAGTGGATTCATACTGGCGTGAGAGGGCATCAGCCTTGGTGTTCTTAGAACCTGGTCTGTAAGTCACGGTAAACTGAAATCTGCTGAAGAATAGGGCCCATCTGGCTTGTCGGGGATTGAGACGTTTCGCTGAGCGTAAATATTCCAGGCTTCTGTGGTTGGTTAACACAATGAACGGGTGCTTACTTCCCTCTAGCCAATGCCGCCATTGTTCCAAGGCTGCCTTCATGGCCAATAGCTCACGGTCTCCCACGTCATAATTCTGTTCAGCGGGAGTGAGTTTGCGGGAGTAATACGCACAAGGGAACAGTTTGGAGGGGTTGTCCTGACGTTGGGATAGGATTACTCCGATCCCCGTGCTGGAGGCGTCCACCTTGACAAGGAACTCCTGTTCGGGGTTTGGATGATGTAAGATGGGTGCCGTTGTAAACAATTCCTTTAACTTATGGAAAGCGTCCTTGGACGTGAGTGACCAGACCAGCTTGGTATTTCCCTTTTTGAGCATGGAGGTGAGTGGTGAAGCAACCATGCTGAAATTCCTAATAAATCGCCGGTAAAAGTTGGCGAACCCTAAGAAGCATTGTAATTCCTTGATGGTGGTGGGTAATGGCCAGTTTACAACAGCTTGAACCTTGCTGTCATCCATAGCGACCCCTTCAGAACTGATGATGTAACCCAGAAAGGACGTGGTGGTCTGGTGGAATTCACATTTCTCAATTTTGGCATAGAGTTGATTGTCGATGAGTCGTTGTAGGACAGAGCGGACATGGCGGACATGATCGGGGTAGGAGTCAGAATAAATGAGAATGTCATTGATGTAGACTATAACCCACTTGTTAAGCATATCCTGGAAGACGTCGTTGATGAAGGCTTGGAAGATGGACGGACTATTGACCAGCCCGAATGGCATAACCCAGTATTCATAGTGCCCAGTGGTGGTGGAGAAAGCTGTCTTCCACTCGTCCCCCTCTCTGATACGGATCAAGTTGTAAGCACTCCGGAGTTCTAATTTGGTAAAGTATTTGGCTGTGCGAAGTTGTTCTAGGGCAGCAGGAACTAATGGCAGGGGATAACGGAACTTTACCGTGATGTCATTGAGGCCTCGGTAGTCAATACAAGGTCTCAACCCCCCGTCTTTTTTCTTAACAAAGAAGAAACCAGCAGCAGCAGGAGAGGTGGATGGTTGAATGAATCCCTTGGCCAGCTCCTCCTTGATATAATTCCTCATAGACTCAGACTCAGGTTGGGAGAGTGGGAAGATGCGACCCTTGGGAGGCGATGTACCCAGGAGGAGGTCGATGGCACAGTCGCTGGGGCGGTGTGGTGGTAACTGGGCTGCCTTGGTTTTACTGAAAGCCTCGGAGAGATCTTGGTATTCAGCTGGTAGTGGATTATCGGGTGGAGATTGTTGTAACTGGGGAGACTGGAGACATTCTCGACGACAGCGATCTGACCACTGAATGATCTGGTTGTCTGCCCAAGAGATTTGTGGGTCATGGAGGCGTAACCATGGTAACCCAAGGATGACGGGGTTTTGAGCTGACTTGATGATGAAGAAACGGATTATTTCAGTGTGCAATGCCCCAATTTGAAGAGAAACGTCGTCAGTGGTGTATTGAACCTGTCCAGTCCCCAGGGGGTGTCCGTCTAGCGCTGCCACTGACAATACAGAATTGCAGGGGATTAATGCAATGTTGTGTGCTTTGGCGAAATCACAGTCCATAAAATTACTGGCTGCTCCTGAGTCTATCATGGCTAGGGCATTCACTGAACTGTCTTTGATCCTGAATTTTGCTGGAATTTCAATATTGAGAGAGGTTGAAGGGAAACTCACCGCAGTGGCATTACGTCTGGTGGGCCGAGTGGGACACAATGCTTTCAAATGGCTGGGTTGACCACAATAGAGGCAAAGGTGTTGTTGAACACGCCTGTCTCTCTCCTCCGAAGACAGGTGAGTGAAGCCGATCTGCATGGGTTCAGCCGCTGGCATGGGTAGGGTGGCGCAGTGACTGACGAGGCATTTCTCTGGGGATGTCGTGAGCAAATTAAGTTGTCGATGCGGATAGCCAGATCAATGAAGCCATTTAAGGTGTTTCCCTCATAATGGCACGCCAACGCAGATTGAAGATCCGTGTTCAAGCCTTTGTGGAACAGTAATTTTAATGTGTCATCCACCCAGGTTGTTTGAGCAGCTAGTGTGCGGAATGTAAGAGCGTATTCTGCCGCCGTCTGCTTCCCTTGGCGAAGCGCCAGCAGTAACTCACCAGCCTCCTTTCCCCCCTCGGCGTGTTCAAAGATCTCACGGAAACGTTGCAGGAATTCATCTAGTGAGGTAAAGGTAGGATGACCGTTATTCCACACCGTAGTTGCCCATTCTAATGCCTTACCCGTCAGTAGGGAACACACAAAGGCGATGCGACTCTCGTCATTGGCATATAGAGCGGGTTGTTGGGATATAAACAGTGAGCATTGTAACAGAAACCCCTTGCATCTCGCTGGCGAGCCATCATATTTCTCGGGGAAGGCTAGACGCAGGTTTGTTGTGGTGAGAGATGGTGATGGTGACGCCGCTGCCGCGGGCGGCGTGTTTAAAGGCGGACTTACATCAGCAGGGGAGAGTCCCATGCTTTGTAGCGTCTTCACCAGCTCCTCGGTTACAGCGGTGAGACAGGCAAGTTGTTGTTGGTGGACGGCTAGTACATTGGCTTGGGTGGAAACCTCTGTTGACAGACGATAGATAGCCACTGGATCTTGGTCTGGCGAAGTCTTCTGTAACGAGGCGGCAGACTCGATGGGATCCATATGCAGCTTTATTATAAACAATCGTAGTCGTACAGGCAGGGGTCAAATACCAGCAATAACAGTGCCCAAGGCAAAGCGTTATCATAAACAGGAACAGGCAAAGGGTCAGGGCAGGTGGCAGGCAAGGCAGAGTATTCCAGGAAACAGTCAGGAAAGTCACAGCGCAGGCAGCAAGCAAACACAAGGGTACTAAACAGTCCAAGGTCATACACAGAATAACAACAAACAAGGAAAACGCTCAGTAGTGTTAGCCGGGGCAAAACAAGACTTCGCAATGGGTGACTGTGTGCATCTGCTTAAATAGTCCGGGTTATGGGGATCAGGTGTGTGAGTAATCAGCCCAGGTAAGGGGTTATGGGAAATGCAGTCCAGGAAAGTTAATACTCGGGTGAGGGAGCCCTCTGGTGGCGATCGGAGGGAGCCACAGAGGCCAAGTTCGTGACACATACAGCAATTGTCTAATTCACATCAGCATCTGCTTGTGACTGAGTTACTGTCGCGTCGTTCATGCAGTGATGTGTCTGGCAAAGCGTGAATGGTTTCTTCCTTTTTTCCTTTCAACAGTGCTAACTGGGTTTCTAAATTGCCTATTTTCTTAAGCAAATCATGATAGCCCATCTTTCTTTTGTGTGAAAAGTGACACAATGTGACCAGTTTTTCCACATGCATAGCAATGAATAACGTCTTCTGAATTTACTCTTTCAAATCTCCTTGGTCTATGATGGGAACCATCAGATAATCTAGAACATCTCTCCTGCCAAAGGCAGCAACTGAATGTCTAGATTTGGCAGCTTTCATTTGACTATTTGCATTAGCATTATTGTCGTAAAACATTTTAGCAATTATGTCATTATATTCAGAGAGAGGTGTCACAAACAAGTGGGCAGACTTGAAACGGACATCATTCTTAATAATGTTAGGATTGCCACTGAAAATTTTAAACGTCTCCAATAATCTTTCTGAAAATGTTGCTTTCCTCATGTGCATCTCAGATATTTTATCTAAATTAACTGACATCACACACAAGACTTCAGGTAGTGCCTGTTTCCTCTTCTGTCCTTTATTTTTTGATTTAAGGCTCCAGACAAAGTGTGGGCAAGCACATTCTTAACAAAACACATGCATCACCATCTGTAAATTTGTAAATCTCATCATATTCCTCCAAGTTAAAATCTAATGGATCTTTTTTGGCAGGATCAAATTTCCCAGTATTCTTGATCACCGTTTCTAGTTCAGTTGGATTAAATCTTCTGACTATGGTAGAGGTCATTTGCTCTTCCCCTTGTTCACTAGCACGCGTAGTTGTAGTCGCATGAACTGGTGCCATGGGAAATCTAACTCTAGAGTCAGAGTACTGACTACTGAATAACCGAGAATCTTTTTCCCAACCCTCAGCACTATCTTCCTGCAAATCAGGCATTTCTGGAAATGGGCTACACAGCGTGACACCTAACAATGTATTACTAGCATTTTTCTCAGTTGTGCCATTCATTATCATAAACTGACAAGCTGCCTTTGCTTCCTCCATATTGTTGGCCAATATTTCTACAGATGATTTAAGCATGTCATTGTTAGTTCTAAGAAGTGCAATCTCATTCTGCATCCTGACCTTTTCTTCTTACCATATCGTTTCACTAGCCAGGTAATTTTTTGTAGAAATTACCCTGATACTGAGTTGCTCATTTTCAGCTTTTTCAGCTTATAGTAATAGTACAGTTACCATTCATACAGCATTATTTTTGTTGCAGTAGAGGTACTGATTTGAAATCCAACAGTCCATTTATTCCTTGATACATTTTCGTAGCCTTCACAACTTGTGAATGCACGACATCACCATTGCAGCAAGCTAGCTTGGAATATAGAAAAGCTTACATTCAGTACCTGAAATATTCACATTACTAGTAGTTAAATGCAGAGGACAAATTCCAAGTATGAGTTACCATACTTGGCCTTCACATGTCACTTTCACAATAAAATAAATGCAAAATTAAATTAAGGGCTAGGCCAGGCCAAAATAATAAACAAAAAGTTAGCTACCTCAACCCAACAACTAAATGTCCTATCACTAACAGAAAAGCGAAAAGAAAATACAAGGTCTTCCCTGACTCCTTAACTGAACATAAACAGGAGATCTGTCAAAAAGGGCACCTAGCTCCTATAGCGTTCGAAGGTCAAGGGAGTTTTACATTACTATTACTGTAACATAAGTGGCCAAAAACGCTACTGAAAAGAAATAACAAGAAAAAAAAATAACATTGTCAGCAGCTCACTCAACCTCCACAAATCACATGACCACAGAAGGTATAATACAATTTCAATAACATTCAACAATTTGGTGTCACTTGGTTTTCTCCCTCTCTGCCGGATGTCACTCTTCCGTTCCCTTTTAAAGGATGCCTGTGCTCCATGTCTCCAACCAATGCGCACGCAGGTGGCACGTCTATTTAGAGCGGAGTGACATGTGAGAAACTGAACAGGGAGAACCAAAGAGAAAGCGTACTTCCAGGAAAGGAAGCAAATAACCTGCTGAGCCACTGAAAAGGTGAAAACAACTAGTGATAAATGTTAAAAGAAGGAACTGAACCCTATGCAGTGAATGCATCACGGCATGTACCTCTTTGTGCGGCCATGATTCCTGTGCTCAAGCCCAGTGGAGATGTTTGCATCTGCGTCGATTTGAGAAAGCTAAATAATGCAGTGAAGAGGGAGAAATTTGTTCTTCCTACAACAGAGGAGGTAATTTCTAAACTCTGTGGTGCCAAGATATTTAGCTCACTGGACGCAACCAGTGGATTTTATCAAATCCCTCTTGAGGAAAAGAGCAGCAGGCTGACTACTTTTATCATCCCCTTTGAAAGATACGCCTTCAAACGTCTTCCATTTAGGATCACAATTGCCCCAGAAAATTTTCATAGAAAAATTACATTACAGGGGCTTGAAGGGGGTGGCAATTTACATGGACGATGTTCTGGTTTTCAGGGAAACAGAGAAAGAACATGACGAACAACTTGAAAAGGTACTCAAAGTCATGGATTCGGCTGGACTAAAACTGAACAAACAAAAATGCAAGTTCAGACAAACTCAAATTCTTGGGCCACATCATCGATGCACAGGGAGTGAGGCCGGACCAGGGGAAAGTTGACAGCATTGCTAACTTTCCTGTACCCCAAAACACACATGAACTCAAGCGGTAACTACTTAGGGAAATACATCCCTAACCTAGCCGCTGTCGCACACCCTCTGTATGACCTACTGAAAACCAAAGTGGTGTGGAACTGGGGTCCAAGCCAAGAGACAGCCTTCCAGAGAGTGGAAAATGCCTTGATGTGTGCACCTGTCCTTATTGTCTTTGATGCCAGCAGACCCACAGCAGTTTCTGCAGATACAAGCAGCTACGGGGTAGGAGGCATCCTGCTTCAAAAAGATGATGGTGAGTGGAGACCAGTAGTATTACAAGTGAGGCTCCTGCACCGCCTTCCTCGCACCACCGGAGGGAGCCATCACCTGAATATTGACTGTTTCTGATTGATAGTTGCGAAGTCTTGATTTACCCCGGTGATCATTTTTGAGCGTTTATTGTGGATTGTTATACCTGTGTTTGATTGGACTGTTCCTCGTGTTTGATTCTTTGCTGCCTGCCCTGACCTTTGCCTGTTCCTGGACTTTGTACGTTTACTGCCTGCCCTGATCTCTGCCTGTCTTTGGACTTTATTTGTTTGCCTCCTGCCCTGATCCCTGCCTGTCCCTATTACCGCCTCTGCCCCTGCCTCGTCCTTGTCTTTGCTGTGTTTGTTACTTCAATAAAACTGCAAATGGATTCTCACTCTGCTGAATCGTCATTACAAGTAGCATACTGTTCAAGTGTTACAAATAGGTATGTGAACAGTTTGAGAAATATTTGTACAGGCTAGACAGCTTCATATTAATCACAGACCACAAACCCTGCATCCCACTCATCAACAGTAAAGACCTTGATAATGTTCTTCTCAGGTGCCAGAGGCTCTTAATGAGATTAATGTGGTAAAGTTGCATTGCAGACCATGGGAAGACACTGGCCAGAGCTGACGCACTATCAAGGGGCCCAGACCACACAACAGAGAGCACAGGCAGCCATAATGAGATAACTGTGTACATTGCTTCTGTTGACAATAACCTCCCTGCAGCTTCACAGAAATAGGACCTCATCAGGATGAACACTAAATCAGACAGCCAGCTGCAGTCAGTCCTCTGGTTCATTAGGATCGGTTGGCCAGAGTATGCAGCAAGCACACCTGAGGCCATCCAAGAGTATTTTCAGGTGAGAGGAGAGCTGTCTGAGTTCCAAGGCTTAGTTGTATGAGGAAAGAAATCCTTGATAGATTCCACAAGGGTCATCAAGGCCTGCACCTAGATATCATCACATAGAGACTGCGTCTGTTCCCTGAATTAGTAAATACAAAAAACTCTCAAACCCATTAAGGGTAAAAATTTAATTGATGTTCAACAAATAAAAAACAGATAATACAGATGAACAAATGATAAAGCTTGGTTTGCTTAATATTAGGTCCCTTTCTACAAAATCACTCTTTGTAAATGATATGATTACAGGTCATAACCTAGATGTGCTATGTTTGACAGAAATCTGGCTAAAACCAGATGATTACATTACTTTAAATGAGTCCAAACCCCAAGGTTACTGTTATAAACACGAGCCTCGTCTGAAAGACAAAGGGGGGAGGTGTTGCTATAATTTATAGCAATATTTTTAGTATTACTCAGAGGTCTAGTTCCAAATATAATTCTTTTGAAGTGATGGTGCTTTATGTAATGTTATCTAGTGTACGTTATAAATCCTGCTTGACATTTGTGCTGGCTGCTGTATACAGGCCACCAGGGCACCATACAGACTTTATCAAAGAATTTGCTGATTTTTTTATCAGAGTTAGTACTGGCTGCTGATAAAGTCCTTATTGTTGGTGATTTTAAGATCCATGTAGATAATGAAAAAGACGCATTGGGATTGGCATTTACAGACATTTTAAACTCTATTGGAGTTAGACAACACGTGTCAGGACCCACTCATTGTCGTAATCATACTTTAGATCTAATCTTGTCACATGGAATCGATACTGATGCCGTTGAAATTCTGCAGCAGAGCGATGACATCTCAGATCATTATCTAGTCTTATGTATACATCATTTAGCCAAGGCTGCAAAGCCAGCTCCCGGTTACAAATATGGTAGAACTTCTACCACTAAAAATTGTTTTACAAATAATCTTCCTGATCAGTTTCATCTCCTCAGCATACCAGATAGCTTAGAAGAACTTGATGCTGCAACATAAACTATTGATTCTCTCTTTTCCAGCACTTTAGACACAGTTGCTCCTTTGCGATTAAAAAAGATTAAAGAAAATAGTCCAACGCTGTGGTACAATGAGCACACTCGGGCCCTTAAGAGAGCAGCCAGAAAACAAAAAGCGCAGAAAGAGCGCAGCTGGAAGAAAACAAAACTAGAGGTTTTTCGCATTTCATGGAGAGAGAGGATGATTGCGTACAGAAAGGCCTTAAAAACTGCTAGATCTGATTATTTTTTCAACCCTCTTAGAAGAAAAAAAACACAACCCTAGGTATTTATTTGATACAGTGGCTAAATTAACGAGAAATAAAGCTTCAACCCCAGACATTTCCAAACAGCACAGCAGTAATGACTTTATGAACTTCTTTAATTACAAAATTAATAATATTAGAGAGAAAATTATAACTATGCAACCGTCTACTACAGTATCACATCAGACAGTGGATTGTAGTGTCCCTGAGGAAAAACTCCATTCATTCATTGCTATAGGAGAGGAAGAATTGTCTAAACTCAATAAATCATCTAAATCAACATGTATGTTAGACCCTATACCGACTAAGCTACTGAAAGAGATGCTTTCAGAGGTCATAGATCCTCTTCTTAATATCATTAATTCATCTTTGTCATTAGGATATGTACCAAAAACTTTTAAGCTAGCTATTATTAAACCTCTTGTTAAAAAAACGCAACTTGGTCCTACAAAATTAGTCAATTACAGGCCAATCTCGAATCTATCTTTTTTTGTCTAAGATACTAGAAAAGGCAGTATCCTCACAACTATGCTCCTTTTTAGAAATAAATGGTATCTGTGAGGATTTCCAGTCAGGGTTTAGACCGTATCATAGTACTGAAACGGCTCTCGTTAAAGTTACAAATGATTTACTATTATTGGATCTTGGCTGTATTTCTCTATTAGTGTTACTGGATCTTAGTGCTGCATTTGACATTATCGACCACAACATTATTTTGAATAGACTCAAATTATGTTGGCATTAGTGGAATTGCATTGGCATGGTTCATATCATACTTATCTGACCATTATCAGTTTGTAGTAGTAAATGAAGAGATGTCATATCGATCACAATTCAGTATAGTGTACCGCAAGGCTCACTTGGTACCCTTGGGAGATATCATTAGGAAGCATGGCATTAGTTTTCACTGTTACGCTGATGATACTCAGCTCTATATTTCTTCGCATCCTGGCGAATCTTACCAATTCACAAAATTAACGGAATGTATAGCTGATATAAAAAATTGGATGACTAGCAATTTCCTACTACTTAATTCTGAAAAAACAGAGATTCTAATTATTGGACCAAAAACCTCTGCACGTAATAACACTTGATGGATGTTCTGTCAAGTCTTCGTCATCAGTTAGGAACCTGGGTGTGCTCTTTGATACCAATCTTTTATTTGAAAGCCATGTTTCTAGCATCTGTAAAACTGCATTCTTCCACCTTAAAAATATATCTAAATTAGGACATATGCTCTCAATGACAAATGCGGAAGAGTTAGTTCATGCGTTCATGACCAAGGCTAGATTATTGTAATGTTCTACTGTTTGGTTGCCCTGCACGCATAACAAACAAACTCCAGCTGGTCCAAAATGCAGCAGCTAGAGTTCTTACTAGAACCAGGAAGTATGACCATATTAGCCCGGTTCTGTCAACACTGTATTGGCTCCCTATTAAACATTGTATACATTTAAAAATGTTGCTAATTACTTACAAAGCACTAAATGGTTTAGCTCTTAACACTATAGTCCTTCATGTCTATTGCGATCTCAAAATTCTGGCCAGTTGCTAATACCCAGAATATCAAAATCCACCGCAGGCGGTAGATCCTTTTCCTATTTAGCACCTAAACTTTGAAACAGTCTTCCTAGCATTGTTCGGGAAGCAGATACACTCTATCAGTTTAAATCTAGACTAAAAACACATCTCTTTAACCTGACATACACATAACACATTATCTACTTCTGTAATTCAAATAATGTAAATTGTTAGACTGCATAAATTAGGTCAGCCGGAACCGGGCACATTTGCCATAACGCCTGATGTACTCGCTACATCATAAAAAGAATGGCGTCTACGCTAATATTAGTCTTTCTCTGTTTATTCTGAGGTTTACCGTAGTCTGCCAGATCCAGGCCGTATCCAGATGAGATGAAGGACCTGCACCTAGACACGACGACAACGCAGCCCTGAAGTGTCAACTAAACTATCCCCTGCAAAGGCCTCCCCCCTTTCCTTTCCCTATGTATAAATAAAACATTATCAAAATAATTCCAGTTCACATGGATCCTCGGAAACGACTAATAATTCTGTATTATGCGGGCCAGACAAGTAATATGTCACTTTGTAAAAAAGACTAAGCGTCTGCGCACATACACATTCAAACGCACATACCTATAGACTAAACAAGTAAATGAATGGCAAGAACGGATTAAAAGTCTTCTGTTTTCAGTTAAAAAGGCATCATTTAAGCGGCCCCTAAGTTAATAATTAATAACTTTTACAATGGAAGTGATTCAATCAAAAACTTACTTAAGCTTGATAATGACTTTTTTCTTGAACTGCTGTAAAGCCAAAATAATCTCTGTCCATTAATTTTCCTATTATCACTGTGAAGCTGCTTTGAAACAATCTGTATTGTAAAAAGCACTATACAAATGAAGATGACTTGACTTTACTTGACTTAGATGCCGTGAAAGGGCTTACCAGGCAGTTTGGTGACTTAACATCTCACGGGACATTAAGCAGCAGGTGGAGGACTTGCTTAAGAAAATGTGGCTTAAGAAAGTTATATTAAAGCCACAAATTTAGTACACACCTTATTGGTAAAACATAGCTTACCTTGTACAGACAAGCAGAAAAATATGAACTCAAAATTCTCTTCACATTGTGTCCTTGTTATAAAGAAAATGCTTAACGTAGTGCATTAAGACAGTAAGCTAACATTAAAAGGTCAAACTTGACAAGACTATAGGCCTACCGGTAACACTTTACATTAACTAACCATGAACAACACCTCTGTTCAGCATTAGTTAATGTTTGTTAACGTTAACTCACGCATATATTAATGCATCTATTCACGTTAACAGCGCACGCAAGTAGTTAACATTAGTTAATGCATTAGATAACATGAACTAATCATGAACAATGCCTGTAAATAGCCTTAATGTTTTAAGGTTAACTTACTGTACATATTTACATTAGTTTATGCAACAGTTGTCACACTAAGGGTGAACATTTCTAACTCACCATCTTACCCTAAAGGTAAAAATGCCACTGTGTACCTTATCAGCATTATTTATTAATAAGGCATTGATTTGGGCTGTAAAGATAATTCTGAAGTGGAAACCAACTGAACATTAACAGATATGTTGTTTATGTTTATATGCACTTTACTATCATTACTTACATTCAACAAAGCATTTATTAATGGAATTTGTGAACCTTATTGTAAAGTGTACACTATTTCAACATTAACTGATGTGTTACTAACATTTGTAGACCCTTTATTAACATGACCTACCAATAACAAAGCATTCATTAATGGATTTTGTGAACCTTATTGTAAAGTGTACACTATTTCAACATTAACTGATGTGTTACTAACATTTGTAGGCCCTTTATTAACATGACTTACCATTAACAAAGCATTTAAATTAATAAAATTTGTGTAATTGTTTAACCGTTTTGTAATATTTAGTCTGTTTGCTGTGCGACACAGAAGGCGTTTTCTCCTCTGCAGCGTCTGACAATACATAAGATACACCAAAGCACAAGATAAATTCACAAATACTAACATTTGTAGACCCTTTATTAACATGACTTACCATTAACAAAGCATTCATTAATGGAATTTGTGAGCCTTATTGTAAAGTGTAAGGAACTTAACGAATTAGCTCAAATTATGGGTGATATATATATAATTAGATCATAACGCTGAAGGGGTGGATTCTGGAATCCACTGCCGCTTCAATATATATCTTTTAAGTTATTAATCAACATTTATCTTTCTGTTAAATTATTTGAATGGCTTCTTCAACGTATGTTAAAGCATTTATTTTCCTTTTCAAACACTAGAAAATAATTTTGAATATTGTCTGTACCTCTCACTGAGAGAAAAGAACATGTTATCAGTAATCATGTGTATCTGTGTATGTGCGCTAAGTGTTCTGTGCAGGTCGTTTGTACTGGTGGACAATTGGCACTCTGCTTGAGACCAGCAGACGCCATGTCATGAACCCAAAAGTACATCCAGTACCTAAATCCAGGGTCCCCTCGTCAGCATCGTGACGAATGGAGATATGCTTCTGACTATCTGTCCATGTGTGGGAGATTTTTCTATTTTTCTTAGCCAATCAGAATCATTCAACCTGAAGTAATGACGTAGTTAGTTGATATGTTAGAGTATAATTGTTATGGAAATGTGAATGTATGCAGAGCGGCCTACGAACTCCTTGTGAGACTTGAAGCTGGCTTCTGCTGATGAAACTGCAAACTATTCTTCAGTAAAATTTTCTTCAATTTATTATTTTTTAAAACTTTGACTCCAGGTCTTTATTCTTCATATCTGGTCTTTTGGGTCTTTAACTGTAAAATTCCCCTACAACGCATTATGATCAATTATAATATAAATCGACCAAAAGGGAATTGTGTGTATATATATATATTATCAGGGCTGGAAATGGCTGAGATTCACTGGGGGGACTCTAGATGGGAAGATTTGTTTGTCACCTGTTTGTCACCGGATGTCACCTGTTGGAGTTTGGGTTCCTTGCCGTTGTCGCCTCTGGCTTGCTTAGTTGGGGACACTTGATATTCAACAATGTTTTTGATCTGCCTGCATTGACACCATTGTATGCGAACTACATTAAAAACTATTGATTTTTACAACGGAATGAATCAATACTGAATTTACTTAAGATGGACAATAACACCATTTTCTTTAAGAGCTGCTGTGCAGCCAAAATTATTTATCTGTTATCACCGTAAAGCTGCTTTGACATAATGTGCATTGTAAAAAGCGCTATATAAATAAAGGTGACTTGACTTGACTTGAAGTATCAAGTTACTTTCAAAAGGTGTTTTACTCTATTTTGTTCACTTCCGTTTGGGATGGGGGGACTGGTTGTCTCCCTTGGTTGCTCCCTCCTCCCTCGTGAGGTTTATTTATTTGTTTGTTGCTTTATTTTTGCAAAATGGCCCACACATGCAAAGTTGGTTGATAACACAACTGCAATAAAGTAACAGCCTATAGTTAACAATTACTTGTTTACAAAGTGCCATGGGAAGTCAAACTATCTTTAGGTAAAATGTTCTTATACTGAACGTTAATTCAGAATTAAGATGTTAATTCTTGGAATACAGACAGGTTTTTCCTAATGGGCATATCTGTCATATTAGCAAACACATTTTACACATGGGGAAAACCAATATTTAGTCAATAATTCAAGAAGGTTAAGCTCTTGATTCTAACTTGTACTTGGCCAATGAGAAAGTAGTTCTTGTAATTGTTTAACCATAGCATTTGTTATAATAAGGATATAATTACAGCTAGACCATTGATGACTCCTCATTGCATGCTTAAGGCAATGTTAACTTTCTCTCTTTTTTTAAATCTATTCCCTTAATAGATTATATATTATAAATTCTTCAACAAGTTAGTTAAAATGTAACACAATAAATACAACAGAATGTGATAAACTCTAGTAAAGGTGGTCATGAGAAGTTTAAAAAGCTTGCAGGATCATCATCATGTTTTCCCCTCTTTTCATCAGTCTTTTTAGTGGCTGTTTTTAGATCATGTTTGACTTTCTCCATAGCGTTTTACTACATTCTCAATAGAATTCAAATGGGTTTCACATTTTATCATACGAAAGGCTCGCGCAAATCTTATACTTTTGGAGCGCGCGGCGCGTCACTCATGCTTATAAAAGCTCCGAACGTGCGATGTATACAATTAATTCATTGCCTGTTTCTATGTTTCAGTGTGGGGGTTAGAGTACCGGCAACATGTGAGAAGTGCAGGTACGCAAAACAAAGCGAGGCTATGGTACAGAATTAAAATAGAGAAGTGCCGGTGCGTACCGGCCCACTTCGAGCAGTATGATTTGAATCCAGATCGCGATCTTTTTGTGATTAATCATGCAATTTTATTGCGCGCTTTTTTATGCTGAATTCGTTTAGTTTTCGTAGGCTATTGAGTGAATAAATACAGAAATCCATTCATTTCGCTAGAAAAAAAAAAAAAAAAAAAAAAAATCCCCCTCAATCCCCGGACGCCGTCCCCCGCGTTACCCCCCATTTCCAGCCCTGTATATTATAGATAATATAGATGATCAGTTACAACAGTTACAACGGATTATAACCAATTATGAATATACATGGTCTAGAATTACTTCTAGTTTTAGAATTACTTTAGAAAGACTGATCTATTTTTGTCCAGCAAAATTATCAGTCTGATTTTTCTTATCAACTCTTAAAAGGGAGTTTTCTTCTGGCCAAGAAGGAATCTCCCATCTAAGTACAAAAGCATATAACGAGCGAAATCAAACGTAAAAGTGACTTGGATTCATCAATGAGCATCAACAGACAATAAAGTATAACTATAATGGATTTAATAGATATAAAACTACGAATATATTGCTAAATATAACAAAGAATACATATATAGAATAAACGAAAGTAAAGTCAGGAAAAACAGAGATGATCAAAGAATGACAAATTACAGACAGTTAAAACCTTTGCAAGCCAGCAAGGAATCACTTCAGAAAATGTAGGCTTAAAACGCAGAGGAAGAAATGGTTCTATACTTGCATAGGTAATTTTGGGTGCTGTTGTTCATACGCCGTTCTGCAGGAGTTTCAGTGCGTTCGAGCTGGAGCGATTGGTCCTTTTCCGAGGAAGGGTCTTCGGCAGGATTTTCAAACAAGGTTTAACTTAAGAGTAAGATGGCCGGAAAATAAGAAAGAAAGAGTCCATCTCTTAGGTAATGAAGAGTAAAGACTGAGGCCTGAGGCGCTCGTGTTTATATAGAAAAACACAACTACACTCCTCCGGGGTTGGACTGCCCAATAGCCAGCGTGGATTCTGAAGCAGGAAAAAGCTGCTTTGTCTTGTTTTATGGCCTAATTTGCATAATTTATGAAGTGTCAGATCTGGGTACGTTTTCTCCCAAAAGACTCTAAAAACGAACTAAAGCATTTTTACAGTAACATAACATACATAGTTGGTTCAGACAGTCGAAGAGGAACATTTTCAATCCAAGAAGTATATGTTTGGAAAACATTAAAGCCGCGATACATTTTTATCCACTTGAATATAAACGTTTTAGGGTAAAACTAACACAACTACAGTCGTAACTTGTGCTTATATAATAGGAAGAAATACATGCATACAGGGTTACATGGATACACTTTAGTGTTGTCACGATACCCAACTTAAATATCACGATACCGATACTTAAACGATACTATGGCAAAAACCTAAAACAGCAGGAAAAGTAAATAAATAACATATGACAGAACACTTTGTTGTTGTTGTTTTTATTAATAAACAAAAAGCTTCTTCTCATTTTGCTGTCTGCTGAGACAGAGAGGGAATGTGAACTGTTTAAACTAAAAATAAATATATAAATGAATTTGTCAGCTGCTGAACTACATGTTTTAAAAACAAAATGATTGTTGCAGCTGCTGAGCTTTATAGCTACACTGTTAAATATTGCTGTTAATTTACGGCAAAATTTTAACAGTATAATCCTGTTATATTAAAAAGCAGCGCATTACTGTTTTTTTACGGTTGGTGAAATGACGTAGACAAATTTTAACGGCATTTTACCGTATTTATTCCACGAAGGAAAGAAAACAGTACTTAACAGTATTTTTGGAACTGAAAACTGCAGCGAGCACATGTGGATTTTCATCCGTCTTTACAATGTGATTTAACCGGTGAGTGCACCTTTGCCTTGCTCATTTTACACAAGATAGGCTACACGTTAATAACTGTGCAAATAACTGTAATAATTGTGGATGCTGAGCTTCTAACTGTTTTATACGTCCATTTTAGTGCCAAACCCGTCAACGTGCAAACTGCGTCACAGAGTGGAGCAGGATTTCTGATTCAGATATTTCCCGATTACAAGGTGAGTTCAATATATAACTGTATAAGTATTTCAAATATGATATACTATAAACTCTTCTGCAAAGTAAGCCTTTAACATCATAGCAACAAAGTAATATTGATGTATTTGTAGCCTAATGCGCTGAAATTGTCGTCATCTTGTTTGCTAATTTTAGCTTGAGATCTTTTCATTTATTGCCTAATATACATTTAGTTTATATTAGATAAAACGTTGATTTCAATAACGTTGTGCTTGCAAATTTGGGTAAGCTTGTTCTAATTTGTACATAACTGTATTATGAGGGGAGTTTTTCTTTACTAGTGTTGCTGTTTTGTTTCTTTAGTGTTGGCTGTATTTTGGATTGCTTCGATTTAAGTTAGCTTGATAGAATAAATGACGCGTTACAATACTCATTAAGAATAATTCCTGTTCAATTTTTTTATGTTGATGGTTTGTATTGTAATGTTACTTTGCCCAGTACAGTATGCTAAAGGACATTTTATTTCAGTGGAGATTTTTTTGTTGTTGAGATTTTCGTGCCCAAAGACTGTCCATTTTGACTTGTCAGCATGTTTGCGTGTCAGTTATGTGGACACATGGAAAAAATTCAGTTGCCTTTTCTACTATAATTGATGGTGAGAGGTAAAGGTGGATATCACTGAAAATGATTTATCACACTGCTTAAAAGGGCATGTCACTCTTCGTCCCTCTTTAATGTGCGCTTTAAGATGGGAATAAAACTGAGTTAGTGTATCACATTTAGCACTACACAAGTCAACATGGCACGCAAAGTCTACTGCAGGGTACACATGTGATCTAGGCACCAGCACAGAATCATTGTGGTGTCTGTAAAGATGTGATTTCAAAGCTGCTAATTTCACAAACTTCCTGTTACAGTCCTGGATGCAACAATGAAGAAACAAGTTAGGGATATTGCTGTGAATCCTCATGTGCTTCTCATAGGCCACTTAGTATTAACTAATTGTTAATCTAATCTAAAAGTAATATGTAATTGTGGTTATGGGTTTTGAATTAATTTTAAATTAGTTAATAGTCATGTGCCTCAACAAGTAAAGTCATAACATGATACCTTTGTAAATCATTAGCTAATGATTAATGAAAGCAGACAACTGGAAGTTGAAATGCATGGCTTTGACCGATTGTGGTAATTAACACATTAATTTACATTATTAGTTAATATAATATGTTATTAGGGAATTAATACATTGACACATTTAACAATTTAATGATTACTTAATATATTAGTCATGTAGAATCTTCATTAGTTGCTGATGCAGTAATCATTAATAAATGGTTTACTTCTTCATAAGTCATACATTAACTCATGATTATCTGTGCATTAGTTAAGCATGAATTAATGCATATTAGCGCACCCGTATTGTAAAGTGTTACCTTAATTTCTATTCACATTCTCGTTATGTAAACGTTTACCCACACTAATTCTGAATGTACGCATTTGTTTTTCAGGCGCTTCATTGGAATAAATCCTGAAAAAGGCACCAAGGGTGGACAAGTCTTATCAAAGCGGACAGGGAAGGTCGCCCACAAAAAGAAATCAGTCAACACTTGGGTTGCCAGTCTACTTAAGAAGCTAATGGACTTTGAGTGGGACTTCATATAAGTGAACCCACTCATTCACTAACATACCACACACAAACACCTCACACATACTCTTCGAAAAACAACAAAAACATGCTTTTAGTGTGTTAGTCACACAATTTTTTTCAGGTGTTCATTCTTGAATACCTAAATTTTGACTTCATTCTTCATTGAATTCTTTCTTCATTCAGTAATTCTTATTCACTCAGTAGTTCTCTGAGTCACTCATTTAGTTTTTTCTAATGTTATATAAATGTTTTGTTTATTCAGTTAAACATTTTATTGTGAAGCTTAAGTTTTAGTCATTCCAATTGCATCAGCCACTAATTTTGAGAATATTTTGTGATTAAAGTGGCTTTTTTTTTCAAGTTTTTCAAAGTTTTAATAAAGCACATTTTGAAGTTACACTGCATTGTGTTAAATGTTTAATGTTTCAAAGGATATATTTGTACATTGTATTAAAACATGGTTTTAAAGCAAGACTTCTAAGGGGTAATTCATAAAATCTAGAAAAATAATTCCACCTTTTTTTCTTAGCAGTCCATTTCTCAATATAACAACATATTTGTATCTTACAGTTAAAAAGTGCAAATAAACATTAATTAACTGTTAATGCTTTTGACAGTAATTTACTGTTAATGTAGAAAATAACAGCTTTATGCTGTATTTACAAAAACAGTAACAAACTGTAAATTTCAACAACAGCAAGACACTGTTAATTTAACAGTAACTTGCTGGCAACCGTGCTGCCAGTTACTTACTGTTTTTTAACGGGACAATTTTTAACAGTGTATGTTTATTTAAATAACCATTAGTTCACAGAAAGATTTTTGTCAACAGAACGTGGACGTGTGAAAACCATAAGGTGTTTTTTTTTCTTTTTGTGTCCTATTCTCTCTTGGACTTATTTTCTGGACAGTTCTTTGGTCATTTTCAGGTTCTTAGCCAGGTAAACAAAAGTGTCAGTGTGCTCCTCAGTCAGTCTAATGCGTCTAGGACTGCAGATAAAGCCCGATTTGCTAAACACACGTTCTGATCAAGACAGATAAACTCAGCTACTGTTTTGTTTAATCTTTTTGCATCTTTTAAGTCTTTGTCATATTTGTGGTGTGCTTGAAAAACAGCTGGAAGGGAGGGCTGCCTCATCTGCATGGTGGCCGGTTCTGCTGGCATTGGTTTGTTTGGCTGTGGGGGTAGGGGAGATGGATAGATTATGCTAATGTTTTAACACTTTATAATTTACTTTCTTAGTTTGATAGCACAGACCTTCACCAAGGATATGTAATAAGTCTTTTGTGTTCAGTCTTCTTTGGCAGACCAGTGTGCAGGCTGATAATTCTGGATTTGAACTTCATTGCCTTGAAGTTACAGACTTAGATTTAATATAATTTTTAATGTTTATTATTTTCATGCTCAATAAAATTGTAAATTATTTTCTGTTATGCTTTTTTCCTGTTTTTTTTTTTTGTTATACATGTAGGTGTTTTTGACAAAATTATTAAAATTATAATTAGTAAAATTATTGTAAAAATTAGATTACTGTAAATAATTAGAGCAATGTTAAAGCATAAATTGATTTAAAATAACTGTATATAAACTTCACATATTTATGTATTTTTAAATTAATTTTATTTTTGCAACCAGATATCACTTATTAAACTTAGACTCAATAATACACCTCTTTGCAGAGGTCTGCTTGCACGAGTAAAATAGATAAATAACACTCATTTAATGTCTGAGAGCATACACATAATGCTGGTATCACATTCACTAACCTGTCGCTCTTTAAATACTTTGTACAAATCGGGATGTTTGTCGGCAAGATGCTTTGCCAAGTTGGATGTGTTGGCTCCCTTCGCTTGCGTTATTTTGTAACATCTTTTGCAGACGGGCTTTGTGGTGTCCGTGGGCTTGCCCTGACTGTCGGCAATGTAAGCAAAATAATGCCATATTTCGCTTCGTGCATCTGCTTTCTTAACAATTTGTGGACGGTCTGCAAGAGCACCTGTATTTTCAGCCATACCTCTCCTTGCGTAGTTGACAGGAATAAACACGCACTCAATGTGCCTTAGAAGCAGCGTGCTGCACGCACACTGCCCCCTGCTGTCGCACATCGGGAAATACAGCTGGCACTCAGAGTACCGGTATTAATAAAATGAATAACCGGACCGTTTTTAAAAGCAGGGTATCGCGATACCTTTCTAGTACCGGTATATTGTGCAACACTATTCTGGAGTACATTGAATACATTTCTGGAATTTAACTTATGAGTTAAAGAGAGTCCTTCTATGTTTCTGTGTGTGTGTGTGTGTGTGTGTGTATTGGGTTGTCTGTAATTCAGGCCTGGTTTAGGGTAATTCGATCTGAGTTGATAAAGATGTTTGTGAAGTCAAAAAGGGAGAGTTTTATGGATATCTGAGTTGTCTCACACCTCACAACAAAGCTGTTGAGTGAGCCATAAACTTCAGCCAGGCCGGAGCCTAATGTGAGATTTACATGAGAAGTTCAAAAGGCTAAAAGCTTTTCAAATTCAAAGTTGGTTTGATGATCTTGATCCTCTCCAGACGCTACAGTCCCCCTTTCAGCCGACGAAGTTCATGTGTGGACATCGTTGGACAGTAACAATGGTTGGATGGCAAATGGATCATGATGGTCAAGCAGCAGGTGGTTCCTACTTGTCCTGGGCCTTTGGTTCCTCAGATAGAGGGTCTATCTCGATGAGGCTTGGCATATTCTCCGTCTTGGTACGGTCTCCTTTTGAAGCCTCGAGGAGGGGCAGGCAGGCACTTGTCCATGGACTCTCGCATCCCTTTGATCCTTTTGAACAGGATGAAGGCCAGGCCCAGTGTCAGTGTGTACCCGATTGCCGTGGAGAGGCAAAGGGCTGTGTCAGCAGCAGTCCAAGCCTGGACTATAGGTGAGGTGGTCAGGATGGGCAGTCGGGACAGTGCTTGGAGGGCTGTGTCGATGGGAGTAATGTTGATTAGCTGGGATCCCCCTTTCTCAATCCTCAGTTCCAGTTCTGGATCTAGGGTGAAGTTGTGATTCTTGAAGAAGGATGGTATTTCCAGTCCTGACTGGTACTCTTCACTTGGGAGATGGTACAATGCCAGATCATCAAGGTGGAGGATGGCACCTGTGGGTACCTGAATCCACATACTCTGGTTGGGCAGGCTGACACGAGTGGCAGTGCGAGTGGGGGTGTTGACGAGCCATCAATTGCCCACAATCTCAGCTTGTGTTCCGATGACTTGGGTGCAAGGCTTGGCCTCGGCAGGGCAGCGTGTGTTACGGATCATGGGCTCCAACCTGCAGATTCCTTCAGTGTTTTCTTTGAGGAAAGGCTTGCTAGGGCAGTGGTAGTGAATGTCTTTGGTCAAAATACACATGGGCAAATTGGGAGCCAGGTACAGCTGTGGGTTGCTGTCGTGGTAGGCCACCACATCTGGTGTGTATATCTTGATATGGGTGTTACCCTGCCAAAACCCGACATTGACAATGTCTGTAGATGTTATCTGATTCAATGATGGGTAGATTTAGGAGGAAGGCCACCTCACTCTGCTCGGGGTCGACGTGTAGTAGGATGGCACTACCCAGAGAGTAGGCAAGGTGGGTTTGAAGAGGGTCCGTGGGTCTGACGGTAGCAAAGGCCAGCACAGTTTGTACGAATCTCAGGGGTACAAGGTACGGGGGAATCCTACCCATGGCCAAGCTGTCCATGGAGGAGCTCACCTCCCGCAGCATGTCTGTCATCAGAGCTGTGACCAGCTGAGTTTGGGCAAAGTCATTTTGGAAGACGGTAAACAGTTGCTTCATTGAGTTCACCGTTTGGTTCTGCAGGACACTGTGAGTATTGAGAACCACCACAGTGCCTTTCAGAGCTTTGCCGATTGTTTGCAGAATTTTACTCTGTATTGCGAGTTGTTCTCTCAGCTGTGGAATCTCAGTCTGAATTTCAGCCACATGCCATCTTATGGTGGCTAGGCTCACTGCGTTGACACTAGACATGCCGAGGTTAAATAGGGTCCCAACAGCAGCGGCGGCTCCGAGCAAAGCTCCCAAGAACCGTTTGGTGTGTCGGTTATGTCCACTTAACTCAGCTTGTGTGACAGGCATTTTCTCCAGTTGGGTGAGCATATGCTTGACATCGGCCTCCGCGTGAGTGAGGGAGTCCTCCGTCCATCGGGCACCTGCCCAGCTGTATTGTGCCATTTTGCTGGGATAGTGTGCTTTGTAGACGTTGCGGGGGTCAAGCCGCACATACACTTTTTGAATCTAGGTCTTGCAGTTGGTGATCAGGAGTCCAGGTTGTTCCTTCAGTACAATGCCTGATGCCAGACCCGGCTCATGAGGTCCCGTCCAGTGGGACAGAAATTTCTTTGACAGCCGCTTGGAGGCTGTCTTGGGTGGCTGGGTGAAACGGTAGTAGCAGACCCTGTCACCCACATCCAGTTCCTGGTGTGACGCTTTCCAGTCGTAATATGCTTTCTGGCCTTCAGCACTTCAGCTGTTGTTGGGCAAAAGCAAATGTTGTTCTCAGGTGCCAGTGTAGCTCGTCGAGGTACTGGTGAGTGGTGTAGGCGGTGACAAGGCTGGAGTCTCCCGTTTGATACAGCAGTTGCAGCGGCAGAGTCATCTATCGCCCAGTCATTAGTTCAAAGGGAGACACCTGAGTTGACTCCTGTGGAGTGGCTCTGATGGCCATGAGCACCAGAGGAAGTTTCACGTCCCAGTCTTTCTGGTTGGCAGACACATACTTTCTCAGCATGCTGACCACAGTTCTATGGACCGTTCCACTTGGCCCAATGAGAATGGATGGTGGCTGATGTGCAATTGGGCTTGTACGCCCAGAAGTCTCCAAATCTGCTGCATGATCTCGGCCGTAAAGTGAGTGCCTCTTTCGGAGTTGACTCTCAGTGGCAGTCCGAACCTGGCGAAAATGTGGTTCATCAGGAGGTATGCCAGCCATTTTGAGTGAGGGAATACAACAGATCAGTTGGGCAAATTAGTATGCTCATGCTGTAATTGGTGATGGTCTGGCCTTCTGTCACAAGAACAGAAGAAGACAACATAGTGAGATAATGTTCACAACAAGGTCTTTATTTGCAGGTATGTCAGAGATGCAAGTAATACAAGCAGGTGAGTAAATGAGTTTAGTGAAGGACTTGAGACACTTAGCTCAATGAATAACAGTTCTTTGTCTTGCAGTTGCTGACTGGTGTGGCAGAAGACTGATGGACACTGAAGACTGGATGACGACAGGTAAGTAATCCAAGGTGAGTAGGTAAGGAGCTCCGTTGGGAACAACACAGGTAAGTAGTCACAAGTAGGTAGCATAAATACATACAGGGAGCCTTAGGGTGTACTCACACTAGGCACGGTTGCCTTGAACCGAGCCCTAGCGCGATTGCCCCCCTCCCCACTCCCCCGCTGACCCGCACTCACATTGCACTTAACGTTCCAGGCCGGAGCACACTTACGTCATATACGATGCAACTTTTTGAATGGAAGAAAACAGGAAGAAATACAATTTCACTAAGATACTGCCTAATATAGGCTATTCATAATTTATGCCGCACAGCGATTTACGATAGCTCGTATCAGAGAATTATGACGAAGGCAGTTGACGTTAATGGAGGAATTTGCAGCTTTACTCGCAAACTACAATTCCTGTTCATCAATAAGGTGAGAAGCAAATCTGTTATAAACCCAAATACACTTGAATTAATAACATGAATTGATCAGCGTACTATCAAAGTAGTAATAAAGATGTTTGAGCGCCTAGTGTGAGAACACCCTTAGTCATAGACCACATAAATGTAAGCAGCCCTATTCAGCGATGAGACCAGACAAAGCATGTGTGTTTGGTGCTGGCTTTTATGGAGGAACTTATGAGTCTGATGGCAGACAGGTGTGGTGATTGGTAGCCAGAGAGGATTATGGGATATGCAGTGTGCTGTGGTGACAGGCATGGTGAATGGAGATCGTGACACTAGTACCGTGAATTATTAATTCTGAGAAACATTATCGCTCAGGCAGTAATGGCGTCCGATATCTGACAAAACACAAGTACCAAAATGTATAAAAGTATATATAACATATAGGAACATGTGAATACAACAGGCATATTCTTGAATAACACTACATGAATAAAATGTAATAGAGTAAAAGATAAACATAAATGAGTAACAATAATAAATACAAATAAACAGTAAATACAAATAAATAGTAAATACTTGAATATATAATGAAGGATAATATGTGAAATAGGAATACATGGATATATAAATATAAATATAAAGATAAAATTGATAAGGAATAAATCAGAAATTAATAATAATATGAATAAAGAAAATTGTCATAAACATGATCTTTTGGATACACCAGTTTCGGCATCCTTTATTTCTCTGCAAGCAAAGTTGATTGTCAGTTTTAGACCTATTTTCAAGGTGTTTAGCCCTCCCATTATTTTAAGGCATCTGACCTTGTGTTGATCAGTTTTGAGAGGATATGGGTATCAACTATGTCCGAGTTAGATGAGGAAATTGCACATTCATCTTTAAGTAGAGCTTTTTTTAGATGCACAGTTCAGGGTGCATCATCAGCTTTCCCCTGTAGTCTGTGTTTGTATTGTCATTTTATGCAGCTCATGACCTGGGCAACCAGCGCTGATGTTGCAGCATTGTACAGATCACAAGCTGATTTTCCTCACCTGACGGTCGTTCCCATTTCCCTTATATTCTCTGCTGTCAGTAGTATATTCCCCTTGTTGTCAGTAGATCATATGCGTTTCGTATGATCGTGGAACTGTTATGTGTGTGTGATTTGTGTCCGACCTCTGTTAGCTCTAGAGCTCCCATACATTTCATTACATTCTGTTCACGTGACGTGTGTCACTTATTATGAATGTTGTTTTTTCCCAAAGTTTAATAAACTCTGTTCACGAATCCTCTGCATTTGAGTCCTTTGTTCACACCCCATGACAGCAAGAGGTTTACATGGTGTCACTGGATATGAGGGGAATTAATCTTCTGAGAACACCAGAGACAGCTGGCCGAAGTTTGCGTGGTCATGACAGCTAGACAAGAGGGGGTTCGTTGAACCTGTTGCAACGGCCTGTTTAGCTGCCTTCATCGTTCTCTTTTTTTCCCCATGTAGACATATGGATGATCAAATAAAGCTTACAGAACATGTTCAAACTCTGCTCAGAATCTAATTACAGTTAATCTCTTAATTTTAATACTTTACTGCAAGCGATCCCGCCCCCGGTAGGCCATGTTTCAAAAGGCACACTTCATATGCACTTACGGTCTTGTGGACTTTCAATGGCTGCCGCGTATAGTAGGGTGTCCCATTTGTCATTTTAGGTTTCAGAAGGGTGCTCGTGAGCGCCCCCTTTGCGTTCGATATGTGCCCTCGATGCGCACTTTTGCCAAGCCCGCACTGAAGCGAGCTCTGCAGCAGACTTCTTCCTGACAGTCAAAGAATCGTTTACGTCACGAAAGCGCGGACTTGTAGAAAGACCGCAAGTGTTTAGGGTGCCATTTGGGACAGGGCCGTAGAGTAGAGAGTTTGGACCCAGAAGAGGCAAATCGTGACGTCAGACTTAACAAGAGGATTGCGCATTGCAGTTTCTCTCGTAAGTAAATAGAAGTGCACCGTCTTTGTATATCTATAGTCTTTGGACTTGACGCTAGAATTGCTTCAAAATCCACAAACGCGTGCGGTAATCCACAAATGCACAAGGAGCGATCCACAAATGCACACAAAGTGATTCACAAATTAATAGCAGGCAGAGTTGTGTTTGTGACAATTTTTTTTTTTAGCTATTTACGAATCTTCATTTTATTTATTTGTGAATTTGATTAATTTTTTATTTGGAATGATGGAACAGAAATAACCCCCTAGTTTTTCATCTTACTACCTTTGTTTTAAGTGACTAATCTTTTGAAGAAATTCGGAGGAAAAATTGGGTTGTGCGTGTGAGGGGGTAGGGGTCCTTTTTATTTTTATTTCTTCCAATTTGGACTTTCTTCCAAATAACGCACATTTCATTCATAATATTATAAATATTGGCCTATATTTCCTGCACATTTTTGTTTTTCTGAATTGTGTGAAATGGCTAATAAAAATAAGTAATACAAAACGATTATGTGGTCACCAAGGTGAAATGGTTTAGTCTTGACTTCTGGTCGTGAGTGACACTAGCCACGTTTACATGTACACTTTTTTGTCATTCCGATTAAAATCATTCCGATTGAAAGATTCGGTGTTTACATGAGACGTTATCTAATCCGATATGGTGTTTACATGCACCGGCGCTTTCGATCTGAATGACTTTGTGACATGCGCACATTAGCTTATGTCCTGTTTGCCGCCTTGTATTCCTGTCAACATGGAGTTCTGTTATTTCTTATGCATGCTATTTTTTATGTAAAGTGTTGCTCTTAATCAAGCAACAGCGTGAAATTTGCAGCATATTACTGCTGGATGGTATGAGGAAAAGACGGGAACAGGAAGCTGACTTGTTTGGTGGCTGTGCATCTCTAAGAAGCATCTCAATACTACCCTTCCCTCCTCCGTAAAGCAGAAGCATGTGGATGAAGGTCCATAGTAATGATTCATTGAGTTCCTTCAATGTATTTAATAAATGTGTTGTTTCAGTTTTACTCCAGTTTAATTTTGCCGCCAACATTTTGCATTCTGACGACCGCTGACCGCTTGACGTGATGACGTAGACGCAAAGTAATCGGTTTAACTCGTTTACATGGCAGACTTTTTATTTTGTTCAGTTTATAGAAAGGTTTATCCCACCTCTCTCAAACCGATTACAATTTCATTCGGTTTGGGCATTTTTATTCCGATTGAGGTGTTTATATGGTGTTCATTTTCATTCGGATTGGACTTTTAAACCGATTACAATGCTCCATGTAAACGTGGCTAGTGTTGGGGGGATTTTTTTGTCATTTCGATTAAAATCATTTCGATTGAAAGATTCGGTGTTTACATGAGACGTTATCTAATCCGATATGGTGTTTACATGCACCGGCGCTTTCGATCTGAATGACTTTGTGACATGCGCACATTAGCTTATGTCCTGTTTGCCGCCTTGTATTCCTGTCAACATGGAGTTCTGTTATTTCTTATGCATGCTATTTTTTATGTAAAGTGTTGCTCTTAATCAAGCAACAGCGTGAAATTTGCAGCATATTACTGCTGGATGGTATGAGGAAAAGACGGGAACAGGAAGCTGACTTGTTTGGTGGCTGTGCATCTCTAAGAAGCATCTCAATACTACCCTTCCCTCCTCCGTAAAGCAGAAGCATGTGGATGAAGGTCCATAGTAATGATTCATTGAGTTCCTTCAATGTATTTAATAAATGTGTTGTTTCAGTTTTACTCCAGTTTAATTTTGCCGCCAACATTTTGCATTCTGACGACCCCTGACCGCTTGACGTGATGACGTAGACGCAAAGTAATCGGTTTAACTCGTTTACATGGCAGACTTTTTATTTTGTTCAGTTTATAGAAAGGTTTATCCCACCTCTCTCAAACCGATTACAATTTCATTCGGTTTGGGCATTTTTATTCTGATTGAGGTGTTTATATGGTGTTCATTTTCATTCGGATTGGACTTTTAAACCGATTACAATGCTCCATGTAAACGTGGCTAGTGTTGGGGGGATGGGAAATCGAGTGCCAAATAAACACAGAGATGGACAGGAAAAGGTCAAAGCCATCAGGTTCCCAATTTAGAAAAAAAAAGAAAAGAAGAAGAGGAGAAACGAGCAAAAGATAAAGGTATGCAACTATGTTCTCTCTGTATGATTATTACAGTATCCATGTCATGAACGAAGGGCTAATGTTAATTGGTGGGTATAACTCTTAAGTTTGTTAGCCTTTTTGCTATGATGCTTGCTATGCTTGCTTATACAACAATAATTTGGTTTTAACTCAACAAACACGAGATCTAATTTCACCATAATATTCAGGGCTCTCAAGTCTCACGCATTCACCGTGAGACACACGCATTTCAACCATTTCACACGCTCACACGCCACACCTTGTATTGCTCACGCTGAGAAGTAAGGGATAACTTGTCCCTCTATATACAATTATAGGAGGAGGCTATTATACATCGCTCGTTGAACTATTATAAGCACCAAGTTCCCGTACGAACGGAACGGACCAATTATCTGCGCAACATGACCGAAGCCCAGTTTATTTAATTGTGCATGCGTGGCGCGCGAATGGCTGTATACTCTGCGCGCGTTCACCAGTGCGCTTCAAAAGTTTGATAAGATTTGATAAGATTTCCTATCGCGACGCTGAGAAAATATCATCCTGCACCAACATAAAATAGAAAGACCTCCTATACTAGAATTTACCTATTGTATTTATTGTGGTAAATTGACTAACTTGTAGAATTTATAATAGATTATCTGTTAAGGGAATAGATTTTTACCAAAGATTTATATTACAACTGTGGCATACTGTGCTATAGTTACTATGTGTATAGGCTGCTTTTACCTGTAATTATATCCTTATTGTAACAAATTCTATAAATATGTTACAAGACAATTACAAGAACTATAGTTTTTCAAAAGGCCAAGTACAAGTTAGAATTAAGACAAGAGCACAATTGATTTTCCCCATGTGTAAAATGTGTTCTGCTAATAATTACAGATATTAGGAAAAACCTAGCAGATGACAGGAAATTAACATTTTCAATAGAACCGTTTAAGTAATGTTCTTTAAGTAAAATTCTGTCAAAATGCTTAAGATTTTAGATGCTTAAATATAAAATACATGCAGCTATGTTAACCAACTTTGTATGTGGATGTAACCACAAAAAAGACCATTTTGCAAAAATAAACAAATAAGCGCACAAATAAATCTCATGAGGGAGCATGCCCTGTGACCCCACTAAACCCCCCAATGTTCAAACCAAAACTACACCCAACCCCTTCATTTTTTTTTTTAGCATTTTGATTTTACAATTCCTAGAAGAAAACACTTGCCTGTGATCAAAAATAGTGAGAGCTGATGTTGGGGAATATAGCCAAATTCATGCTAAATTATTATTGATGCCATCAAAAACTCTCCCAACTGCTTTAGCTTAGTTTGGCTATCTGAAACTAAGGAAAGTACTAGAGATGTATTTCATTATTTTATTTCAAATTCTACTGTATTAATACTCTTTTCAGCAATGTTAAGACTACATCTCTTAAAGCAGAGCTCTCTGGCTATCATTTCAGTAATATTTAATTTACTGGCAATGCATACATTAATCATTGCATTTGTCTGTTTCAAAGATGTCAGAGAAAAAGCAAAAGAGTATTATTTCATTCTGGGCACCAAAGGGTCAGCCCCCTAAAAAGGTTGCTAGATCAGAGCAGGAGACAGTGGAAGAGGTGGAGGCAGAGACAGTGGAGAAGATAGTAAGAGTGACAGTTGGAGAGAAAGTAGAAGAGACCATAGAGGAGACAGTGGACAAGACAGGGAAGAAGAAGAAAGCATTAAGTGGAGCAGCCACCAGGTGTACTTTAAAAAGTGAGTGGTCAACCAAATGGCCATTCATTACCATAGGCACCAGCAGCTCCTACAACTGGTGCTCTGTTTGCAGACAGGAGAACTCAGGTGTGAACAGGCATATAAAACATAAAGGTCATCAGGCCAAAGAACAGGCACTTCAGTCAACAAGCACCATAATTTCTATTTGTGCCGGTCAATTGTGAACAACACTGTAGGTAAAATTAAACTGCTAGCAAAAACTTGAGAGAATTTGGTGGGGCAGAGGGGCCGCTGCTGCAAATATTTGAGTGGCTCCTCCCCTAATAGATGTAATCTCACTCCAAACTTTTAATAAAACTTGAGAGCTCTGATAATATTGTGCTTTGCAACAAAACTGTTGAACACACACAACGACTTCAAGACTCCACAGCAAGTCATGTAGTCTGAACAGCACAGCGATCTGCCGACTTTTAAAGTCCTGTAGTGTAAACTTGGCTTAAGCAAACGCCATGATCCACACTCCAGTCCAGTCGGTGGCGGTAATGCACCAGTAAGTCGGGTTGCCAACCGCCAATAAACACCAAAGAAGAAGAAGGGCGTGCGGAAAGAAACATGGCAGCGCTGTACGAGGGATACACGTTGTGTGGAGTTGGACCAGCACAAAATTCCTCAATTTCAGGGATTCTGGGGATTGAACTGGGCAGAGATATCGATCATGTCCTCGTCACTGACTCTTCGAGATCTGTTACTGTTTACAAGGTAAAATGAGTTAGATATAAATACGGTTTGTCTTGTAAGAAACAATTGCACGCGGTGCTGGGTTAAATTCTAGCGTGTAAGCATGAGCGTTACATCACAAACAGGATTCTCCAACGATATCAAATGTTATTTAGTAAGAGATGTATTAGCTGTTTGTGTTACTGTTTATTACTAGGTGTCTGATCAGAAGCCTACGGGCAGTTGGACAGTAAAACAGGGGCAGATAATCACCTGCCCCGCTGTTTTTAACACGCAGTCCCAGGAATATGTGGTCGTAACTGATAATAAGGTAAGAAGACATGATGTTTCCCATAAGAATAATTTACTTTCACATGCCGGGAACTTACCCATGCTTTTTATGTTTTAGGTTGTCAGAGTTTGGAAAGAAGATGATGTCTACATGGAAAGGGCTTTCAAAGCTACAGTAAGTGAAGTTAAAATTCATAAGGTTTGAATTGAGTGGATGGTAGCTGCCAGGGGCAGATAAACGCATAGGCTAACCTACACTGTAGCCTAGGGGCCCACGTGATTAGGGTGCCTCCCCACCCAGCAAAAACTAGTTGAAAAGGCAACTTTGCAAGATGTCTCAAAAACGTTGAGATTTGGGTGAAAGGTGAAATCTTTTTCTGGTCAAAAGACGTCGATAAAAAGACATGCCTCTATATCTAAATTTAGTTGCTGCATGAAGTTTTTTTTAGGCTGTTTGAGCTTTAATTTAACCTAATTTCAACCATGAATTCTTGCTTGTTTTTTGTTTTATATTCATTATATTATCATATTCATAATTCCTGTCAAAAAAACAGTTGACAAAAGAGTAATACCACCCCACTCATAATTGCCATCTCTATTTTTTTTTATTTTATATATTTTTTTTTAATCTTGACCAGACTTGAGTTTATGTATAACAGTATTTTACGACCACAACACATGGGATACTTCTCAGGTGCACACAATAATTTCGCCTCAGTGCCAGGCGCAAATAAAACAAGAGCGTGGAAGGAAAAAAAAACACTGGTGCCGAGGGAGACTCTGCGTCCTTTGACGGAATGTCTGACGGCCCCCAACGCAGCTGACGTGAGGCGACAACTAGGAATGGGCATTTTAAGCAATTTTTAATTTAGATCATCGATAGGTTTCAAAAACGAGTAATCAAGTACTCGGGGGGGCGGGGCATGGCCTTCATGGAAGTAGTAGTAGTGGTAATAATAATAATAATAATAATAATATTTGAAGACTGTTATGAAAATGAATGTTAAAAATAAAAATGACATAACTTGTCTATGAAAACATGAACACGTGATTAGAACACTGTTAGATTATGATTATGATGCAGCAATGTTATTAATAAAGAATATTATGCCAATAAACTGAAGCCTGTTCTATGATACATCCTAGGGCTGGGTGATACAGCTAAAAAAAATTATCATGATATAATGTTTCATATTGATTGGTACTGATAATTATTGAGAAAAATAGGAAAAAAAAATGTCCTAGCCAATGCACTTAAGGCAAACAACAAATCATTTTAAAACAAAGCAAAATAAAATGTAAACAAATCTTTCTGATTTTATATGAAGATTAATAAGTGTTAAAGAAACTTAGAGCTGCACAATTCTGGATAAATTGAGAAACTTTGTTTCAAACTGAGATCACGATTCTGAATGACAACAAAAACAAAATAACATTTAATTTACTAGAGGTTCTGACAAAATATTAATTGCTGCAATCTATTTTAAAATTTTACATTTATTTGAATTATTGAAAGAAAAATCTGTATGATTCAATTACATGTAAGTACTCTTACATGAGTACTCTCATAAGTACTCTTGTTTTATTACTAGATGAATCGGTGTATTTGAAAGAGTTTGTTGAATGAAGAGTCAACGTCAAATACATTTAACAGTCACTTGTCGCCACCTGGTGGTGAAACAATGTAATTGATAACTTGGCGCTGAAAACGACGCATTTTCTTTCAAAAGCTGGTTTGCTCTATTTTGATCGATAACATAGACACTAGTGTTTTATCTGAACTATAAACTTTTATCTCAGTTCTTCTGTGATAATTTGAATATTTGTAACACAGAAATAAAGATACTGTGTTGTTGAAAGCCCTGTTTGTGCAGCTGTTAATACCGACATAACTGTTCTCTAAAGACGAACTTTGAAGTAGATCAACTGTAAGACGTAAGGAAACCATGAAACTGCCACACTGAGGAGCTTTTTTATTCACAATCTCCTTGTCGCCGGCAGGTACAGCATTCGTTTTCATGTGTTTGTGTGTTCTGATCTCACGTGGCGATTGCGCAACTGAACGCCACAGCAACTTGTTTGCGTGTCACTTGTAGCGCGTCTGTTTGTGATCCAGGGACGGAGTGAGCTTGAGAGTTGTTCATGCAACCGAACTTCATGTCTGTTTACATTTTAATGCATTTAAGTGAAACTATATCGAGAGTTATATCGCACATTTTTTCTATCGTTATCGATTAAGACGTACCGTCAATAAATATCAATACCGTTTTATCGCCCAGGCCTAACACATCCTATGATATTAATCAGATAACTTAGATACATAACATAGACGTAACATAACAACTGGTATCTTCAAAAAAGCATGCAAATGCCAGTGAACTTTAAGTTACACGCTATAGCGAGAGTGAGAGCTCCCGCCGTGATGCACTTTCATGACAGCGCGCTGAAACACGGGCAAGGACAGAATTTACTATAGATTTCTATAAAGTTCTCATTATAATGCTATGTTTATGGCAGATTTGTGCTATATTTTCATCTACATTATTAATGATTCCATAAATCGCCTGTGCGTTTTTGAAGCCATAGGAATTAGCCTATGCCATTGAACAAATATGACGAAAAAGCACTGCTGCATTATTATAACATCTGTATTTTTATTCAGCATGTTAATAAATGTTGATATCCCAATACATCCTATATTAGATTAATCAGATGTAGCTATTACATCTGCAAAAAGTTCGCGAATGCAAACGTGAGCTTGAAAGTGTAACTCCAACTGTGCTTTAAAAATGCAGCCAACGAAAGCACAACAAATGCAATATCTATTAGGATACATTACTGTCACTATTGTAAATTTTTTTTTTTTTTTTTTTTTTTTTTAACTCTAAAATTTCAGCAATATTTTGGATTCAATTTGCACTTTCTGAACAACCAAAATGTTTTACCATATGAAAATCACTGATGGTTATCGCTTAATTAACTATGAATAGAATTTAAAAAGGATATTTTCAGCACAAGATAAAAGCTTGGCGCTGCACAGCTTGCATTGAACTGTATTTTCATCTATCTTGTCAAAGTGAAGCCAGACATCACTACGTGATTTCGAGGCCATTCTCTTTTGACGCATGCTGTGTAGGGTTGGGTATCGAGAACCAGTTCCATTTTAGAACCGGTTCCAAATTTCAAAGAACCGGGGATTCGATACGACGCGCGCATTTCGATTCTGTTTATCGATTCCTGACTTTTTTCAGTCATTCTCGCACGGCGAACGGCAGTGAGCATTTTACAGTTATTTCTATCTGCTAGGACCTGCGACAAAGACCTTATCTCATTACACGCGGTTCATTACAATCGGCACTGACTTTTGCTTCAACACTGCATTAATCTGAAGGGAGCCGTTCACATGTCGTGTCTAAAAATGCGTGGAAAGCGCTCCCGCGGCGTCTGTCGTTGCTATGCAACCATGAACTTCGCTCAAGATGAAAGGAAGTATCAGCAAAGAATTAATGGATTTCTAGCCCTGGCATTAGCTTTACAACTAGATATATTTATGGAGATGAGATATAAAACCCGTCCTGTACAGCTATGATCAGCTGTTCGGCTGAGCTTTCGATGTTGTTACGGAAAGGCCGAAGCTGATCGGTTGGTTCTTGTCACATGACCTGCGGTGCGCTTGCAGCATTCTGAAAAGTTGAGATGTTTTCATCTCGCCAAGGTATAGGCGCACCTGGAAACATTTGAAATAACACGCCTACATTTGAAATAACGAACTTGCACGTGCAAAAGACGCGATATGTGAACAGCCCCTAACTCTCCCAGCCGCGAGTCCTGCTACAAAGCACCAGATACAGCTACAAAACGCAGATGAAAAGGTACAAAACACAGATGAAAAGACATTCACCTTTGAATTAGAGCTGCATAATTCTGGATAAACTGACAATCAGCTTTGTTTACTTTATTTTTTTTTTTAAATGGTGATCACGACTAAATGCATTCGGGCAGCTACAGGACATGTTTGTTTATTTAAAATTATTAATTTGAATCATTCATTCAATCACTTTTTAAAAATTTAATTCTGTTTTCATATACTTGTTTAGTTAATAGACATTTTGAACGACTCTTGAATGAAGGATTAAATGAAAAATTAATTTTTAAACAGTCACTTTTTGCCACCTAGTGGAGTACTAATGTATTCAATATTACTGACTTTGCATTTTAATCTCTTACGTTACTGCCTCCAATAGCAACTGCCTGCATGTTTTTTATTTTGTTTTTTGTTTTTTATTTAAGTTGCATTTTTTTTATACTTAAATAGTTTTGGTTTGTATTTGCTTCTGATCATTCCTTATTGAAAGCAGGGCTCTGAACCGGTTCAAGGAACGAAAACGAAAACCGGAAACGAACGAAATTTTGACCGGAACATAATTAGAAACGGAAACAAAATCAAATTTAATCATTCTGAACAGAGACGCTAATTTGAAATGGCCATTAACCGGTTAATAATGTTATTTTATCGTTCTGTTTAATATTTTGATTTGGCAGTCAACCAATCACAAATTCAAATAGTACAGCCTATGCAAATATGACGCTGATGCATCCAACGTGTGTGAAATGCCCGGTTAGGTAAGTCGCAAAGCTCTGCCATTAGTTTTTCTGATGATATGTCACCAATGGTCAAGCATTAGGCCTACATTTAAGTGAAAATGAATGTCAAGTAGGCTAATAGCTTGTTGTGCGTTTTGAAACCAGCGAAATCATGCACCTGCAGCGCTTCTGTGAATGGAGAACAAATGGAGAATGGAGAAACTTCTGTGAATGGAGAAACAAAATAAATATATAGGCCTACATAACACAAAATAAAAGAATATTTAAGCCTATAGGCTACGCAAAATATTTCAGGTCTACAGATTAACAAAACGAAAGTGGTTCATTGTGGCGCACTCCAAAGATCTAGGAAAGGAAACGGACATTCTGCTTGTTTTCGTTATTTAAGTGTCTTTTGTAAATGTATGAATTATGTCTTGCTTTTACCTGTATGACCATAAATTACGGAGTAGAGTTTACTGTCTTATGGGGCGTCACAGCAGACGCGACTTGCGTGAATAAATTGCGCTATTCGCGCGTAGTTTGACACTTGAACATTTTGAGTTTACTCGCTTCATTCGCGCGTGAAATTCACTTCACAACAGACGAGAATTCGCGTCATGAGAGGGGCTTCTGCCAGGTGGCTCGTCTCGTTTCTGCGCACTTCCTCTGAATAAACACATCAACTCGTCAGCGGGAAAGTAGTTGTAAAATACGGCGAATAAGCTCAATTTGCCGGCTTTAGCTAGCTTGTAGTCTCTCTCTCTCTCTCTCTCTCTCATATATATATATATATATATATATATATATATATATATATATATATATATATATATATATATATATATATATATAATGTGTGTGTGTGTGTATAATCTCAAATTGATTAAGGAGCGTTTTTTACAACTTACCAGATTGTCCGACCTCCTCACTCGCTTTCTTCCAAGCAAGATCCTTTTTATTCCTGTATCTATAAAAGTATGAAAATGGATCGTACAGCGATGATGGTTTTGTCCTCCATTCCCAGCCGGCATTTCAACGTTGATTCACCGGTGAATCAACGTCGGGTACCATGGTTGAATCAACGTTGGATTACCTTTCGGTTTTGCAAATTGGATCAACGTTAATATTGTGACGTTGTTTCATCGTTGAAATTACGACGTTGTTTCACCGTTGATATCGCGTCGTGCTTTCACCGTCTTATGGTTGAATTAATGTTGGATTACCTTTCGATTTTGCAAATTGGATCAACGTTGAAAATGCGACGTTGTTTCACCCTCTTACCTTCAACATGGATGAATACACTATTTTACATGAAATTACAATCTAGTTTGCGTTTGTACTAACATGACAATACTAAATAATTACTGTACATGCACTAATAAATACTAAAAATACTGTATAAAACAAATAAACATCTCAACTTTGCAATGTTTAGAGGTAATATTAAAAACCTGTAGCATACAATATGAAAATGAAAGGGTTATTCTTCTACAATTACAGCACAAACCTTAAATCAAGGCTTTTCTAGCTCAAAATGATGCAGAAGTAAAATCTGTATTATGTACCCACATTCATGTGTACTATACCTTCAACTAGATTAAAAAAAAAAAAACTCTTTACAAGCACAAATTCTTAAATATTTTAATTATTTTTTTATTTTATTTTGAGAACATCATATGCAGTGTCTTTTTGTAAGACCGATAGACCTCAGTCCGTCTAGAGAGGGATTGCACTCCATAAGAAAACTGTCAATTTTAAAGATAAATCAAGAAATGCAGTATTCATCTTCCTACAAAGATGGTTGATGCTGTGGACCAGGGACCTTGACTTGCGTTGACTGTGGTGGTTGTGAATGTGATGACTGGCGAAGGATGTCGAAGAGGGAGGGTACCGATATTTCTGACCTGGAACTGCCCTTTGTGCAGTGGAGGTGCGTGGAACAGTTTGAGAATGGACACGGGCCAGGAGCCTGCAACAGAACTGTGTTGGTGGAAAAGGGGTATGGGAGCATGTGACTGCCTGCCTGAGTTTTGTTAATAGCTAGAGACAGCATTAGATTTGACAGAGGCAGCCACCTAGTAATTCACTATGCAGGAAAAATAAAACCCTGCCTTAAATTAAATACATTTAATATTTAAGGAGAAAAGCCTTGTTCAGTGCTTGGACACATAGTGTAGTTGTGGTTTGGGTGATCCAAGACAGTCGTAAGCTCAAGGTCCTTTCTGATGCCGTCCCCTCCACTCTCTTCACTTGTCCACTGTCTTTACTGCTGTGTATATTAAAAACAAACATACATCAAAACATATTATCATTTTTAATACTTACACTTTACAGTTCATTCAGTTGCATCTACCAATGCAGGTTTATATTGTTTCCTCTGGGGGCTCCATATATTACTAATTATATGGAGAAACATTACACAAAGTAATCGAAAATCACAAAATGTTAATAAATCAATTAGAAAAAGAAGTGACAGTGATATAGACAACAATCTCCTACCAAATTGCCAGTAATCAGCCAGATGTTTGGTGAATCTACATAAAGGAAAGAAATGGTTCACTGAAAAGTCCTTAAAATCAGGAATTAAATTTTTACTATAGACCTTTTCATATTTCCGGGTTTCTCAGAAGTGGAAGTCGTTATAGTTGGGTAAAAGTCTGCGGTGAATGAGGGAATAAATTAAATATATTTTTTGTGTTCCAGTTTTCTCAAATAGCAAAAGAAAAACTAAACAGTGTTTTCACAACTTTCAAAAAGATGAAAAAATAGAGAGATTGATAACGGCAGTCAGTAGAGAGAAAGATGTCAACTTTACCGTCACTCCCATAGCTGCTACAGGAAATCGTATTGGCTATAAGTGAAATACACTAGAAAGTCTTTCAACAAACAAAGGTGGATCTTTAATTTCTTTATAATGTAAATGTATGTTTCAGAATGGGGCATTTGTATGATTTGTACATATAAATAACCCAGTCTGTCTAACTGCATCACTATATACAGACATTACAGCTCAAACCATTCTGATGTTCTTTTTATCTAAATAAACAACATATTATATGACTCTTAAAGGGTTAGTGCACCCAAAAATGAAATTTCTGTCATTAATTACTCACCCTCATGTCATTCCAAACCCATAAGACATTAAGTAAGTTCATATAATAAGTTCATATAATCTACAGAACACAAATGAAGATATTTTTGCAGGCCCAGAAAGATAGTAAAGACATTGTTAAAATAGCCCATGTGACTACAGTGGTTCAACCTTAATGTTATAAAGCGACCACAATACTTTTTGTGTGCAAAAAATAAAGCCGTTTTTTTTTCTGCACACAAAAAGTATTCTCATCGCTTCATAACATTAAGGTTGAACCCCTGTAGTCACGTAGACTATTTTAACGAAGTCTTTACTACCTTTCTGGGCCATAAAAAGGTAATAACGTTGCAGTCTATGGAGGGTTAGAAAGCGCTCAGATTTCATCAAAAATATCTTCATTTGTGTTCCGAAGATGAACAAAGGTCTTACGAGTTTGGAACAACATGATTAATTAATTAATGACAGAAATTTTTGGGTGAAACTAACCCTTTAAGATACATGGCATAAAAAAAATCAGTGTTATATTTCATATACCTCAACGGAATTGAGGTAATTTGTTTTATTTGTTCTTATTTTATTAATGTCTGTTTACTTGTCTTTTTTGTAAATTCAATTCAGTTTGAAATCAAGCTTTCTTGTGCTGCATGTGAGCTATTGCAACAAAGTTACCCTACTGTAAAGAGACAAATACACAGAGTGAGCAAATATTTAAGTGAGAATGGTAATTGTAATTGAGCAATGTTTAAATATGTAAACAAAAGCCTATATTAAAATCTGTTCATCATATAAAGCGGACGTGTCTCTTCAGAAGACTTGAATTAAACCGCTCCATTCAAATTGATTACTATACTATAATTCATGCACTTCATAAATAAGGTGAAAGTGCTTTATTGAAAGTAGCAATTTTCTACTTAGATCTATGATTTGATTGAATATTGTTTGGTAATTCATTAAATATCGCCGGCTAAAAAGTAATTAGTAATTTGTAATTTGAGTAGTTTTTGAGAAGAGTAATTTGTACTTTTTACTCGAGTACTTTTTGACACCAGTACTCTTACATTGCTGAAATAATACTCAATTACAAGTAAAAGTACTTGTACTTAAGTACACATTTTCAGTACCCTTTCCACCACTGAAAGTCTCTAACGATAGACATTTTATTTCATGGTAACGATATATAACGTTATATCGCCCAGTCCTAAGCAATAATAAATGTCCAAGCTTATCGATACTGTGGCATTTCATAATTTAGCCCCAGGGCCCATTTAATAACAGGTTTTGGTACCCTCCCTACATATAAGTATATAAAGGATGAAAACCTGTTGTGTCAGTCTCTTGATTTGTGACTGTGCAGCTATTGTGAAACTCACCATCTTCATGTACTGAGTGTGAATGGCATCAAGACCTTGTCCTGAAGAATCTCAGCACCAAACGCTAGAGATTACATCTCATCTGGTAACAAGAGTAAACATAATTTTAAGAACTCTGATATCTTTACCCCCTGATATTGCATTGGTGATATAATTCAAACATATCAGAGGCAAAGAGTATGAGCAATGAGTAAGTTGGCCAAATTTCTGTCGAAAATAACTTACATGCTTAAAGTTGTCGACCCCCTGAACCACAGTCAGCATCTATAAGTAAAAAAAGTATTTAAGTAAAAAATAAAAAAATGCATGTATACAAACAAATAAATAAATACATTTGAGTGGAACAGTATGGCGTCTGTCTCACTAGCAAACATAACTACAAACAGACATAGAGAAATACAATAAAATAGATTAATGACCATGATATCCTGTTATATTAGTTAAATAAATGATTATAACTACAAGCATTATAACATTTTATTTGTCACCAATGTTCCCCCATTTAGCTGATTATTTAGCCTACAGGCCTTTCAAGGACAATCTCACTGAAACAACCTGGGGTTAATGATTTTAAAATGTGAGACTTCTTTCAAAAACATGTAAAAATCTTACAGGCCCACAACTTTTCAACAGTAGTGTACTGTATGATTGAGGTTTTGCTTACTATTATCATCTGGTTCATAGCCTTTGACAGGAGGTCGCTTAGCTCTGCTGGGGTGCAGGAGGCCATCAGCATGGAAGGATCTAGGAACATAACATGCAATTTGTCACAGAGCCAACATTATTTAGTATAAAATGCCAGGTTTATTACAAGGAACCATGCTAGAGCAGAGGTGGAATGCAGAAAAGAGAAAGAATAATATACATAATAAAAAAATAAAAAAATAAAAAAATTATATATATATATATATATATATATATATATATATATATATATATATATATATATATATATATATATATATATATCTATCTCTTAAGATAACATTTATATTTTTAGTTTTCGAATTCAGTATCGTACATGTAGTGTCACTTACGTTTGGATGTCGAAGACTTAACTAATAAGAAAATTGTAGATGCATGGTGATATAGGTTAGATATATTGTGAAATAAATGCATTTTAATGTATTTAATGAGCTTTCTCAGTTCACCTGTGTTTCCTCCTCCTCTGTCAGCTTCCCCTTTGTCGTAGAGGGGGTATTCTGTCGCCCCTGAAATTGCAGAACATTTTTTATCCATATTTGTTTACCATTAGAGATCAAAACGTGTTTGAAATAGTTTAATTTTCGCGCTCCATGTAAGTGACGTCACAGATTAACGGCACAGCAACTTTAACATTAAATAAATTAGTTTACTATCATCCATTAACAATTTGCCAGCAAAACCTTTACAAAACTATTATAACATCTCATCTACACATAAAGATGCGATTAAAAGCCCAAACTTTCATTAAACAAGAGCTCAAAATACAGAGTTTGTTAGCCAACCGCTTCTGAAAACGGTTGAGATGCTAACGGACTTTTTCGATGACACTAAATAATTTCTTTTAAGTAAATATTCAACAGAAGTGTATCAATTACACGTAAGAAAGGTATCAGGAACAGTTTTATATATTATTTGTGTGATTTTATGGACTAAACTTACCTAAAATCAGTGAAAACAACAGCGAGACGGAGTCTTGCTGCTTGACGTTTCCCCGTTTCCATGGTAACTCAGATCTGCTCCAGGCTCTGGTGTTTGCCTCGTGGTAGTCTCGTGTAATCTCGCGATATCTCTTCAGACCGCAAAAAATGAAAATGAGCACATAATTTCTATTTTCTGAAATAGACGTACCAACAAACTGACACAGAAGTGGCAAAATAGGCCTAAATGACACATTTTTATTTCATATACATTATTACTATTATTATTATTATTATTATTATTATTATTATTATTATTATATAATATGGTTACACTTGTTTTTTTTTAAGGTACAGTGGGTACGGAAAATATTCAGACCCCCTTAAATTTTTCACTCTTTGTTATATTGCAGCCATTTGCTAAAATCATTTCATTTTTTTCCTCAATGTACACACAGCACCCCATATTGACAGAAAAACACAGAATTGTTGACATTTTTGCAGATTTATTAAAAAAGAAAAACTGAAATATCACATGGTCCTAAGTATTCAGACCCTTTGCTCAGTATTTAGTAGAAGCACCCTTTTGATCTAATACAGCCATGAGTCTTTTTGGGAAAGATGCAACAAGTTTTTCACACCTGGATTTGGGGATCCTCTGCCATTCCTCCTTGCAGATCCTCTCCAGTTCTGTCAGGTTGGATGGTAAACGTTGGTGGACAGCCATTTTTAGGTCTCTCCAGAGATGCTCAATTGGGTTTAAGTCAGGGCTCTGGCTGGGCCATTCAAGAACAGTCACAGAGTTGTGAAGCCACTCCTTATTAAAATAATCCTTATACGTTATTTTAGCTGTGTGCTTAGGGTCATTGTCTTGTTGGAAGGTAAACCTTCCGCCCAGTCTGAGGTCCTGAGCACTCTGGAGAAGGTTTTCGTCCAGGATATCCCTGTACTTGGCCGAATTCATCTTTCCCTCGATTGCAACCAGTCGTCCTGTCCCTGCAGCTGAAAAACACCCCCACAGCATGATGCTGCCACCACCATGCTTCACTGTTGGGACTGTATTGGACAGGCGATGAGCAGTGCCTGGTTTTCCACACATACCGCTTAGAATTAAGGCCAAAAAGTTCTATCTTGGTCTCATCAGACCAGAGAATCTATTTCTCACCATCTTGGAGTCCTTCAGGTGTTTTTTCATGTGTCTTGCACTGAGAGGCTTCCGTCGGGCCACTCTGCCATAAAGCCCCGACTGGTGGAGGGCTGCAATGATGGTTGACTTTCTACAACTTTCTCCCATCTCCCGACTGCATCTCTGGAGCTCAGCCACAGTGATCTTTGAGTTCTTCTTTACCTCTCTCACCAAGGCTCTTCTCCCCCGATAGCTCAGTTTGGCCGGACGGCCAGCTCTAGGAAGGGTTCTGGTTGTCCCAAACGTCTTCCATTTAAGGATTATGGAGGCCACTGTGCTCTTAGGAACCTTAAGTGCAGCAGAATTTTTTTTTTTTGTAACCTTGGCCAGATCTGTGCCTTGCCACAATTCTGTCTCTGAGCTCTTCAGGCAGTTCCTTTTGACCTCATGATTCTCATTTGCTCTGACATGCACTGTGAGCTGTAAGGTCTTATATAGACAGGTGTGTGGCTTTCCTAATCAAGTCCAATCAGTATAATCAAACACAGCTGGACTCAAATGAAGGTGTAGAACCATCTCAAGGATGATCAGAAGAAATGGACAGCACCTGAGTTAAATATATGAGTGTCACAGCAAAGGGTCTGAATACTTAGGACAATGTGATATTTCAGTTTTTCTTTTTTAATAAATCTGCAAAAATGTCAACAATTCTGTGTTTTTCTGTCCATATTGGGTGCTATGTGTACATTAATGAGGAAAAAAAATGAACTTAAATGATTTTAGCAAATGGCTGCAATATAACAAAGAGTGAAAAATTTAAGTGGCTCTAAATACTTTCCGTACCCACTGTATAGTCTGAGCTTATTTCAGCATTGATTTATGTGATTTTTCTTAACCTATTTCAACCATTTTACATTTAATAATTGTTTCACTGTTGAAACATCAACTGACATTACTTCAACCATATTTCAACGTTGAATTTCGGTCATGTGTTGACTGGGCTTCAACCGTTTAGCATTCAATGTTGTATCAACGTTGTTTCACCGTTGAAAAAACAACTGACCTTATTTCAACCACATTTCAACGTTGAAGGTCGGTCATGTGCCGGCTGGGGTAGGCTATATGCAAACAAAAAAAAGTAAAAAAAAAAAAAAAAGTTAACCGTTATTTTTTTTTCTAAACAAACCGGTTTCGGAACGTTAACGATACAGAAGGAACGCTGGAACAGAAAAGTTTAAATACTAGTTCTGCTCGGAGTGAAACGATTATTTTATTTTATTTTTTTTCATTTTAAGCCCTAATTGAAAGTGTTATTTATTTCATTATTAGACGAATTATCACAGTTAACAGTTACAGCCTACTGGTTTTAGCCTAAATGTGGCAACAATAAAAGGTAAAAACATTATTCTTGAAGTTTTATTTATTTATTTATTTTTCTCTCCATAAAAAAAAATTGGAATTGGAACCGAGAATTGATAAGAACCGGATTCGATAAGCAGAATAGGAATTGCTAAAATTAAAACGATACCCAACCCTAATGCTGTGGCAAGCTAAACAATCAGAGCTCAGGGCGCCGCCCAAAGTGCTACTAACCAATCAGGAGTGGAGAAAAAAACCAAAAAACCCAAAAAACATTTTGAACATCATTTACATGATTGATCGTCGCTGTCACGGTCGAGTGCTCGATTGCTGTTGCACATCCCTAGCGACAACACCGTCGGCTTTTGTTGCCGCTAGTTCTTTGACATTGTGTTGGTGTGTCCCGGCCTTAAGACGTTTCTTACATTTACCGGATAAGAAATGACAGTAATAGGTTACTGTGTCCAGAGTGAATGTGGAACATTCCTCTCATCTGTTAACACTGAGTTTGTGTTTTTATTTTTCTTTATTATTTTTAATATTATCTTCATTTTTAATGTAGGGATTTAAACTTTTTGCTTTATAGCTCTTTTGCATATAGCATAGATAAATTCATTATATGTTTTCATAGCATTCAGTTGGCACGTTTGCCAAAATCGATCCATCGATGCATCGCGATTCTCTCTTAAACGATTCTGGATCGATTCTGAGCTAATAGTTTTTATTCAGATGTGCGGTGACGCTGAGTGTGCTTTACAAATACCCGGACTCTGCTTGCTTCCAATTCCTCACACACATACACCACTCGAACCCTCTGTAAAATAATCTTTCATAAAGTTGAAGCAAATGACAATGACTTTCGCGGGCTTCACTGCACAGGATGAGCTGTGAGAGACGCGCTTTGTTTGATGTTGCTGTGCACTGTCTCGACCGTCTGTATTTTCATTACAATTGATCTACGAAGGCATGTCGTTTGGAATGCAGTGGACTTATATATTTAAAATATGAAATTCACGTACAGAAGGCTGCTTTCAATTTCAAATACTGATGCGTTGTTTGTGAAGAGTGCTCATGCATGCGGCTGTGTGCGACTCCGTGTAAGTGGTTTAATGTACTTGCATCTCAAAATGGATTTTGCAAATTAATTGAAACACAGCCAGTTTTGTCTTAAGGGATTAAATGGACAGGACAAACCGCATTACTTATTATATTTCAAAAGAGATCCGTGCGTGAATGCAACTTATTAGATCTCCTTCTGTCTGGTAACAATCAAACGACAGTAAACATGAAAAGGAAAACGTTCAGATAATCTTAAATACTGAAAGCACTCTTTGTTTATTGCTTGTAATATGTTTTGTTGCTCCTCTTTATTATTTGCTACTTGCTTGTATGTTTTGAAGTTATATTAGGCCTAGTTTAAAATTCTTAACATACAATTGTTTTAATTTGTTAATTTTTTTTCAGTTTGTAATTATTTTAAAAAGTAGGCCTACATATAAGTACTTATGTAAGGATATGTAAATACTAATTTAGTTTACCAACTTAACCTTAAAATCCTGTATAAGAAAAAAAAAAGTAGATCAAGAATCATTTTGGAATCGGATTGTGACTCTCAGAATCGGATCGGATCGTGAGGTGACTAAAGATTCCCACCCTCTATATATATATATATATATATATATATATATATATATATATATATATATATATATATAAATTACTCACACACATATATACAGTATACCCCTCACATTTTTGTAAATATTTTATTATATCTACAGAAATGACACTTTGCTACAATGTAAAGTAGTGAGTGTACAGCTTGTATAATAGTGTAAATTTGCTGTCCCCTCAAAATAACTCAACACACAGCCAATAATGTCTAAACCGCTGGCCACAAAAGTTAGTACACCCGTAAGTGAAAATGTCCAAATGGGGCCCAGTTAGCTATTTTCTCTTCTCGGTGTCATGTGACTCATTAGTGTTACAAGGTCTCAGGTGTGAATGGGGAGCAGGTGTGTTAAGTTTGGTGTTATCGCTCTCATTCTCTCATACTGGTCACTGGAAGTTCAACATGGCACCTCATGGCAAAGAACTCTCTGAGGATCTGAAAAATAGAATTGTTGCTCTACATAAAGATGGCGCAGGCTATAAGAAGATTGCCAAGACCCTGAAACTGAGCTGCAGCACAGTGGTCAAGACCATACAGTGGTTTAACAGGACAGGTTCCACTCAGAACAGGCCTCGCCATGGTCGACCAAAGAAGTTGAGTGCACGTGCTCAGCGTCATATCCAGAGGTTGTGTTTGGGAAATAGACATGAGTGCTGTCAGCATTGCTGCAGAGGTTGAAGGGATGGGGGGGTCAGCCTGTCAGTGCTCAGACCATACGCCGCACACTGCATCAAATTAGTCTGCATGGCTGTCGTCCCAGAAGGAAGCCTCTTCTAAAGATGATGCACAAGAAAGCCCGCAAACAGTTTGCTGAAGACAAGCAGACTAAGGACATGGATTACTGGAACCATGTCCTGTGGTCTGATGAGACCAAAATAAACTTATTTGGTTCAGATGGTGTCAAGCGTGTGGTGGCAACCAGGTGAGGAGTACAAAGATAAGTGTGTCTTGCCTACAGTCAAGCATGGTGGTGAGAGTGTCATGGTCTGGGGCTGCGTGAGTGCTGCTGGCACTGGGGAGCTACAGTTCATTGAGGGAACCATGAATGCCAACATGTACTGTGACATACTGAAGCAGAGCACGATCCTCTCCCTTCAGAGACTGGGCCGCAGGGCAGTATTCCAGCATAACGACCCCAAACACACCTATTGAGCATCTGTGGGGCATCCTCAAACGGAAGGTGAAGGAGTGCAAGGTCTCTAACATCCACTAGCTCCATGATGTCGTCATGGAGGAGTGGAAGAGGACTCCAGTGGCAACCTGTGAAGCTCTGGTGAACTCCATGTCCAAGAGAGTTAAGGCAGTGCTGGAAAATAATGGTGGCCACACAAAATATTAACACTTTGGGCCCAATTTGGACATTTTCATTTAGGGTGTACTCACTTTTGTGGCCAGCAGTTTAGACATTAATGGCTGTGTGTTGAGTTATTTTGAAGGGACAGCAAATTTACACTGTTATACAAGCTGTACACTCACTACTTCACATCGTAGCAAAGTGTAATTTCTTCAGTGTTGTCACATGAAAAGATATAATAAAATATTTACAAAAATGTGAGGGGTGTACTCACTTCTATGAGATACTGTGTATATACAGGTGCTGGTCATTATAATTAGAATATCATCAAAAAGTTGATTTATTTCACTAATTCCATTCAAAAAGTGAAACTTGTATATTTTCATTCATTACACACAGACTGATATATTTCAAATGTTTATTTCTTTTAATTTTGATGATTATAACTGACAACTAAGGAAAATCCCAAATTCAGTATCTCAGAAAATTAGAATATTGTGAAAAGGTTCAATATTGAAGACACCTGGTGCCACACTCTAATCAGCTAATTAACTCAAAACACCTACAAAGGCCTTTAAATGGCCTCTCAGTCTAGTTCTGTAGGCTACACAATCATGGGGAAGACTGCTGACTTGACAGTTGTCCAAAAGACGACCATTAACACCTTGCACAAGGAGGGCAAGACACAAAAGGTCATTGCAAAAGAGGCTGGCTGTTCACAGAGCTCTGTGTCCAAGCACATTCATAGAGAGGCGAAGGGAAGGAAAAGATGTGGTAGAAAAAAAGTGTACAAGCAATAGGTATAACCGCACCCTGGAGAGGATTGTGAAACAAAACCCATTCAAAAATGTGGGGGAGATTCACAAAGAGTGGACTGCAGCTGGAATCAGTGCTTCAAGAACCACTACGCACAGACGCATGCAAGACATGGGTTTCAGCTGTCGCATTCCTTGTGTCAAGCCACTCTTGAACAACAGACAGCGTCAGAAGCGTCTCGCCTGGGCTAAAGACAAAAAGGACTGGACTGCTGCTGAGTGGTCCAAAGTTATGTTCTCTGATGAAAGTAAATTTTGCATTGCCTTTGGAAATCAGGGTCCCAGAGTCTGGAGGAAGAGAGGAGAGGCACACAATCCACGTTGCTTGAGGTGAAGTGTAAAGTTTCCACAGTCAGTGATGGTTTGGGGTGCCATGTCATCTGCTGGTGTTGGTCCACTGTGTTTTCTGAGATCCAAGGTCAACGCAGCCGTATACCAGGAAGTTTTACAGCACTTCATGCTTCCTGCTGCTGACCAACTTTATGGAGATGCAGATTTCATTTTCCAACAGGACTTGGCACCTGCACACACTGCCAAAGCTACCAGTACCTGGTTTAAGGACCATGGTATCCCTGTCCTTAATTGGCCAGCAAACTCGCCTGACCTTAACCCCATAGAAAATCTATGGGGTATTGTGAAGAGGAAGATGCGATATGCCAGACCCAACAATGCAGAAGAGCTGAAGGCCACTATCAGAGCAACCTGGGCTCTTATAACACCTGAGCAGTGCCACAGACTGATCGACTCCATGCCACGCCACATTGCTGCAGTAATTCAGGCAAAAGGAGCCCCAACTAAGTATTGAGTGCTGTACATGCTCATACTTTTCATGTTCATACTTTTCAGTTGGCCAAGATTTCTAAAAATCCTTTCTTTGTATTGGTCTTAAGTAATATTCTAATTTTAGTTATCAGATATAATCATCAAAATTAAAAGAAATAAACATTTGAAATATATCAGTCTGTGTGTAATGAATGAATATAATATACAAGTTTCACTTTTTGAATGGAATTAGTGAATAAATCAACTTTTTGATGATATTCTAATTATGACCAGCACCTGTATACAGTATCTCACAAAAATGAGTACACCCCTCACATTTCAGCAACCTTTTTATTAAATGTTCTCAAGGGACAATACTATAGAAATGAAAATTGGATATACTTTAGGGTAGACAGTGTGTTGCTTGTATAGCAGTACAGATTTACTGTCTAAAAATAACTCAACATACAGCCATTATTGTCTAAATAACTGGCAACAAAAGTGAGTACACCCTAAGTGAACATGTCAACTGTGTCCAAAGTGTCAGTATTTTGTGTGAGCACCATTGTTATTTAGCACTGCCTTAATCCTCCTGGGTATGGAATTCACCAGAGCTGCACAGGTTGTTGCTGGGATCCTCTTCCACTCCTCCATAATGACATCACGGAGCTGCTGGATGTTAGACACATGGCGCTTTTCTACCTTCCGCTTGAGGATGCCCCGCAGGTGCTCAATAGGGTTCAGGTCTGGAGACATACTTGGTCACTCCATCACCTTCAGCTTCCTCAGCAAGGCACTTGTCATCTTGCCAGTGTTTTTGGGGTCATTATCATGCTGTTCGGCCCAGTTTCTGCAGGGAGGGCATCATGTTCTGCTTCAGAATGTCACAGTACATGCTGGAATCCATGTTTCCCTCAATGAAGCGCAGTTCCCCAGTACCAGCAGCAATCAGGCAGCCCCAGACCATGATGATACCACCACCATGCTTGACTGTAGGCAAGACACAATTTTCTTTATACTCCTCACCAGGGTGTCGCCACACATGCTGGACACCATCTGCGCCAAACAAGTTTATCTTAGTCTCATCAGACCACAGGACATGGTTCCAGTAATTCATGCTCTTGGACAGGTTGTCTTCAGCAAAACTGTTTGCGGGCTTTCTTGTGAGCCAGAGGCTTCCTTCTAGGACGACGGTCATGCAAACCTTGTTGCAGTGTGTGCTGTATGGTCTGAGCACTGTCAAGTTGACCTTCTGCTTCTGCAACCTCTAAAGCAATGCTGCCAGCACTCATGCATCGTTTTTTTTTTTTTTTTTTTTAAAGCCAGCTTCTGCACCTGACGCACAGCACAAGGTCTCAACTTCTTTGATTCAACTTCTTTGGCCTGTTCTGAGTGGAACCCGTCTTGGAAAACCTCTCTGACCCTGGCCACTGTGTTGTAACTCAGTTTCATGGTGTTATCGATCTTCTTATAGCTTAGGCCATCTTTGTGGAGAGCAACAATTCTAATTTTCAAATCCTCAGAGTTCTTTGCCATGAGGTGCCATGTTGAATATCCAGTGATCAGTATGAGAGGATTGTACTCAAAGCACCAAATTTTAACTGTTCTAATACAAGATCCACACATTTGTATGGTCCTGTCAAGCAGACAAAAACATGAACATGATGAACAGGACATGTGGCTTTGCATGGTTAAACGACATACAGCTGTTATCACTTGGGGTGTACTCGCTTTTGTTGGCAGCTATTTTGACTAATGGCTGTAAAGTTATTTTCAGAGGACAGTAAATCTATACTGCTATACAGCACATTGACTACTCTAGAAATGAAACTTGAATATATTTTATAGTATTGTCCTTTGAGAAGATATACTAAAATGGTTGCTGAAATGTGAGGGGTGTACTCACTTTTGTGAGATACTGTGTGTGTGTGTGTGTGTGTATATATATGTGTGTGTGTATATATATGTGTGTGTGTATATATATATATATATAAAATAAAACATTGTAAGGACAAATGAAAATGAGAAGTAATCAAATCAGCTCAAAGCTAACAATTAAAAATGTAATCAAATCACAATTTTATTATATTATTAGTACTTATTATTAATATAATTAAAGTTTTACTGTGTAATTTTCAATGAAGACCTTTGAATTTTGCGTTTTAATAAACTGAATTATCACTATTAATTAGAGGTCGACCGATATATCGGGCCGATATTTATCTTTTTTTAATATATCGGCATCGGCCGATATCCGTGTTTAATAGCACCGATTTAAAGCCAGGCACGTCCGCGGGCAGCCCTGTGTTGTTGCGGTGAAATGTGCTGCTGCCGCATGTGAATTGAAACTTTTGGAAGATTCAGCAACAGTACTGGGAGATAAAGGTAGCCTAAGGCTTAAATTCTGATATTTCAAAGTCCTATGGCCATATATTTACTATATATTACTAGTAAACTATGAAGTGTTGCTTCACTTAGTGAAAGAAACAACGGATAGCATAGATCCGTCGGGAACTGGTATAATGCTACAGCTGGTTGAAGGTTCGCTTACTTGTAGTTAACTTTAAGGACTGTAGTCCAAAACTACCAGCAGCTTGCTTGCTAACATATTAGCCCCAATGTTATAAGTTCTGTTTTATTTTTCCTGTATCGGAGTCAGAGAATTTCACTCTGTGCTTGGGGTAGAGAAGGCGGCAGCTCTCACAAACACTGCAGCGTGATTGAGAGCTACGTTACTCTGACAAATATTGGCAATATTAAGAGGATTTGGCATTTCCAATTAATGTAAGCCTGTTACATTCTTCTAGTCTATTATTATTACTATTAGGTAAGCTACTTTTATTATTAAATTAATATTATAATAAATTTGCCCTGCAATAATTTCACAGCGCATCACCGCATAACTGACGTGCTGTGAGGATAATAAAAGATTAGGCTATCAGCTCCTCTTTGAAAATGTTTTAAACATTTTTTAGGTCTATTATACAATGAATTAGACCTATAATTATAAACAGTCTATAATATTTCCTAACACTACAGTCATAAATGGAAATTAAGAGCAGCTTTAGGCTAGCTACTTCAAGCACCAACTTTAAAAAAACAAAACAAAAAAAAAACAAGCTGTTTAACACGAAATACTACTAATTTGTTTCACTATATGTACGGGCAACAAGAGAAATAATGGAATAAATTAAGACAGTTATATACCATTATCAGCATATTATGTTGAAATTCGTCTCTGAGAGAAAATGCTCCGTTAATGCAGCGTCAGGCAGCTCCGTCACTTTTACTTTCACTTTGAATACTGATCGAGGTTAAGCTTTTACCTGCATAACTTTTCCGCAAAGTTTGCACGTTGCTTTTTGTGTGATATCCATTGGCTCCCCTTCTTGGCTAAACCCCCGCGGATTTGTGCTACGCCACTGCGCAGAAGTGTATGACATTTGTTCGGAAGCATGGTTTGATGCAGACAATAACCGGGTTTCCATCCAACTTTGCATTAATGAAAATTCAGCTCAAGAATATGCGCATGCGTGTGTTTCCATCAACTGTGTAGTGCGAAATGGACATCAGCCTAATAAAGTGATGTGTTCCGACCAACGACTATATATATATATATATATATATATATATATATATATATATATATATATATATATATATATATATATATATATATATATATATAGTTGCATAGTTATTATCCTCATTAAACCTGTCTAACGTTAACCATCAAGAATGTCAGAAATCACTAAGAGTTTAGCACTGTCCTTGCATACAAGGCTGTGCAACATGACAGTTTTTAATTATAAAGTTATTTATTTTATTTAAATGTATATTTAAGTTTACGTTTATGTTCCAACAAACTTGAAAAATTCAGCTTGATAAATGCTCTAAAACTTTTATGTAAATCAAGTCAGTGTTCAATAAATAAGTTTAGAAATGTTGTGCATCCACTTATTATTAGTGTGACATTTTAGCATGCAAACGAAGGGAAAAACTTCAAGATATCGGCCCTAAAAATCAGCAGCACATATCGGCCATCGGCTGACCCTGACCTCTAAACATCGGCATCGGTTATAGAAAAACACATATCGGTCGATCTCTACTATTAATTGAAGTACACTCTACTGTACAATAGTAATATGTTACACTGAACAAAATTATAAACGCAACACTAAAACTTTTTCTATGTACACACAAGGGCTATTTCTCTCAAATATTGTTCACAAATCTGTCTAAATCTGTCTTAGTGAGCACTTCTCCTTTGCCGAGATAATCCATCCACCTCACAGGTGTGGCATATCAAGATGCTGATTAGACATTAGGCTGGCTACAATAAAAGGCCACTCTAAAATGTGCAGTTTTACTGTATTGGGGGGGTCTGAAAACCAGTCAGTATCTGGTGTGACCACCATTTGCCTCACGCAGTGCAACACATCTCCTTCTCATAGTTGATCAGGTTGTTGACCTGAATGTTGGTCCACTCCTCTTCAATGGCTGTGCGAAGTTGTTGGATATTGGCAGGAACTGGAACACGCTGTCGTATACGCTGATCCAGAGCATCCCAAACATGCTCCATGGTTGACATGTCTGGTGAGTATGCTGGCCATGCAAGAACTGGGAGGTTTTCAGCTTCCAGGAATTGTGTACAGATCCTTGCAACATGGGGCCGTGCATTATCATGCTGCAACATGAGGTGATGGTTGTGGATGAATGGCACATAATTACCACGAAATAAAATGTCTATCGTTAGAGATTTTGCTATATCGTAGTATGTAAATATATTGCACTATTGACACTTTAGAGTGATGAAATGCATTAATAAGAATATAAAGAGTGGGACGTGCTTGATGTTAAGAGTTATAAGCGCAATATATCCTAAAAAAGAACTCTGTGCAGTGCTCTTGCTGACTGGCACACTGCCAAAATGCACGCATGAAACCTGCCTCTCTCAGAAGGCGATCGTGAATTAGAGACGTGCTCGATGTTAACGTGTATTAAGCACAATAAGTAGGGGTGGGTGATATACTGGTAGACATGATTAGCCAGTTGAAATTTGGCAACTGGTAGAGATTTTGGACGATTGTCTCTGTCGCATAAGGTTGCTATGCTGTGCGGTCACGAAAGCTTATAATTTGCATGAGTTTTTAAGCATTGTGGTTTAAAAACAAGTGGTTTTAAACCGTTTAAGTGCAATTAGCAGCGAAAGACGGCTCATTTCAGCATATGCACGCTCTGAGAGACTGTTTCCCAGCGCCGTCTGAGAGACGCACGACATGAAGCCGCTGCTCATAGAGCGCGTGAGGGCTGAATGGAGTACTTTTTGATGCTTAATTGGGCTTGAACGGGTAAATACACATACCTATGTGCCAAAGTGACCACGTATTTGCAAGTAAACAGAACCATTTATGTTTTAAGTGAAGGTACAGTTGAAAAAGACAAAGCTCGAGTTAATGGATCGGTGCAGTCAATCTTAAAGGGACAGCATCCAAATGTACCTGCTGTCATTATTAATGCTAATCAAACAACAAAAAAAGAGAATCTCTCACTGCTTGCTTTTGTAACTTTAATAAGAATAAATGTATATTTATTTACACAGTCAAGACTTTGCATTGTTTTTTTTTTATATACTTTTGATTACTTTATACATTTTCTAGTGCTTGAAGTTTTTTCATGTAGGTCTATTTCGTCTGTCTTTGTAGTTTGTTTTCTTTGCTCTTATCACAGTTTATTTGTCTTCAGTAAGCTTGAGAGTTTTTTAGGCTAGTATTAATTTATCAATTGATAATGATTATGAAATTTCACTGATATGGAAAATGTTTATCATAATCTTATTTAAAGCAAAAATAACTATATCGTGGTATAAGATTTTGGTCGAGACCCCGATGAGGACAAGCATACAGATGAGCTTCCCTGAGACGGTTTCTGACAGTTTGTGCAAAAATTCTTTGGTTATGCAAACCGATTGTTGCAGCAGCTGTCCGGGTGGCTGGTCTCAGACAATCTTGGAGGTGAAGATGCTGGATGTGGAGGTCCTGGGCTGGTGTGGTTACACGTGGTCTGCGGTTGTGAGGCTGGTTGGATGTACTGCCAAATTCTCTGAAACGCCTTTGGAGACTGCTTATGGTAGAGAAATGAACATTCACGGGCAACAGCTCTGGTGGACATTCCTGCAGTCAGCATGCCAATTGCACGCTCCCTCAAAACTTGCAACATCTGTGGCATTGTGCTGTGATAAAACTGCACATTTTAGAGTGGCCTTTTATTGTGGCCAGCCTAAGGCACACTTGTGCAATAATCATGCTGTATAATCAGCATCTTGATATGCCACACCTGTGAGGTGGATGGATTATCTTGGCAAAGTAGAATTGCTCACTAAGACAGATTTAGACAGATTTGTGAACAATATTTGAGAGCGAGGCCTTTTGTGTACATAGAAAAAGTCTTAGATCTTTGAGTTCAGCTCTTAAAAAATGGGGGCAAAAACAAAAGTGTTGCATTTATAATTTTGTTCCATGTATTTCAAGTTATGCTGAACTTTTATTTTGACAGGGTGTTGTGAAGACCTTTGACTTTCTGTGTGCATATGATACAACAAATGTTGATAGTTTTATCAAATTAAATGGTTGAAATGTTCATGAAGTGACTCTTAAGGGCAGCTCTGCAGATGTTCATGTGTCCATGTATAGGGAGACAGCAGACACTGAAGTAGACGCTCATTCACACAGACACGGCAGAACGTAGATTTCAGATTTCAGTAGCAGTCGTCTTGAGCTTTAAAGGGCACCTATTATGCCCATTTTTATGAGATGTAATTTAAGTTTCAGGTGTCCCCAGAATGTGTTTGTGACGTTTTAGCTTAAAATATCTCAGATCATTTATACATCCATGTTGTAAATACCCATTTCTGACTACAGTCAAGAATGGAGCTGCTGCGTGCCGCCTCCTCTCCACGATCACAGTCGATCCTCAATCGGATTCTCTGCCAAATACTAACAAGACGTCTGCTTGGTTTTGATTATCATCTATATTGTCATGTGATCATTCTCACAGATAGCATAGTTCTTTCAATCATTAAAGTGTGTTTCCATGCGCTTTAAAGCTATATCAGTTTAAACTTCTAATGGATCGTTTTCTGAGCCCACTTATCTGAAAGCATGCGCACACTGGCTGTTGGACGTGAAGTCTTGTGAGTAACTTCTTTCACATTTTTTGTTTAAACTGTCAGATACACAGTTCACAAACAGTCAGTTATGTCTGTGAGTAAATACATTTAAGCAATTATAACAAGTTAAAAATAGCTCGCTATTTGGCAGGTATTGTTAAAGTCACCCTTCTTATTCATGCAGTTATAACTGCTTATCAACATTTTATAATGCATTTGTAAATTACTTGGTCATTAACAAACACCATTATAAACACTTTACAAAGGGAACCTTAATGTAAAGTGTTACCATGTTATCTTTACAGAAAACGGTACACGGTTTGTAATAAGACAATCACCTTAATGCATTGTTCATTATAAACGTGCAGTTATGTATTGAGAAGGTTCTAAATAGAAATGACGACATAACTCTGTTCTCTGAGACTGTTAACTTGAGCCGCATTCGTCATAGAACTTGCTAACTGGCACATTATTAAGAAAGGCTATTCGACGACTGCTATGTTCATTCTTACATCCAACAACAAATGGCAGTGTCTGTCAACAGTCATGGGAAGGGCCTGTGCAAAGTGACATCACTTTGCCCAGAATCTGCAAATGGCTTGTTCTGAGACACTGCTTATGGTTTATGGGGATTTAAAAAAAAGAAAAAAGCACTGGGTGGATTTTTATCATTTATAGGGTGGTTGTGTACACACAATGCCAACACACATTTATGTTCAAACACCATGTAAAAGTGAATTTTGCATAATAGATGCCCTTTAATAATTCAGAGACTAGTCCGTATCTATCTTTTTTCATCTTAAAGATTTATTCATCCAATAATTGCCAAATGCTGTGACATTCCTCTTTATACAGCAAGTTCCATTTGTGACTGGATTTTTTTCTGGTTTTCTGCGTTGTGGAAATCATATGGCTCTACATGGTATTTACAGTATTAAAGAGTTAGTTTTGTGAGTTATTTGTTTGTCAATCATAACGAGAGGTAACCAAAGCTGCACTCTATCGAAAACTCCCAATATTATAATCAATGAAGTTGTCTACGCTGTGCAGTGAATCTCTTATTTGCATCGTGTTTATAATTTTGTTGGTCATAATGAAAGGATTCGCAAGCATGCAGAACTCGCAGGGAACAAAACCTCTGCCGTGTTGAGCAGATTCTGACAAATCTCACATCTGATTGGCTATTCACATGCTCGACAGATATATCTGTGATTGGCTACACACTTCAAAAACGTTGTAAATAGAAACCTTTGATGCTCTTCAGAGAGCATTTGCACAAACACTCACGGGAGCGTTTTAAAGCAGCCAGCTATCAGCAGGTACCTGTACTGCAGAACAGCAGGTATCATCACATTAAATTATCAAATAAATCTTTTGCGAGAGAGATTAAATTTGGTGGTCACCAAAATATTTTCAATGCAGCAAAACCCTGTTAATGTTATATAAACTCAAACACCCCTTTTATAAGACAATGAAACCAGAATTTGCTAAAACTAAACTTAACTGGGTAGAGCAGATTGTGATCTGAATGCAAATGTTCAGCCAAGACACATTACTGTTTACCTTTGGTATTAAAGTGCCACTATTATGCCTTTTTAAATGTTCCTCATTAGGGCGGGGCGATACAGCTAAAAAAAAAATTATCACAATATAATGATTCATATTGATCAGTATTGAGAATTTTTGTAGAAAAAAGTTTGAATTTTACCAATGCATTTTTAATTAAGGCAAACGACAAATAATTTTTAAAAGAAAGCTAAATAAAATGTAAACAAATCTTATATTTTATGAAGATTAATTAATAAGTGTTAAAGAAACTTAGAGCTGCAAAATTCTGGATAAATTGAGAATTTTTTTTTTTTGTTTTTCAAACCGAGATCACAATTCTGAATGTCAACTAAATGAAATAATATTTTGTCAGAACCTCTAGTAAATTACGTTAATTGCTGCAGTCTTTTTTTTTCATTTCAATATATTTGGATGTATGATTCAGTGGCACACCTTTAAATACTCTTGTTTCATTACTGGATGAATCTGTGTATTTGAAAGAATCTGTTGAATGAAGATTCAACGTCAAATTTTTTTTTTTTTTTTTTTAAACAGTCACTTATCGCCACCTGGTGGTGAAACAATGTAATCGATGAATGTGTCATTTTCAGCACATTTGTTTCTTTCAAAAGCTGATTTGCTCTTTTGATCGATAACATAGACATTAGTATTTATATCTGAACTACAAACTTTTATCTTAGTACTTCTGTGATAATTTGAATATTTGTAACAGGAATAAAGATACTGTGTGGTTAAACACTTTGTGCAGCTGTTAATAACTACATGACAACTGCTCAAGACGAACTTTGAAGTAGATCAACTGTAAGACGTAAGGAAACTGCTACACTGACGAGCTGATGTCCTTTTTTTTTATCTCCTCGTCACCAGCAGGTACAGCACTCATTTTCATGTGTTTGTGTGTTCTGATCTCACGTGACGATTGCGCAACTGAACTCCACAGCAGCTTGTTTGCTTGTCACTCGTAGCGCGTCTGTTTGTGACCCAGGGACGGAGCGAGCTTGAGAGTTGTTCATGCAACTGAACTTCATGTCTGTTTACATTTTAATGCATTTAAGTGAAACTATATCGAGAGTTATACCAAACACTTTTTCTATCGTTATCGAATAAGACGTACCGTCGATAAATATCGATACCGTTTTATTGCCCAGGCCTATTCCTAATATTGTTTTGGGAGTCTCCTACAACAAGCATGCAAGGTCAAAAAACACTTTTTTGTTTTCTCAATATACATTTAATTTCACCTCAGTTCTCAATGATAAACGATTCATTAGAAGCAGTTCAAAGAATCAGTCTCTCTAAAACCCTCCTATCTTTGAGCTTACACTGCTCTGATTGGTTAGATGGCCCAATCCTTTGTGATTGGACTGCTGCACGCACCGCGCGCCCATTGCCATAACTGAATGACCGCTATCAATTTGCAAGACACTGTATACAATGTATGGACAGAAAAGATGGCATCAATTTTACCATATCAATTCGAACCCGAGTCCAGTGATGAAACGTCTGAAGTAGTCGATCAACTAGAAACTGATTTGCATTCACGACTCTAGTACGACGTTTCTATAAGGTAAGTGTCACCCTGGGGCTGGGCGAATTATTGTTTTTTTTTTATTTTTTCTCTCTCTCGATTAATTCGAATTTAATGTTTTGCCTCGATTTTATTTTTTAAATTGAGATCGCGATTTTGAATAATGTTAGCAAGCGTTACAATTAGACATGTTGACAATACAGCAGGAGAAGAAAATGATCTGATCTCGTGATGGCGCCGGCGGGCCTGATTAACCGCTCTCATGTGACGCTCTATGAGTGAAGAACACATCGCTATTCTTAAGCTATTCTTATGCGTTATTGCGTTATAAAAATGAGACGCAGGCAGTGGAATGAGGGGAAAAAAGGCAAAGATATTAAACGCGAGTTGAGCTTTTTTTTTTAACTTGACCGCCGATGCCGTTTCATGGGTGAGACGCTGCAAAAGACGCAAGACACAAGTGCAACACCTAAACATGTCCGCCAAACATAAAAACAATTGGACAAATAGCGCAATGGAATGCATAAACCTCATGTTTGCATGATAGTGACAGGCTGAAAACTGCCGTTTTGTTTTTACAAAGCATTTGCTGTTAATAGCCTATTACTGGTGTTATTTATTGCTATTACTTTTTGGCTAAGAAATATTTAGCATTTTCTTATTTTATCTTATTTCTGAGTATATAGGATGTTTAAGATAAGTTTGTACAACATTTGCCTTCATATTTCAGGCATATTTTCTGCAAAGATATTTAACAAATTGTTTTAAATTTACACCATGTTGATCACTTCATGTGTGGTGCACTTGGAATGGAACTTTTTTTTTTTTTTTTTGAACCAGATTAATAAAGAGAATGTTACTTAAATCATATTGTAGTTAAGTTTTTAAGTTGACTAGTTAAATGGTAAAAAAAAAAAAAAAATCGAAATCGTGAATCGGTCAATCGTTCTGAAAAAATAGAGATTTTATATTTTTGCCATATCGCCCAGCCCTAGTGTCACCTTAGTTTGCGTTATTTATAGCAGCGTCACTGTTATACTTAATGTAGGTGCACCAGTGGGAACTGTATCAGAATGCCAAGTGAAGCTGAAAACCTCTAACATAAGAAACATTTAGGCCAGATTTGTACACAGACTTTTGTGTCATAACTATTAACAAAGTAAAAAATGGCTATATCATTGTTTGACATTACAATGGGTGTTTACTGTTTACAGAGAGAATACTTCAACTAGTTTGTGCGGACTAGCATCTTAGCATCCTATTACAATACAGATAGAGCTCCACTCTACTGTAATAATAAAAACGCAGAGGAAAAAAAGTTTGTTTTGCATGTTGTAAACTCCCACTTAAGCCGAGCACAAATGTGAATAGCTGGTAATGCATTACACTTTGTAAACAAAAGTCGTGCTCCATCCTTGATCATTACTCCAAGTAATAAGACAAACTGCATTAATCGACAAATTTTTAGACAATATTGGACCCACATCTGAATAGCAGAACTACAGAAACATGACTTAAGCCGGGGACACACTTAACGATTGTAAGGCTGATTATGAATGTAAATTGATACTTATGACTAATCAAGCTCAAATGCGTCCAGTCAGAGCCAGTTGTGTTCAGTCGGCCATTACATTCGGTGTTCAAATTCCATGTGTACGTATGTAAATCTGCTTCAGTCGAAGGAAACAGTCTTTGTGTGTTGAGCTCAGTCTTAGAATGTTTCAGCTAGTCGTTAAGTGTGTCCCCGGCTTTAGCCAGTTAGCAGGAGACATACAGACTAGGGTGTGCATTACACAACATAACGTACAAAACTACGTATTTTGAACGATCGCTAGAACTAGGGCTGGGCGATAAAACGATAACGATATGTATCGCGATAGACACGTGATCGATATCAATAAAAAATGTGTTCGATAAAACGTTCGAGATTTTTTATTCTTCGTCGGAAGAAAACAGAGGTTGCGAAGCAAGTTTGGTTGCATTAACAAAGGCACTCGCTCTCTGGTAACCTAGCAACGTAGGGAGTGAATCAATCATGTAACAGTATCAGTTTAGTTGCGCCATATCGTTGTCTCGTGCTGGTCTGCTGGATTCCTCTTCAGTAACCGGCGACTGATAAGCAGAAAATGAGTGCCGCAGCGAGCGAGGAAATTGTAAATAAAAGAGGAAAAGTCAGCTCGCCAGTATGGCAGTTTTTTGGATATTATAAGTCTGACCGTAGTGTAATGCGGTGGTTACGGAGCAAACAGGGATAGCTCACTATTAGACAGACTTCACAGAGGCGATTGTATCACATAACCGGCGCTTTATTCCCCATGGAACTTTGGTGACTGTCTGTCACAAATGTTGTGCCGTCCACAGCATTACTTGATAAATAACACAAACAAAGGAGCAACAGAAAAAGACTGAAAATAACCCGCATACATGCGGTGCTCTGATCACACATACCATGCAGATCATCAACAGTTTAACACGAGCGCGCAGTTCTTAAAGGGGCCACACTATATTTCTACTCGTTACAGTAGTCAGACCAATGTCGTCTGCAAATTATGCAAGACCGTCGTCCCCGCCAAGACTGGTAATACCACGAACTTGATGTACCACCTTAGCTGCGCTCACCCTTTGGAGCACAGCCGTATTCAACCAACAACATCTGTAGCTGCAACACCGCGCAACATTTTAATTATTTGAGTTTTCCATGGTTGTTGACATTTCTGTCTTAATAACTGAGGGGATTATGATCAGAGGAAGGTTAAGTTTAAAATAAAAATGTTTAAATGTAATATATTTTTCTCCTGGTCCTTATTTTAAATGGGTCATAAAAAATATCAATAATTATCGATATCGACCGATATGAAACACTGATATCGTGATACAGTTTTCAGCCATATCGCCCAGCCCTAGCTAGAACATATAAACATCAATTATTAATCATACTTACAGGTTGAGATTCAGAGGAGCAAGCTGGTGCAAATAAATTGGGCATTGATCCATATTTTGAGACCAAGCGTTTTGTGAATCCTGTGTTAAACTCCCCAAGGTTTGAGAAGCAGTCGTCAGTAAAATGATAACACAACAAAAGATTGTACTACTGTGGTATTGTTGAAAATTAATTTTCACTGCGATAAGTGGGCGGGCAATATGGGGATTCGTTTTACAAACGACTCGTTTAATGCACTTCAGCTCATACTCGTGAACCCTGTTCACTGCCATTATAAAGCTTGGATGCGTCAGGATATTTATTAATATTTTTTTGATTGTGTTCATCAGAAAGAAGAAAGTCATATACACCTAGGATGGCTTGAGAGTGAGTAAAGCTTGGGGTGATTTTCATTTGAAAGTGAACTAACCCTTTAACATGTCTTCTTCAACCATTTGTTCAGATATGTAAAGAAAAGGACTGTATTGATTTCATCGCAGCATACAATACTCACCACGTCAAATTTGTATGCACAAAAGCACAAATAAGCCAGAAAAGTCTCACTGGATCTCATTGGCTACGTTTACATGCACCAATTTTCGTCAATCCGAATGAATTCAATCCGATTGCAGATCTGTTTACATGTACTCTAAACATTGTAATCTGATTCAAATATCCGTTTGTTTTTTATATACATTCTGATTAAAACTTTTGCGCACGCACTCTGCGTGTGACGTCATATCAATCACACTTGCGGTAACCCGGGTTGCGTCAACAGACAATGATCATGTATTGACGATAGCCAGAGATATTGTCAAAAGCATCAAATTTTGGCAATATTAAGCGGATTTGGTATTTCCAATTAATGTAGGCCTGTTACATTCTTCTGGTCTATTATATCTATTAGGTTCGGCTTCTTTTATTATTAAATTAATATTATACGTGCTGTGAGGATAATAAAAGATTAGGTTATTAGCTAGGCTATCTTTGAAAATGTTTTAAACATTTTTTTAGGTCTATTATACAATGAATTATAGGCCTATAATTAAAATTAAGAGTGTAGGCTATAATATTTCCTAACTCCGCAGTCATCGATGAAAATTAAGCGCAGCTCTACTTCAAGCACCGACTTTAAAAAAAACCTGTTTAACACGAAATACTATTATTTGTTTCACTAGCCTATATGTACAGCCACAGGTGAAATAATGGAAAAAATTAAGACAGTTATATACCGTTATCAGCATATTATTTTGAAATTCGTCTCTGAGAGAATATGCTCCATTAATGCAGCGTCAGACAGCTCCGTCACTTTTTACTTTCAATTTCTGTAGTGAATACTAACCGAGGTTGAGACTTTTTCACGAGCATAACTCTTTTTCGCAAAGTTTGCACGTTGCTTCTTGTGTGATATCCATTGGCTCCCCTTCTTGTTTTAAAACGGAAAGATTTCCAATATTATGATGAAGGGATACAGCTACGCCACTGCCTGTTGGCATACATCTTTACAACTAAAGACGTGAACTTGCGCATTGCCTAATGCTTGTCAACATTGCACTGCGCATGTGCCCCAGAGACTTCTGAATACGATTGAGAAAGTAGTCGATTCAGGCGTTTACATGGTAATTTTTTGCTGTTGGATCGGATTATAAAAGGAATAAACCACCCCTTCCAATCCGATCGAAATTTCATTCGGATCGAGCTCAATCGGATCGTTTAAGGTGTTTACATGAACGTTTTTCAATCCTATTGAGCTGTCAATCCGATTACAAATGGATTATTTGGGTGCATGTAAATGTAGCCATTGATCAATCTGACGTAGAAACGAGCAGATCTGAGTGCAAAAACCCAGCCAAGAAGAGGAAGTAATCTCATGAAAGAGAAATTTATTTTACACCACAAACACCAGTTAGCCTCGTAATTGCTAACAATTACATTAATTTATACGTATATTTAATACCGGTAAATAAAACGAAACATTCATAGGACTATTAGTTTAATGGTAGGCTATTCAGAACAGAACAAGAATGAAAAAGAAGTTATAAAATTATTAAACTAAAATAACTATAAAAAAAAAAATTCATATTAAAATAAAATACTATAAATTATTAAAGCGGCAATTGCTTGAGTGGTGGGTGGGTTCATTATTATTCTTAATGAAAAACACAACAACAAAACAGTACAATGACAAACTCGCTTAAATATGCGCTTTTACATTTCGCTTGTCAACCAAATCTTCATCCCTCGTCTTGTCATTCAGAAAAGTGAGTAGAAATGCTCCTGCTGCTCACTGAATTGAGCAGACGTGCTTCGTTTTAACTGTAGTGTCTATTTTCTAACTAAACTAAATGATTATTATTACTATATATATATATATATATATATATATATATATATATATATATATATATATATATATATATATATATATATATATAAAAAAAAAATAAAATAAATAAAAACGATGGTGGGGCCGGTGCCGTGGACAAGTGATATAACCGGTGTTGCGGCTGAACACCGTAACACAGTCGATCTCAGCAAGCCTAAGCTGTAAGTTAAGTACTATCACACGAGTATACTCCTGTTTTTCCGAGTATTGGCATGATTGCAAATGTGATACTTACTGATCTGATTGAAGTCCAATAAACAATCTGATATTAAGTGACAATTTTAGTCACAATACTGTTTGTTTTTGCTCTATTTCGTGAAAATAGTTTCAAACAAAGCCACACTAGAGCTGTTCCACATCTCCAAGCAACGGTGATTCCTGAATGAATCTGCGTTTTGAAGACTGATGAATGACTCGCACATTAAGATTTACCGCCACCTACTGGCTGTTTTATTTTCATATTTACATTTTTCATATTTGCACTTTACATAGACTGTTTTTACTTAAAATATTAAACTTTTAAAGATTCTTTTTTTTTATACATATTTCTAAATTCAAAAAATTATATATAAAAAACATTCGTACAACATTATTTACCCATGAGCTTCATTAAGCAGTCTATGTAAATGTCTAAATAATACCACTTCAAATGGAGCTTCTGTGTCACTTCTGCAGTGCAAAGATTGATTTTTTTTTTTTTTTTTTTTTTTTTTTTTTTTTGATGATTTCTTTCGATTGGTAACAGTCCGATTGGGTCTTGTTGTAACTGAATTTATTGTTTAACATTTAAAATAAATTTTCTATTTTAATTTAAGAAATTGATTAAATATGATGCATACATTTAATAAGATTAGAAAAATTGCTGTTATAATGGTACAAATGCCCCAGGAAATTAATTTAAATGGCCAAATATCACCCTGTAATTTGAAAGTTAATGTCTGTTATTGATCAGAAAGTGCTCCTAAATTTTTGACAGTGCTCCTAAAGAAAAATGTTACCGTAGAGAGCTGTGTATATCAATTTCCCCTGTTATTTGGTTACACAAACCAAATGTAATATATTTATAAATTTATTTCCGTATATTTATATTTATTTTCATTTAATACAAAATAAACTGTAGCTTCAGGAAGGAAAGTCTTAGAACAATATTTGACATATTATTCAATATAAAGATTTTACTAAGCATCAGGGTTAACAAAAACCATTAAAAACATTTTTTCATTGCTTGAAATGTAAATACTGAAATAAAAATGTATACAAACTAAACAGACATGTTTAAAAACAACAAAGAATAAAAATAAAATAAATTTATTAAAACTTCATGAAAAATGAAAGCAGAAAATATAAAAATCTAATCGGATTCAAAATATTAACAAAAACTATAATATTAAGTGAAAATAGTGACATTCATTTCCCAGAAAAATTACAAGATGAAAATGATGAAACTGTGAAGGGGAGATATATAAACACAGCAGGATGATTAGAAATAAAAATTAGATTTAAAAATTTAAGTTCATTGTTGTGTGGCTCTTAATTATTTGGCGCCTGTTTTTTTTTTTTTTTTTTTTTTTTTTGGTCTGGAGCCCTGCCTGACGTGAGATTTGTTCATACTGGAAACCGCCATACGCACTGTTTTCTGTCGTTCGTCCGTTTCATAAATGAGGCTCACTGTTTCTCCCCAATATACAGGTGCTGGTCATATAATTAGAATATCATCAAAAAGTTAATTTTTTTTTATTATAAATTATTTTTAAAAATGAAACTTTCATATATTCTAGATTCCCTACATGTAAAGTAAAACATTTCAAAAGTTTTTTTTTTAAATTTTGATGATTAGAGCGTACAGCTCATGAAAGTCCAAAATCCAGTATTTCAAAATATTAGAATATTTCCTAAGATCAATCAAAAAATGGATTTGCAAAACAGAAAAGTTAAAGTTCTTTAAAGTATGTTCTTTTGTGCACTCAATACTTGATCAGCAGGACATATTACAGCAAATGACTTGCTCCTAGCACAAATGACTGCATCAGTGAAGTGTGGAATGGAAGTGATCAGCCTGTGGCACTGCTGAGGCACTATTGAGCCTTCAGATCATCTGTATATTGTTGGATCGACTGTTTCTCATCTTTCTCTTGAAAATATCCCATAGATTCAGGGCAGGCATATTGGCTGGCCAATAAAGCACAGTAATATCATGGTCAGCAAACCACTTGGAAGTGGTTTTTGCACTGTGGGCAGGTGCTAAAGTCCTGCTGGAAAAGGAAATCAGCATCTCCATAAAGCTTGTCAGCAGATAGAAGCATAAAGTGCTCCAAAATCTCCTGGAAGATGGCTGCATTGACTTTGCACTTGATAAAACACAATGGACCAACACCAGCAGACGTCACGCCCCCCCCAAATCATTATTGACTTCAGAAACTTCACACTAGACTTCAAGCAGCTTGGATTCTGTGCCTCTCCAGTCTTCCTTCAGACTCTGGGACCATGATTTCAACATGAAATGCAAAATTTACTTTTATCTGAAAAGAGGACTTTCGACCACTGTTCACTGTCCAGTTCTTTTTCTCCTTAGCCCAGGTAAGATGCTTCTGACGTTGTCTCTGGTTCAGAAGTGGCTTGGTAGTCCTTTTCCTGAAGATGTCTGAGTGTGGTGACTCTTGATGCGCTGACTCCGGCTTCATTTTACTCAATGTGAAGCTCTCCCAAGTGTTTGAATCGGCTTTACTTGACAGTATTCTCAAGCTTGCGGTCATCCCTGTTGCTTGTGCACCTTTGCCTACCCAATTTCTTCCTTCCAGTCAACTTTGCATTTAATATGCTTTGATACATCACTCTGTAAACAGCCACCCCATTCAGTAATGACCTTCTGTGACTTACTCTCTTTGTGGAGGGTGTCAATGATTGTCTCCTGGACCATTGCCAAGTCAGCAGTCTTCCCCATTAGTGTGGTTTCAAAGAACAAAAGATACCCGGAATTTATACTGTAGGGATTGTCATTTAATGAAACTCAAATGTAAATATTCTAATATTTTGAGATACTGGATTTTGGACTTTCATTAGCTGTACGCTCTAATCAACAAATTAAAAAAAAAAAACTTTTGAAATGTTTTACTTTACATGTAGGGAATCTAGAATATATGAAAGTTTCATTTTTTTAAAAATAATTTACAATAAAAAAATGAACTTTTTCACGATATTCTAATTATATGACCAGCACCTGTACTTACGTTTTTAGTTTCTGGTTCATATCTGTAATCAATTAAGTCTGCTTCTATTGGCTAATCTCATTGCTCTTTCACAGCCAAGTTGAACAAAGACGGTATTATTTGACCATCAAAGTGTGCCTTGGGACCTATTGTTGGATTCCTTTAGCAAAGAGTTCTTTTGACCAGACATATACACTACAAATTCAATGAGGTCACTTGTGTGTGGACAATTTCAAATGAATTGTCTTGGACTGATTTTAATACCATGTGTAGCTTTTGAACTTTATTATCTGAGAGAGAATTTTTCTGCCTTTCAGGTTTCTGCTGATGTTCTCAGAGTGCTGTTAGCTGCTGACTCTGAGCCTGTGGTGCTGTTTTGTTGTGGGGCTGTCAGGTTCCTGGACTCATTGCTTGCTTCCCCACAACAGCCTATAGAAGATGTTTTGGCAGAGGAAGAAATTATCAGGTCAGAGATTGCAGGCTTCTCACTATATCATCCTTTTTTAGTGGGGCTTTACACTGTGTTCCAAATTATTATGCAGATGACGTATCAGTGGGATTTCAGTACAATAAACATTCAGATTTTAATTTTTTAAAAAGTTTTATTTCTCCGTATCTTTTTAGATAACTAAACCCTGCTTAAAGATGTTGTTCCACATTATTAAGCAAGTCACAGTTCTCATGCAATATGGGGAGGAAGAAAGATCTTTCTGAAGATGAAAAGCATGAAATTGTGCAATGTTATGCAAAAGGCATGAAAACAACTAATATTGTGTGAAAAGTGAATGGAGATTATGGAACTATCATAAGATTTGTGAGTGATTTAAAGCACAGCAGAACTCGGTCAGATAAAGGCTTAACGTTTCTTTCAAACAAGTTAATTGTATTAAAAGGACAGCTGTAAAAAAAAAAAAAAAAAAAAACAACTGTTGAGCAGCAGGTATTTGAAGCTCCTGGTGTCTTTGGAGTCTCAACTGCCAGCCTGCATGGAGAGGTTCTTATGTGTAAAATTGCATTTCAGCCACCCCTAACCAAACCTCACAAAGAGAAACATTTACAGTGGGTGCAGAAATACATTTTCAAACAGTTTTATTGCTGTGGTGTTTTTTGCAGCATGGGATAGTGCATAGTGCATTGTATTTCAGAAGGCATTATTTTTCTTTTTATACCAAAGCTGAAAATGGCCAGTTATAAACTCCACATATCTTGCAGAAGTCATTTCAACACCCTCAGAGACCCTAAAGGGACCTTCCATCTCACTTCCCAATATTCCAGCCCAAATCATCACCCGCCAGCTCCCTGCTGACGTCACAGTCTTGTTGGAACGTGGTGGCCACTCGCCAACCATCCAGAAATCCATCCATCTAGACCATCCATTGTAGTACGGCATTTGTCAGTGAATAAAACTATTTTCATTTCTTAATTTATTTCTACACCCACTGTAAATGTTTCTCTTTGTGAGGTTTGGTTAGAGGTGGCTGAAATGCAACTTTACACACAACTGCCAGCCAGCATGGAGAGGTTCTTGAGACTCCAGAGACAACAGGAGCTTTAAATACCTGTTTGCTGCTCAACACCGGCTTTTTTTATTATTTTTTTTTATAGCTGTCCTTTTATCACAACTTTTTTTTTTTTTGACAAACTTTCCTTAAAAGTTCTGCTGTGCTCCAAGTCACTCACAAATCTTATGATAGTTTGATAATTTACATTCACTTTGCACACAATATTAGTTGTTTTCATGCCTTTTACGTAACATTGCACTATTTCATGCTTTTCATCTTCAAAAAGATCTTACTTCCTCCCCATATTGCATGAGAACTGTGACTTGCTTAATAATGTCGAACAACATCTTTAAGTAGGGTTTCCATTTACCTAAGTAGACCTGGCAAACTGTTTTGTCTGAGATTGATAACGGTTATCTAAAAAGATATGGAGAAATAAACCAAACAAACACTTTCTTTGAAAAACTAAAATCTGAATGTTTTAGTGAAATTCTCCTGATGTCACTTGCATAATAAATCGGATGATTTCAATGTTGCTGTTTGAGCATAAACAACATCTGCAAAGTTACGACGCTCAAAGTTCAATGCAAAGGGAGATATTTTCTTTTAAAGAAATTGCTTTTTAAGGACTACAACAAATGGCTGGTAGGGGCTACAACAAGCTTCTTCCCGGGTTAGTGACATCACTAACCCTAAAATTTACATAAGCCCTGCCCCCAAGAACACACAACAAAGGGGTGAGGCCATGTTATTGCAATACAGTATGTAACACAAATGCAATAGCATGTCATAAAAGCAAGATGACAACATAAGTTCTAACCATTAGGGCTGGGTAAAAAATATCAATTTCTCGATTTTAATCGATTCTCATTTTAACAAACCGATATCGATTCTTAAATCCCAAAAATTGATTAGTCTGTTTTCATTTGATGAATGAACAGAACATGTAGCGTGCCTCCCATCCAATAAATCACAATAAGCTTTGTGCTTTGTTACTTTTGATATGAAGCAAAGTCTCAGATTTCAAATGATGTACATCTTATTATGAGATTCAAAAAATAAATACCGTTTTGGCGCTGTTTAACGTGACGTGACAGATCGCTTTAGCGCCTCAGTTAAAGAGAAGCGGCAGCACGGAGCGCATGTGAACATCCTCTCCTCCACTTTAATACCAGTTACAGCGTGAAATAAACATGACTAAACATCTGAAGGTATGTTAAAATATACAGTACAACTTACCGAAATCCGTATCATGTCTCTTGTAATAGTTCAATCGGTGTTTCAACCTCGGAAAAACTTCAATAAAACAGCTTGTAAACAATGTCACGTAACGTCACATTTACCTCAGAATTCAGTGACCATAAACCCATTAGTCAGCTAGAAAAGTGAACTCTAGAAAGCAGCATTCTGATAAATATAGCTCTGCACCATTACATATTCATTATAATGTTCTTCAATATTTAATGCGTGTTTGAGTAAATCAGTTATGACAGCCACGATTTAAATGTTTATATATAAAAAAAAAAAAAAAAAAACCCGAATTGGAGTAGAAATATGATTATGTAATTCTAAACTTTATTTATTAAAAAAAAATTCATTGTGTAATTTAAGTGTTTGTATATAAATAAGATAATTTTAACCTTCTATATATATATATATATATATATATATATATATATATATATATATATATATATATATATATATATATATATATATATATATATATATATATATTAGTAGTACCAACTGATTGCCATGTGTAGTTTACAGCATTAGTTGAGAAATTTTTTTTTTCCTCTAGAAAATTTGCCATGTACTGTAACTGATATACTACATCCACAAATAATCAGTATCGAATCGTAAGCATGTGAATAGAAATCGAATTGTGAAAATTGTCAATACCCAGCCCTAATAACCGTAATTAAACTAAACTATACCTGTTCCATCTTCATGCTGCATATATTCTCTGGCTCTGTTGACATCTTAAAACAGTTCCCACTCGAGCGATTTTATAGATTATCATGACAGAATATGCTAATCAATCACTTTAAGATAGTTAACTCCACATCAGCTACATAAATTCATCAACTAACCATTCAGAAACGTCCTGTTGCTTTATACATGTTGTCACTTCTTCTTCTTGAGTCTCTCCATCATTGTCCGACTTCGGTTTGAATATAAAAGGCTGAACAGTTTCTGACATTTTCAGTGAGTCTACGTGAGGTAATCGTAGCTGGTAACACAAGCTTTTGAAACTCTACCCTCTTCTTGGGAGCAGCAGCTCATTGCATTTATAGGGACACACAAAAATGGAGCATTTTTGCTCGCCCTCAAAGTGACAAATTTAACATGCTATAAAAAAAATTATCTGTGGGGTATTTTGAGCTAAAAATTCACATACACACTCTGGGGACATCAGAGACTTATTTTACATCTTACAAAAATGGCATTATATGACTCCTTCAAATAGAATTCTGAGAACTTACTGGCTGCGGATATTGCGTACATCAACTCCCACGTTCAAAATGTGTGAAATTCCCACAGCCATTTATTTTCTTGAACATAGAGACACAATCTGCACATCTCTCCCTTTCACATGGACAGCTTGATGTTGTCACTTGATGTTAATTTCTGTCAATCTCATGTTAATCTTGAGTACCTATAGAGTAGTAGTGCATCCTTCATATCTCCAAAAATTCTTTAGTTTTTTTATATTTATAAAAGATACATACGCTGTACCGAGTCTTTCCGAAAACAGCCGAGTGCCTGGAGGTGTGCCGTGGGTGAAGCTAAAGAGTCACAAGCACACGCCGCTTTTGCATAGCAATCGCCTGCAAGCTATCAATGGTCAGCTAAACGAATGTATTTAAACACACACAATACACCGTCGCATTATCCCTGGATAACTTTTGAATCACTATAATGAATATAGCGTATAGTGAATGATGAATAATGAATTTATGAATTCACTACGTTCGTGTTGTTTACATTATATGCACTTAGGCGCCTATTGACAACAAAACAGACATTTGATGCAGTTTTACTTACCACCTGCGGTTCCGACTCATGACCGGGATCATTATCGCTGTGACCGCTTCATCTTTCAGTTTCAAACGATCTGTAAATCCAGCGTAGAACTGGGCCTTGTTTATAAAACAAGTGCCGATCCTGAGGGCTCGAGCAGCCATGGAAAAACACTTGTTTTATAACCATTATTAGGGCCCGAGTACTGATGGTGTGAGGACCCTATTGTAATTGCTCGGTCAATTATTCTTCTCTGAAATGAATCGTATTTTTGAGGGCCTAAACATGCTCAAACTCATGAAACTTTGCACACGCGTCAAAAGTGGTGAAAATTTACGTCTGAAATGGGTTTTAGAATTAGGTGTGGCAAAATGGCGCGATAGCAACGCTTAAATTTCAAATACCTAACAAAAAAGTCTGTGGGAGCAAAATCTTAAAACCCAACAGGAAGTGAAATATTTTGAATTTTCTCTGCAAAATTTTTGCAGTTTTTGCCATTGCCAGACGTTATACTTTAAAGGGGGGGTATCACACACAGTTTCTGCCAATCATGTTAATCTTGAGTACATATAGAGTAATATTGCATCCTTCATATCTCCAAAAAGTCTTCAGTTTTATCATTTATAAAAGATACGCCATACCGAGTCTTCCTGGAGGCGTGCCTGCCGTCAGTGCCGTGGGCAAAGCTAAAGAGTCACGAGCGCGCACAGCTTTTACGTAGAGATTGTCTGCAAGCTGTGACATCGTTATAAATAAAAAGGGAACAAACTTTCGTGTGGTTTACATTTTATGCACTTGCGAGCCGATTGCCAACAAAACACAGACATCTGGGGCCTTATTCACAAAACATTTTATCTTACCACTAAGAGTTTTCCTAAAATGGCAGTAAAAGTTCTTAGTTAAGAGTTTTATCTTAACCTATTCACAAAGCTGCTGAGACAAACTTTTACTAAGGAATAGAGAGAAGTCTTAAGCTAAGTCTTAAACCTCGTTGCTATGGAGTATACACACAGTGATTGGCTGATGGGGGAGGAGTCTCTGTCATCGATTTATTCGTAGAAATATTTTAGAATGAGGTATCATGTTGCCATATTCAAATAAAGGTCTTAAAATGTAGGTTAAGTGTCACTAATAAAACTAGTAGGCTATATGTTCAGCTAAATGTCCACCTCTTACATGTATCGAGAGATTGCAGAATTCAAGCGACAAATGATGTTTTTTAAACCGTTTGGGAGGAGCACGTTCAAACGGTCTAATCGGCTTGAGAGGAGGTATATATATTCAAAAGTTTTTTTTTTTTAATTTGTTGATTAGAGCGTACAGCTAATGAAAGTCCAAAATCCAGTATCTCAAAATATTAGAATATTTACATTTGAGTTTCATTAAATGACCATCCCTACAGTATAAATTCCGGGTATCTCTTGTTCTTTGAAACCACACTAATGGGGAAGACTGCTGACTTGGCAATGGTCCAGGAGACAATCATTTACACCCTCCACAAAGAGAGTAAGTCACAGAAGGTCATTACTGAATGGGGTGGCTGTTTACAGAGTGATGTATCAAAGCATATTAAATGCAAAGTTGACTGGAAGGAAGAAATTGGGTAGGCAAAGGTGCACAAGCAACAGGGATGACCGCAAGCTTGAGAATACTGTCAAGTAAAGCCGATTCAAACACTTGGGAGAGCTTCACAATGAGTAGAATGAAGCCGGAGTCAGCGCATCAAGAGTTACCACACTCAGACATCTTCAGGAAAAGGACTACCAAGCCACTTCTGAACCAGAGACAACGTCAGAAGCATCTTACCTGGGCTAAGGAGAAAAAGAACTGGACAGTGAACAGTGGTCGAAAGTCCTCTTTTCAGATAAAAGTAAATTTTGCATTTCATGTTGAAATCATGGTCCCAGAGTCTGAAGGAAGACTGGAGAGGCACAGAATCCAAGCTGCTTGAAGTCTAGTGTGAAGTTTCTGAAGTCAATAATGATTTGGGGGGGCCGTGACGTCTGCTGGTGTTGGTCCATTGTGTTTTATCAAGTGCAAAGTCAATGCAGCCATCTTCCAGGAGATTTTGGAGCACTTTATGCTTCCATCTGCTGACAAGCTTTATGGAGATGCTGATTTCCTTTTCCTGCAGGACTTTAGCACCTGCCCACAGTGCAAAAACCACTTCCAAGTGGTTTGCTGACCATGATATTACTGTGCTTTATTGGCCAGCCAATATGCCTGACCTGAATCTATGGGATATTTTCAAGAGAAAGATGAGAAACAGTCGATCCAACAATATACAGATGATCTGAAGGCTCAATAGTGCCTCAGCAGTGCCACAGGCTGATCACTTCCATGCCACACTTCACTGATGCAGTAATTTGTGCTAGGAGCAAGTCATTTGCTGTAGTATGTCCTGCCGATCAAGTATTGAGTGCACAAAAGAACATACTTTAAAGAACTTGAACTTTTCTGTTTTGCAAATCCATTTTTTGATTGATCTTAGGAAATATTCTAATATTTTGAAATACTGGATTTTGGACTTTCATGAGCTGTACGCTCTAATCATCAAAATGTAAAAAAAAAACTTTTTAAATGTTTTACTTTACATGTAGGGAATCTAGAATATATGAAAGTTTCATTTTTAAAAATAATTTATAATAAAAAAATGAACTTTTTGATGATATTCTAATTATATGACCAGCACCTGTATACACAAACAAGAGCCGACTCACCTATAGTTACCTTGACAATTTTCTGCATCCCTCCGCCACCCCGGTCCTCACTCTTGGCTGGGGTTCCGGGTAGAACTCTGGATTTAGACTAAATTCCAAGCTCGGAGCCCACGATCCACTTGGACAGCACGCCAAATACGCTTAATATATATATTTAGGCCATGGGCTATTCGATCATTTGTAAGTGTGAACTAGTGAAACAAAACTGCCACAAGTAATCAGACATTTTATTAAAGATTTATTTTTGGTGTTTTATCATAGATTCAAATCTATAAATCAAAATATGTATTGCATTTATGAAGAAAAGGTTCAGCACCCAAGGCTCTATCACTATTGCCTCAATGATGTTCAGTGTCTTAGTGCACATTGCTGAGGCGGATTGGCAGCAACGGCCATTAGGATTGTTTGTGATTTGGTCTTAGTGATTTAGGAATCCTCTTGACGACTAACGTTTCACAGATTTAGAGCTACTTTTAGCCTTAAGATGTTTTGTGAATATGGGCCCTGGATGCAGCTTTACTCACCACCCGTGATCTGCAAATCCAGCGCTGAACTGGGACTTTACAAAGCATTTATCACCGAAATCCCAGGAACAAACATACGTGCACAACTTCGTTGCTGCCCCGGAAGAACAAACTTCATCCACTGTTCCCTTAATGCTGGGTTCTTTGGGAAGCTGAAAAAGGTAATCTTTCCCTCACAACCAAAAACACACTCCTTTGTTGACCGGAGCTGCACCTCATTTCGGAGGCTGTATCCTCCGGAGGTCGCATTTGAGGGCTGCATACGTCATCAAGGATGTCATATTTAAGAAAAGTAACCGTAATAAAATTGACTATTCATTGTGAGGTGTGAAATACTGTAATTTCTTTCTTTCTTTGCAATACTAGAAACACATCTGTCATGTTGCACAAAAAGAGACTGAGAGTATAAAGCAATGATGTAAGACTAGGATGTAAGACTAGGATTTTGTGCCAGATTTGTCCTCTCAGCTAGGGCTGGGCAATAAACTATATCATATCGAGATCACAATAAAATGTGCATTGATAACAATGAATAAGCTCTGGGCATTTTTACTCAGTATGGATTAATCTAAAGGTGATGATACACGGGGCAACTTTTTGAGCAATGTTGCCGGGCAATGTTGCCGAGCAACGTTGCTTGGGCACTTTCCCTCTGTAAATGAGCAACAAATTTATATCTAGATACGTTAGATCGGTCGTGGGCAATTTTTTGAGATCCTCCAATCAGAATGTTAGCAGCCGATCAAGTGATCGGTTCGGAGATTTCAGAAAAAATTCAAACAAGATGGCGGCCTCTCAGCGGCAGTGGAGTGGAGAAAAGGAGCATGAACATATCTTTTTACTCTAGTAAGTTGTCATGCATCAACCCAAAACAGGGAATTTACCTCATATAATGCTTAAAATACCAACAACTGTCCAATGTAATGCGTGTAAGCTGTAATTAAGCCATCGAATGTTTTCAGTTAAATACTAAAAAGACGGGGCCTGTTTAACATCTGTAGTAGCGTAGGCTGTAGGGCATATGGCATATGAATATAGCTTTTGACGCGGGTTCGAATCCGCCTTTTGCCGAACTTGCTCTTCTCCCTTTTCCTATCACAAATCAGATCGGAAAAGCATTTATTTTTAATTAAAATGAAGAAAATATTTGAAAAGTTGAAATAAAGTGCCTAACAAGTTTATAATAAAGTATTTATTTGGGTTGGCAATAGATTTGCTCCTCTCTGATTAGTTGCTGCCAACTGTCCGTTGGCCTAATTAGTTGCCCTGTGTCTCATCAGGTTGCCCATTGACGGCAACATTTCCCAGCAACATTGCTCAAAAAGTTGCCACATGTATCATCACCTTGACAGCTTGTCACACAGCAGAAATAAAAATGACAACAGCCAGTAAGTGCGTGTCAGCTATTAAGTGATTTCTGCGTGTTTTTGTGAATGAATAGCACAGTTTCGTCTAATACACAACCTCACACTTGATGCTCTGTGTTTTTAGCATCTGTCGTGTCAATATATGAGCATATGAACACATGAACTTCTCCAGAGCTGCTTTAAGAGTCACTTCACAAGCTTTTCACTGTTTCATTTGAGGAAAAACTACCATCAAATACACACTGAAACTAAAACTGAAAGATCTTCACTACAAACCATCAAAATAAGTTTGGTTTTAAGAAATTGACAAATATTTCACTAGTACTAAATACTAATGTACTTCTCAAAGTAATTTAAGTAACTTTAATAAATAACTAATAATTTTTGTAACTCCAGAAGTATTTATCTTAAGGTCTTTTTCATATTTTTATTAACCTAATTATTAAACTAATTATATAAAACTGTAGTAAGTGTACTATAAAGGAACTGATTCTATGATTTTTTTTTTTTTTTTTTTTTTTTTTTTTTGTCATTCAAACTGACAGAAAAAATTAGGCCTAAGAGATTTCTTATCTTGTAATGCCGGCAAAAGCACGGCAATGAATGGGTTTAAACTCTAAACCATCAAGACTGAAAAATAGACACGCATATACAGAGAGAGGCAGTGTGTGATCTAAGGATCAGTTGGAGACTTTATCAGTTGGTTGAGCCAGAATATTCAGTAAAATTAAAAAAAAAAAAAAAAAAGTCTAATCTCTGACAGAAAATTGTCTGTGAAAAATGTCTAAAAATTTCCAAATGTAATACCTAATAAGTCATTATGTCTGGCCACGTTGTTTTCAGCAACAGTTTACAAATAAGGCTATGCTGTGTATTAAATTTGATGTAATTCATTTCAACCAAATAGCACTAATGCCTTTTTTTTTTTTTTTTTTTTTTTTTTTTTTTTTTTGTACTTGCACATACTGCATTAATTGAAAATTTTAATATTTGTATTTTTATTTTAAAATGAATGGTGTATAATTTGTTTTGAAGATGAGACGTTTCCTGTTTACCTTTGTCATTTACTGTAATCACTCGCAATAGCAACACTATTCAAGATTTCCATTATCTTTGCAATTTAGCCATCCTCAATGTCTTGTCATGTTCAGAAAGTTTAGTGTGAATGGCATAAATCTCCTTGGAGTAGTAAAAAATTTAGAGATTTATGAATTCAAGATTTTTTTTTTTTTTTTTTTTTATAGTACACTTAATTAAAAAAAAAAAAAAAACCACATTCAAACCAAAATAGCCGACTTCCTGTAAGTCTGGGCTAATGACTGTAAATTATAAAGTTGCCTCTGAAAACAATATATGTACCAAGTTTGGTGATGCTAAAAAGGTCAAAAGGTGGTGCTGTAGAGTTTGGTGGCAATTGGATAAATCCTCTAGGACAGTGGTTCCCAAACTTTTTAGAGTGGAGTACCCCCTGAGGCATTTACCATTCTTCTGCATACCCCCTCTCTTCCACTTAGACTGCAACTTTTCCATTAAGGGACAATATTTGCCCCCTTAATTGACTTTCCAGTGCATGCAAAAGGCCTTTATTAACACTCTGGAGCCGTATGGATTACTTTGATTATGGATGATCCCTAAATATGCCCTAAAATGTGTGTTCACTTGCAACAGTGACATGGTTTATGCACTTATTGTGCAATTATTTTGAAGCTAATACTAACAAATTACTGCATTAGCTCACTACTTGATGTCCAATGCTATTTTCTATCAAGACTTGTATAAATTGTCAGTTTCCTTGTTTAATTTTTTTTTTTTTTGTTCAATCTTTCACAGATGGAGTACTGTTCTCAAGGCAGAGCACCAGCTTGTTGTTTTGTTCAGCACAGAACAGGTTCTCTCTGAAGTCTCTTTGATTCATTGTGGATCTTTTTTTCTATCAGTGCATAATAAGGAGAGCCTGTAAATAAACTTGATAAGGTTTTGTTTGTTTCAGAGAGGAGAGCACTGGCTGTATGCTCATAGATTTAACCCCAACACTCTTGTGAAACACAGACTTGAGACTGAACCTGGTCTCTCTGCACCTATCAGCTTCTCTGCCAGATGCAGGGGTAGTAGCATACACCTGTTGTACTTGTGTAAGTCTATTTTCATTCATTCTGTCTTCTTACAAGAAAGACAGTTTTGTACTACTAGCAACCCAATTACTCTGCATTATTTTAGATTTGAATGGCAGCTTGTATGAGAGTGTGTTGCCACTCAGAAGTTCAGCTACAGGAGCTGAAGGTGTCCAGGCTCTACCTCGCTCCCTGCTTCTCAGTCTGCCTCTGGGAGAGGAAGAACTGATATCTGGTGCTGCTGTTATGCTTGATGAGGCACATGTAGCTGTGGTTGGATTCCCCCACCCCTCTGCTGGACATTGCAAAGGTGATGCTCCTTCCTTAATCCTGATATTCCATCTTATTCTCTAAGGGTGTGCAATATTATCGTTGATGATATATATCTTTATTATGCAAGCTGATATTATTGACCATGTCACTCACTTTGTAAAAAAAAAAAATCAAACGATACCTTGAGGGCCTGCATCACTGCGTGATATGGCCTAGTATGATAGACTAGAGCCGCGTTTCCACCTCAGGAACTTTCCCTAGGGACTTTGGGGTGGTACTCTGTGTGTTTCGAATAGGGATGGGTACCGAGAACCGGTATTTTTTTTGGACCGGTACATAATTGGGTCAATACCGGACTACCGATAAGCTTCAGGACAAACGATACTGTTATTGATACTTGCGTTGTTGTATCTAGTGTTGTCACGGTACCAAAATTCCAGTAGTCGGTACAAATTCAAGTAGTCGGTACCAATACCATGAAAATTTTACGGTTCTTGGTACCAATTTCAGTACCACAGCAAAATCTGTTGGAACTATTTTACTGTTTTTATATAGATTTTTAAAACATATTAAATATGATTTGGAGCATGTGTGTATGTTTGTGTGTATATATAGGCTACCTCAATGAAATAAATTTTGAAATATAAAAAAAAAAAAAAAATGCTCAAACATCCATTTTGTACTGTTGAAAAAACCAGCATATGCTGGTTAAGGTAGGTTTTGAAGCTGGTATGCTGGTTTGAGCTGGTTTATGCTGGTCAAGTGCTGGTCCTATGCAGGTCCATGCTGGTCCTATGCTGGTGCTGGTCCTATGCTGGTCCTATTTTGGTCCATGATGGTCCTAAGCTGGTCCTGGACCAGCATGGACCAGCTCAAACCAGCATACCAGCTTCAAAACCTACCTTACCAGCACATGCTGGTTTTTTTCAACAGGGGTTACAGACGTGCGTGTTTATTTTAGCTATTCCGTCAGTGAAACAACACACTACAGCCTGTAAAACTATGAAATAAATTTCGGTAAATAATGGTAACCTAAATAATAAGAAAGTTAAATATTATTTAAAAACATGCGTTTTTTTTATTTCCACACAAAGTTGCATCATATAGCCTACCACTCCGCTCTTTGAGAGGGATGTGGGACACGAGCAGGAAAGAGACCATTTCTCTTTAATAATATCTTCATGTTATCTCCTGATGTTACAAGCAACTGACACTTGTTGTAAAAGGTCTGAAGAGCAATTTTATCCTCCGCAGGGGCAAAACATTGAGGCTATGTTTGATTTTGCGCTGCCAGAAAAAAGCGAAAGTAAAAATCACCAGCGTGTGTGAAACGCGCTATACAAATAAACTTGACGCGCCTTATAAAGTCTAATAACAAGCACAAACTGTGTTAAATAGAAATTGACGTGCAGGTAAAAAGGTTTCTGTCCTACGGTGTTTTTCCTACTTTACCACAGTAAAGAATGCAAATATCCTATAATAGGCCTAAATGCGAACGAAAGAAAGAAACATTTGTAATCCCCTTCGTGAGTGAAGATTTAGGAAAAGAAACAGAGATTCCATGTTCAGTGGAATAACTAATGGAATATTGTTAAATTCTCTGCTAATCGGGTGACCAAATTTCCGATTCGCAAAACAGAATACAAAGCTAACATTTATGGACTCGCGTACCACTCTCATTCGGCATGAACCAAAATGTTTCCATGGCTGCGATGTCACATTTAATTACTAACCTATTATTTCTGTTGTAAACAAAGCTTGGTGCTTCTCTTGTGTCATATTCAAGTAAATACTGGCACAGCCCTATGGGTACCGACTATACCCGGATTCTCGGTACTACCGGTACTACAGAAATGCGGGTATCGTCACATTTTAAAAATTTCAGTACCGAAGCACCAGTACTTTTGACAACACTAGATGTATCTCCGTATATTTCGGTGTTAATGGCAAATTAGAAGCTGATGCTTGTCATTTATCAACAAAGGAGGCGACACCAGTAATATAATGAAACATTTACAAACAAAACACGCCATCTACCTCAACCAATGCACTGTATTTATGTCTCTGTCGTCTCCCAGCTCAAACTCTCCTGCCTCAGGCGAAGGTAACATACATTATAAAACAAGTCTTTAGTTAGTACTAGTTAGGGTTGGGAATCGAATAATTGAGGTCAGGAATCGGATGCTTGTTATAAAATTAAAATTTGGATTCCTCCTAACGATTTCTTTGTGTGCATTTCAATTTGACTTTAAACCATTCAAGCGCGAGACGACTCGCACGCTGTTTTCTGTGCTGCACACACATCCAACGCGCGCTCACAGAAAAAGTGATTTTAAAGCATTCACACACAAGACATCTTGTGCGCTGTTTCTGTGCTGCACACACATCCGAAACGTGCGCACAGAAAAAAAGTAATTTTAATGTGAAGCGCAAGACGACATGTGCTCTGTTTTCTGTGCTGCATGGTTGTGTAACAGTGCAGATCCGTGCAGCTCTTAAAGTGACAGCACTAATATTCCTGCTGCCGTCTCTATAACAACACTAATCAAACAAAACACAGAAAATTCACTCGTTCTTGACTGAGTAACTTTTGTAACTATATTTGTAATGTATATTTTATTTATAAAGTGCAGTGTTATTTTACATTTGATTAGTTTCTGTACCTGAATACCTGAACACATATCATAAGTTTATTTCAATCATATCTTTGTTCAGTTGTATTTATTTGTTGCGATAGCTAATTTTTTATTTGTCCTTTTTTTTTAATTACTGAGTGTTTTACTTGTCTTTAATAATTCTTGAAATTTACATTAGGCTAGCTGTTTTTGCTATGGTATTTTTAAACCATAGGCCGTTTCCTTGTGTAAGTGTTCTTTAGCCTGTTGATTTTTGTTCATGACTTGTTCCCTGAGAAAGTCAATATGTTGATTTTTCTTGATATCTGATTGGTGCAATGATCATTGGAATGTTGTCATTCATAGATTACCTTTGCATCTGGAACACACATTTCCAAACTCTTCAGGCTAGTAAAGAAATGGCTGGAAGGATCTATAGTCAGGTTTGATTTATTATTGTATTTTATTTATTTATTTATGTTTATTTTTACTTTTCACAAAGATAATACACAAGTTTAATACTGCAGTAAAACACATTGTTTCTCCTGAATACAGTTGTGGTGTTATTCTGGGAAGCTATACGTCCCTCATGGGAAGATGCTGTCAGTAATTCCTTTTGAGTGCCAGAAGTCATCTCTTGCAGCTACAATGGGAAAACTGAAGCAGAGTCAGAGTGGTAAAGACTTTTCTGCTGAAAAATGAAACATATGCCGTATTCTTTTCTAGAGTGACATATGAAATTTGGCAAAACATGTCATGATGTTTTGTCTTTGTCAGAATCCAAGTCATGCAGCCTTTTGTCTTCCTGGACTGCCCAGCCTCATGGTGACATCACCCAGACACCAGGAATCAAGAGCAGGATGTCAACAAGAAATGTAAGAGACACTCAGCTATACCAGTTTTTCCTAGAGTTCTGTTTTTGCAGTGTGGAGGTTCATGCACCACTTTCAAGGTCCAGAAAGGTACTAAAGACATCGTTAACAGTCGACATAACTGCAGTGGTTCAACCTTAATTTTATGAAGCGACAAGAATACTTTTTGTGCGCAAAAACAAGACAAAAATAACGACTTTATTATTGATTGTATGTTTTGAAGCTACTGTTAATTCTTAACATACAACTGTTTTGATTTGATCTAAACTTTAGAAGCTTAAAATAAACTTCTAGGATTTAAAATAAATATTATGAATAATGTAAACAATACAATTTTAGATTCTGCTCTGTTTCTGTTAACCAAATAATCAAGTATGTGATTGCCCATTATGCTGGGAGAACATGGGTCATCAGGTTTTAACTTAAGTTAAACTTAAGAACTTTATTTTACAGAAGTTAACTACAGTGTATTTTTTGTATGTATGTGCACTACAGTATATTGTATGGGACTGGCTCAGTTTTTAAATGGAAAATAAAAAAATGCACTTTGTTGAACGTTGCAGACCCCTGTGCTAAACAAACTATAAACACAAATTTAACCCATTGTAGTTTTTAAAATTTGAAATAGCATATAATTACAACGTAACTTGTGAATATATTGAACTATGTTGTCTTTTTTTGTGTGTGTGGTACTATTAGTAGTATGCAGAAAACATTCAACTGTAGTGCATAATCAATTTATGATCCATCAAGCATGTGTCTTAGTACTTTGAATTGAAATCAGAGCTCATTGTCAAACATTTGAAGTTGTAATTTATACTCTTTTGAAATTGTTTTATGTTGATACCCTTTAATCTTTTAATAAAGTAAATCCAAATTTAGTTATAGAATTTTATTAAAAAAAAGGTCTTAAACATCTTTAATTTGTAATTTTATATTTTAATAACTTGAGTATGATTTTTACCATGAAAATATCCAAATATAATAATCCAAATTGTTTGTATATAAATGTGCACGGTTTCAAATGTATTGGTTCTGACTCTTTTTGTCACTTAATATATTCTTCTTTACTTTTTCTTGCAGACATCTATTGTAAAGTCTGCACTAACAGTGGATCAACTTATAGAACACATTAAGGTATAAAGCTGCCTCTGTCATTACTAAAATGGCAGAAACTTTTTTTTTTTTTGGTCACTTGAAACATTCAAGATAAGTTAGACCTTGTAATCACACAAATTCCTACATGGCTAATTCGATAGTTCAAATACATGTGCACAGTTGTGTAGTAGTTTGTGTTAGCTTATTTGCAATTATATTTTTACTAAGATGTGTACACAGTTGTACTTAAGTTTGTTACTCAGTGTCATTAGCAATTCACATAACAGACATTAACTATTTATATTAAATTTCTGAACAAAATAACTGAATTTACACATTAGCTGGTTCAACGTCTTGGTTCTTATGGTGGTGTGTAGCTTCCCCTGATTAATGAGTATTTTTTTGATAGTTGTGCATGACACCGTGTTTACACTGGACATGACAAAAGCAAATAAAACCCATTATAATCAGTGATGCTACAAATTCCTGACAGTAAACTGATGCCCCGTTCTATTTTTGACATACTTCATGCACTCGCGCTGCTATTGACACGGAAGAATAAATTGATTTGCAAAGGTCGCTTTGTCGCGTCACAGCCTTTTCAACAGCCTTTGCAAATGAATTATGTTCAATGGTTTGTAAAGATGCAGTGTGTGTTTTTTGCTAGACTGGTGCAGGAGAGGATGTACAAGCAGAGGTGGGTGAGTTTATTCGTCTGACTCCTCAGACTGACCTCCAGCTCGCAACAGGCAGAATGGCATTAGAGCTAGTGTCAAGATCCCAGACAGATGCCAACTTCTACCCTCAGTGTGCATTTTTGCAGCTGTTGGAGACTCGGTACCTCTGCTACAGGTTTGACCACACATGATCGGCTCTGTGGACACATTTGTCTTTTAGCTCCTAGTGTTTTGTGTGTGTCTATCCTCATTGTCTTGTTTGTTGTGTTTTGTTTTTTTTGGAATGCAGTGTGTGCCCTGAACTGCTGTCACTGGCCATGGTGAAGAAAGACTTCCATCTCTGTCAGATTGCTTTCCAAATTTTTCCTGACATTCCTGAAGCTGTCACCTGTGCTTGTCTTAAAGCTATTCTCAGGTGAGTCCTGTGCTTACCTGCTTAATGACATTCACACCTTTACACTCATAATAATTAAGCCACTGTAACCCAATAACACTAAGCTTTAGTGCATTTGCACAAATGTCTTTTTAAAAAGGACTGATGTAAAACTGATTTTATAAAAAATCTTGTCTGACTACAGTACTCCAGACTCAGAGATTGAGACTGTGAATCTTGACACAGAGAGTGTCATCTTCATGAAAGTGCTGACTCAGACACAAAGTAGATTGGAGGAGGAGGGTGGGCAGCAGAATGGCTTTTGTCCCCCAGCACTAGAGAGTGATGTCTCTGATACCCCCTGCAGCAAGCTACAAAGAGATCCCTTAGCCCTGGATATGAGCTGTCCTGTGGGGTTACACAAGGGTGCTCTTCTGTATCCTTCATCAAAACCGATGTATTAAAAAAAACAATGTATGACTTTTGTTCTTTTCCATTTTTATTTGTTGTTCTGGTTGCATGTTTTCTTTAACCTATAGGATAGAAATGAGATTCTGCAGACAGCGTACAGTGACAAGCCCCTGCTACCACATCTAAAAGATCTTACGGTTCCGGAGGTCATTGTGAGTATCTGACACCAATACATCTAGCCTATGTTGGTATAGAGTTTCCCATTTAGTAGTGTACTAATTTGTGGAACAGAGGTAGATGCCTTTTCCCCCCTCTCCCCAATGAACATTGACCAGGTTTTGTAGGGTCAAAAGAAGTTTTTGTAAAGTGAAGAGTTTGGACCTGTCCCAAATGGCACCCTAAGCCCTTGCAGCAGAGTCCATGCTTTCATGACATAATGCTGCTTGTTGGGTAGATATCTGCTACGGAGCATGCATCAAGGGAGCATATAGAGGCCTTAAATGGGGTGCTTGTGAGCACCCATCTGAAACTCAAAATGACAAATGGGACTCCCTGCAGTCTTATGGACTTCACAGACATGTGTACGCAGCATAAGTGTGCAAGACCCGCACAAAGCTCTAAAAGAAAATGGTGTCATTGTCCAGCTTAAGCAAGTTCAGTATTGATTCATCCCGTTGTAAAAATCATTAGTTATTAATTTAGTTTTAAGTAATTTAATTTAGTTTATCTATACAACAGCTCTGAAGAAAACAGTGATGTCATCGTCCAGCTCCATTCAATTCGCATACAATGGTGTCAATGCAGGCAGATCAAAAACATTTGCTGAATAGCAAGTATCCACAACTAAGCAAGCCAGTGGCAACAGTGGCAAGGAACCCAAACTCCATCAGGTGACAAAAATGGAGGGGAAAAAACCTTGGGAGAAAGGCTCAGTCGGGCGGCCAGTTCTCCTCTGGCCAACAATGAACAGTGCATGATTATGATTCGGTCTTAAGTCAGAGTGGGATCGGAACAGTGAATATATTTAATACAGTTCCATCTGGTTGAAGATTGGATTCATCACGCCGGTATGGAAACGGTTTTGTTGAGGATCTGTGCCACTGGCTGTCATGTCGATGAGGCCTTCACAGGGGATAGTTGACACAATCTAGATTACATTTCAGAGATGCGTTGTGGTCGTGTCTAGGTGCAGGTCCTCCATCTGATCTGGAACGGCTACGGTAAACCTCGGGATAAACAGAGACTAATATTAGTGTAGATGCCAGTCTTCTTATGATGTAACGAGTACATCGGGTGTTAAAGGAAGTGTTCCCGGTTCCGGCTGACCTAATTTATGCAGCCTAACAATCCTTTAACGTGAAAATGTTAAAATATAAATTGATAATGTTGTGTATGCCAGGTTAAAGATGCGTTTTTAGTCGAGATTTAAACTGACAGTGTGTCTGCTTTCTGAACAATGCTAGAAAGGCTGTTCCTAAAGTTTAGGTGCCAAATAGGAAAAGGATCTACTGCCTGCGTTTTTTTTTTTTTTTTTTTTTTTTTTTAAATATATATATTCTAGGTATTATCAACTGGCCAGAATTTTGAGATCGCAATAGACGTGTGGGACTGTAATGTGTTAAGAGCTTGCTTAAGTACTGGGGAGCTAAACCATTCAGTGCTTTTTAAGTAATTAGCAAGAATTCAAAATCTATATGATGTTTAATAGGGAGTCAATGCAGTGTTGACAGAACTGGGCTAATATGGTCATACTTCTTGGTTCTAGGAAGAACACTAGCTGCTGCTTTTTGGACCAGCTGGAGTTTAAGTGCATTTGTCATTGAAGAGCATACGTCGTAGTTTAGATATATTTTAAGATGGAAGAATGCGGTTTTACAGATGCTAGAAATGTGGCTTTCAAATGAAAGATTGGTATCAGAGCACATCCAGGTTCCTAACTGACGACAAAGACTTAACAGAGCAGCAATCAAGTGTTAGACAGTATTCTAGGTTATTACGTGCCGTGGTGTTTGGTCCAATAATTATAATCAGTTTTTTCTGAGTTTAGTAGTAGGAAATTACCAGTCATCCAATTTTGTTTATATCAGCTATGCATTCTGTTAATTTTGTGAATTGGTAAGTTTTGTCAGAGCGCAAAGAAATATAGAGTATCATCAGCGTAACAGTGAAAACGAACACCATGCTTCCTAATGATATCTCCCAAGAGTAGCATGTACAGAGTGAAAGGCAATGGTCCTAGCCTTGCCAGTTTGTAGCAGTAAATGAAGAGATTCGGACCTTTATCTGTGAAAGTGTCTCTCTGGACATTGGGCAGGATGTGGAATGTTTTCTTATAAAGCATATTGCTTATTTGTTGATTAATTATCAGTGGTTTGTTACAGGCCTAACGGGAAGATTGCAATTTTTAATGACCTTTGCTTTCTCAATTTTCTTTTTTAGGTCTTTTTACAGTATCTTCTTTTCCTTTATCTCAAATATTCTCATGATGCCCACAAACAAATCCGAGCTCTACGGACCCCAAGTTTTTCTCAGGTCTGTAACCAAACAGTTTTGTACAACTATATTTAGTTTGCATCTGTCTAATGTTTTTGTTTGTTTGTTTTTGTTTTATAAAGATCATAGACTGGATTTGCTTATTACTAGATGCTCATTTCACAGTCTTGGCTGTGGCACCAGAAGCCAAAAGACTGGTGTCTGATCTTCACAAGTTTGTGAGATCACAGGTATGGTACAGATCCCTTATTGCTGATTGGAAATGACAGTTCTTGTATTGTGTGAAGCTGAAATAACAATGTAAAGTGTCTTGCAACCCTTTTCAGGTAAAACTGTATGCTGAACTGGGCAAAATTGAGGGAAGTCTTCAAGTGCTAAAAAAGTCCAAACAATCTGAAGATCTTGGCATGTACTCCATAGAAGTAATTGAGCTCTTTTAGATTACGTGCACAGATCATTTTTAATAAAATGCTGGCACTGGCCTACAATTTCTGCCACTTGGCAGTTTTCTTGGTTTGTTTTTAGAAAAAAAAAATGGATTGAAAGCCAAGTTTTTTTTTTTTTATTAATCATCTAAAAAAATTATGAAATAAAGACTGAAGGCTTTCCAGATTGTTCTCTGAAATTTCATGCAAAATGTTGTTCAAATGTTTTCAATAAATATGCAAAATGTGTTTTCAATAACTAAAAATATAGTACAGACATGTTTAACACTCTTTATTCATGTTCTATAAATTAAATGAACACCAGAAATGGCCCCTACTGAACTTTTATAATTTGTGAAATCTACACTATATTGCCAAAAGTTTTGGGACGTCTGCCTTTACATGCACATGAACTTTAATGACATTCCATTCTTAATCTGTAGGGTTTAATATGGAGTTGGCCCACCCTTTGCAGCTATAACAGCTTTAACTCTTCTGGGAAGGCTTTCCACAAGGTTTAGGAGTGTGTTTATGGGAATTTTTGACCATTTTTCTAGAAGCGCATTTGTGAGGTCAGGCACTGATGTCGGACAAGAAGGCCTGGCTTGCAATTTCCACTCTAATTCATCCCAAAGGTGTTCTATCGGGTTGAGGTCAGGGCTCTGTGCAGTCTAGTCAGTTTGCTCCACACCAAACTCGCTCATCCATGTCTTTATGGACCTTGCTTTTTGCACTGGTGCACAGTCATTTTGGAACAGGAAGGGGCCATCCCCAAACTGTTCCCACGAAGTTGGGAGCATGAAATTGTCTAAATTGCCTTAGTATGCTGAAGCATTAAATGTTATTTTCACTTGAACTCAGGGGCCAAGCCCAACCCCAATCACTGAAAATCAAGTCGCAAGAGTCACGCATTTAGGTCTGCGCGTGCGCATTAGCTTGATCCAGCCTGAATAATAATGTCAGATTTCATTGGTGATTTCAAATATTTAATCGAAAGATTGGCAAACAGCTTCAGAGAATTTGATGTTTCCCCATTCAAAGAGATAGGAGCTGCACTACAAGATGGCCTCAGAGTGAAATGTCTTAAAGTGACTTTGACTTAATGCACCTGGGACAAGAATGTCAAACTGCTCTAGCAACCACCTTCCTGCAAAGTTTAGCTTCAACCCTAAATTAACAAACTCAGATGCAGGGTAGGTTTAGAGTTCACAAAACCCACACAGATTCAACATTGTTTAGATTGGGTAGACACTCAAGTTGACTTCACAGCCCTTGCAGTTTTACAAATGTATGCTATAAAACCTTGCTACAAGTTTTCTGTCATTATATGAAGTTTTTGTTAAAAACGGACACTTTTCAGACATCTTCACTATTCATTAAGTGAAAGTATTTAACTCATCCAGTTAGTGTACACACATAGAGTACGTATCTGGAACATTTCTTGTTTATTATAGCCTTAGGAGGCCATACTGACAACATTGTGAGTTGGTAATTTGATGGTAATAAAATTATGGCCACATGACTTTGCGGTTACGTTGCCAGTAAGTCATAAAAATTACCAAATTATTACAAATAGAATACGGAACATTCTTGGTTATCTTACAACATCGTCAGTACATCCTCCTGATGTTATGAGTTGGTAATGTGATGGTGACGAAATTACGGGCAATGTCGTAATTATGTTGCAGTGCTGCATTCTAGATGAGGTTGGACCTGGGAATATCTCAAATTAAATGTCCCAGTTCAGACCTCAGCTACATGTCACGTTCACATGATGTGATCATAACACAACGACACGAGAGCATATCGTGGTTATGGCAAAAACAGAATAAAAATAACAAAATCGCTTTGAAAACAGCTGAAGAAAGCAAAATGAATGTATCATTACATAAACTTAATGGCTGTTAAAGTTTATTTTTAAGTTTGTGCTCATTGGAAGCAGGACTAGCCGACATCTTGGAAGTGATGTCTGTAGCAACTCATAATGTAATAACTGTGCATAATGTAAAGCCTTACATTATTGTATTAAAATGTTGATGTAGTAATTTTCTCAATGTAATAAATCTTGAGCTTATAATGTAATGACAATTTTTACATTATGAGAAATTCATTACATTATAAACTCTCCAAAAACATTGTTGTATTGTCAAAATTGTTACAGCTTTTAAAACATAAAAAATATTAGTATTCCCCTTACAGTACATTTTTAAAAATCTAAATCCAGTCTTAAACTACTGCGAAATGCAACAGATTTAAACATTCATGCAATTATTATTATTATTTTTATGGGTTCAAGCGTGTAGTGCTGAAACCCTAATGTTAAAATTTCCAAGGATCAGCATTCTCCCCTAAAAGTGATTAGGCAGACCAAACCTTAAGTCATAGACTTGAAACTTTGAGGGCTGTAGTAGTCAGACTATCTACAACATCAGCAAGGATTGGCCTGACGGGGGCACTACAGCAGTGAAAAGTACAAAATGGCTCATAACTCCTGAACCGTTAAGCCTAGGCTCAAGTGTCTTATATATCATTAGAATCCTTGGCTCAAAACAGACAAATGCATCAGATTAGCTCGTTGTGAAATTTTCGGGTATTTTGGATTTTTTGAAAAACCTACTTTTGCAAACAAGTCCTAGGTTTGTGGCCTGAAAACCCAGTGCAGTGAGATTCTCCAGAGTCTGATTGTCAATAATTATCAAAAAAAATAATAATAATAAAGTTGAAATTTCGATTCACGGCCCCTAAGAGCTGCCAAAACGTTCGAAGTGGGTGGACCCACTTTTAATAAAATGACTATAGCTCAGAAACAGAATGGGATATTTTCACCAAACTCAGCACTCACCTATGTAAGAGCACATTCTGTGGTCACATGACAAAGGACGCGGCAACTGGCTACTTGGTGGCGCTATAACAGGATAATCGCACGAAAATGGCTAGAACTACTTCACTGTTAGGCCAATCGACTTGAAAATTGACATGCAGTGTCTATAAGGACGTTGAACTATCTCGAAAAACATGTCCGCCATCGGCCAATGAATTTTGAGCAGCTATCAGACCAGGTTAACGGAGGCAGATTGGAACGTCCACATGTTTTTAAGAAATTACAGTGGCTGTAGCATTTACATCATAAGGAAGTGGTCAAATAATAAAGATTAAGTAAACATTTGGCCAATATTAAGGATTTGAGCTGCTGCATAACAACAATCACTAGGCTGTTTGTGCCCTCTGCAGGCATTTGTTATAATTCATAATGCATTTTCTATTTTTATTACCCACAAAAAAATCTGATTACTTGATTAATTGTCAAAATAAACGATTACTAAAATAATCATTAGTGACAGCCCTAATTTTTATTAAACAAAGCATTGGTATTCCTTTGCAGTACATTTTAATCCAGTAAATCTAAATCCAGTCTTAACCTGCCTACAAAATCCACCAGTTTACTTGTACTACTACTAATTATTACTACTACTACTTATATATTAAAGGTACACAAGGTAAATACCAACGCTGTGTAAAAATGTTGTTGTAAAAAAAAAAAAAAAAAACACTCACAGTATCAATATAGCAATGATGCGTGTGTGCGAGATAATCACATTATCTGCTTCAGCCAACGGCAGCACGGACCGCAAGTTTAAAAAAAAAAAACATTTCTTTGCTTTTAATAATTACAGCAAAACAAAGCCTGAATGTACATCAGAGGGCATGTTGAAAATGCAGTACAACTTACAATTATGTGCAGTGGTTATAAAAAGACTACACACCCCTGCTAAAACAGTTAGAAAGATGAATAAAATCAGAACTTTTGCAAAAGTCACAACCCATGTGCCCATGCAGTGTCCTCATTATCTTTATCTTCATAATCTTCATTGAATAAGAATTCAAACAACAATCATAATCAAAATAACTTGCTCTCTCCCTTGCAACCTGCACTCTAAAGACTTTTTCTATGATTTATTAATTTTTTTTTTTTTCTTTGGTGAAACATTTTTACACTTAAAAATATTGAATAAATTTTAAAGCAGTGAATCAATTGCAATGATCAATTGCATATACCATATGAACTGAGTAAATGTAAATTAAGTAGATTTGGGTAACTGCATTTGGTACCATAAATAAAATTAAGTGGAAATAATTGGGTAAAAACATTTAAAGTGCTCCTATTATGTCTTTTTTGAAGTTATATTGTTTTAATATTGTTTGTTTTTTAATATTTGTTATTGAACTAATATTGTTTTGGGAGTCTCCTACAACAGGTTTATATGCATGCAAGGTCAAAAAACACTTTCATTTTATCATAAAATACTTTTAATTTCACCTCAGTTCTCAATGATTCGTAAACGATTTGTTAGAAGCAGTTTGAAGAATCAGTCTCTCTAAACCCCTCCTTTCCGTGAGACTATACTGCTCTGATTGGTCAGATGGCCCAATTCGCTTTATTTACCTCAAACGTTCTAAGGAGCTTGAGGGGTACACCTACCACTTCCGGGAATTCTCGCGTCACGATTTCTCTTAGCGGCAATGGCGCCGCACTGCTGTGTTCCCCAGTGCACTTCGTTACACAGGAAAAAATCAAACAGGACAAACCTTTCACTGTTTTTTTTTTTTTTTTTTTTTTTATAATAAATTTAATATTTATTAAAATAAACAGTCAAATCATGTGTAAAAATGGCTATTTTACACTACTGTGTATATACACTCATACATAAATATGCCATAATTTAAAGCTCAATAACATCTGAAGGGAATAATTTACAGTCAAAAAAACATGTCAGCTATGATGCACACCTTTTATATGTTTAATATTTATTAAAATAAACTGTTAAATCATGTGTAAAAATGGCAAGATTCGTAGTCCACAAAGTTTCCATTGCTGCTACTGATTTATAGTACCGTATCGGAGTCCAACTTCCGGGTTTGTGTACCCCTCAACGGCGTTCGAGTTTTCAAAATGGCCGCCAGGTGAATAAGGCGAATCCTTTGTGATTGGTCTAACTGAATGACCGCTATCAATAGGGTACCTCAGGGATGACGTGTTTTTGTAGGCCAACCCGGAAGTTAGCAGCGCATGGGTTCCCTCGATCGTAAGCCAATGCATTTTTCCCATAAACTTTTGGAAAATAGCAAAAAATAAGCTCTGTGTTTAACAAAGGGTTATGACACTTACACGTCTTGTCTATCAAGATAATCTTTACAAGTTAACACAACATTTATACATTTTGAAGCCTAAATAAAGTCGTCAGATATAAAAAGCTAACAGTAGGCTATAAACGGACTACAGCACACCATGGTCGCGGATCAACGTCACCACCACCAAGCTTCCTCAAACTTTATTTAGAAAACAACTTTATTTAAAAACATGTTAGCTGATTATGATCTGCGCTGTGTATGATCCACTGTATAGAGCAATACTCTAATGGAATTAGTGGGCTAAAGTCATTCACATCTCGACTTTCTTCCAAATAACGCACATTTCATTCATAATATTATAAATACAGGCCTATAGTTCCTGCACATTTTTGTTTTTCTGAATTGTGTGAAATGGCTAATAAAAATAATACAAAACGATTATGTGGTCACCAAGGTGAAATGGTTTAGTCTTGACTTCTGGTCGTGAGTGACAATCTGTTGATTGTCGAGTGCCAAATAAACACAGAGATAGACAGGAAAAAGTCAAAGCCATCAGGTGCCCAATTTAGGAAAAAAAAAAGAAAAGAGGAGAAACGAGCAAAAGATAAAGGTATGCAACTATGTTCTCTCTTTATGATTATTACGGTATCCATGTCATGAACGAAGGGCTTATGTTAATAACTCCTAAGTTTGTTAGCCTTTTTGCTATGATGCTTGCTTATACAACAATAATTTGGTTTTAACTCCACAAACACGAGATCTAATTTCACCATAATATTGTGCTTTGCAACAAAACTTACAAGTTCAGTTATTATTTATTTCCATCAGTTGGGTTAATGTTAGGCCCTGTAATTAGCCAACGGAATTTTCAAATCTGTGTAATTATAATTTAAATCGGACTACTTTTCAAATTGTATTTCATAAACCAACATCTCAGACGTTATGTCAAAACGTTATGGGGTTTCAAATCAAAAAATGACTGTTACAGAACAGGGCGTTGATTTCATACATTTTCACTGTAGAGGACATCAGGACTTAAAGCATGTTTATCAGGCATTTTGGGAGACACAACAAGTGAATATGGAAATAAATTATACATCAATATTCCTATGAAATATTAGATATTATTATTAAAATGTTGCCAATTATTACACTTCAGTTTTTCACTGCGGTCAAGCCAGCCACCACCGCGAAATGCACGGTCAATCTAGCCGCCACTATACTTTGCGGTTCGCGCATACACTGGCTATTACGGTAAGACCGTCAGAGAACTTATCTGAAAACAAGTAATCTTCTGTCAAAGCGATTTCACATTCATTTATTCAGTCAGTCTGTCTGAATAAATGAAAATAACTAAATAAATACATATTTTACAGCCCAGTTTTACCTAAAAATGATAGTACACCTCACAGCCTGTCACTATGATATGCTGAAATCCAAAATAAATGTGTGCCTGAATAATAATAATAATAAAAACAGGCCTAAATAAATATAAATGAAAAAATATATATATTTCACAGCCCAATTTCACCTGAAAATGATAGTACACGGCGGACCCTGTCACTGTATGATATGCTGAATTCCAAAACAAAACAAAACAAAAGTCTCCCTGAGTAAAGGAAAAAAAAGGCCTAAATAAATGAATATAAATAAAAATTTAACAGGCCAAAGTCACCTGAAAATAGTACACCTCAGTCTGACACTGTCTGCTGCTGAATTCCAAAATAAAAGCCCTCCAACACTCATGTATATGATGTTTTGTCCATACATTCTAAAACTAAGAAAAGTCCTAGTTTCCACAGACCAAATTCACCTCAGATGGAGAGTACATTATCTCACGGTGTCAACTACACTGTTTCAGGACATTCTGATGTTGTATTCCAAAATAAAAGCCCCCCAAACTTCATATCTTTGCGCTGTTTTGTCTATACATTCAGAAAATCATAAAAGACCAATTTCACCTCAGATGGCGAGTACACCTTCCCACGGTGTCAACTAAACCATTTCAGGACATTCTGATGTTGTATTCCAAAATAAGAGCCCCCCAAACTTCAAATATACGCTGTTTTGTCTATACATGCAGAAAAAAAATCAAAAGAAAAGTCCTAGTTTCCACAGACCAGTTTAACCTCAGATGGAGAGTACACCTTCTCAGTGTCAACTACACCTTCTCATAGTGTCAACTACACCGTTTTTGGTCTGTGGAAACTAGGACTTTTCTTTTTATGATTTTCTGAATGTATAGACAAAATAGCGCATAGATATGAAGTCTGGGGGGGCTTTTATTTTGGAATACAACATCAGAATGTCCTGAAACAATGTAGTTGACACCGTGAGAAGGTGTACTCTCCATCTGAGGTGAAATTGGTTTATGGAAACTAGCACTTTTATTTTTGATTTTCTGAATGTATAGACAAAACAGCGCAAAGATATGAAGTTTGGAGGGCTTTTATTTTGGAATACAACATCAGAATGTCCTGAAACAGTGTAGTTGACACCGTGAGAAGATGTACTCTCCATCTGAGGTGAATTTGGTCTGTGGAAACTAGGACTTTTCTTAGTTTTAGAATGTATGGACAAAACATCGTATATATGAGTGTTGGAGGGCTTTTATTTTGGAATTCAGCAGCAGACAGTGTCAGACTGAGGTGTACTATTATTTTCAGGTGACTTTGGCCTGTTAAATTTTTATTTATATTCATTTATTTAGGCCTTTTTTTCCCTTTACTCGGGGAGACTTTTGTTTTGGAATTCAGCATATCATACAGTGACAAGGTCCGAGGTGTACTATCATTTTCAGGTTAAATTGGGCTGTGAAAAAAACAAACTATATATATATATAATTTTTATTTATTTAGGCCTGGTTTATTATTATTATCAGGTGAAACTGGGCTGTAAAATATGTATTTTAGTTATTTTCATTTATTCAGACAGACTGACTGAATAAATGAATGTGAAATCGCTTTGACAGAAGAATACTTGTTTTCAGATCAGTTCTCTGACGGTCTTACCGTAATAGCCAGTGTATGCGCAAACCGCAAAATATAGTGACGGCTAGATTGACCATGCATTTCGCGGTGGCGGCTAGCTTGACCGCAGTCTTTTACCAAAGGGGGTCTCGCCCAGGGTGTAATTCAATGTAGAACCGTCACTGGAAGTAGTCAATCAACCAGAAACTGATTCGCAATAGTACAACGTTTCTCTATGGTAAGTGTCACCTTAGTTTGCGTTATTTATAAGACGTGATAGCAGCGTCATTGTTATACTTTATGTAGCTTCCCTGTCAAACACATATATACTGAATAATATATACAGGTGCTGGTCATATAATTAGAATATCATCAAAAAGTTGATTTATTTCACTAATTCTATTCAAAAGGTATATTATATTTAAAATTTATATTATATTTATTCATTACACACAGACTGATATATTTCAAATGTTTATTTCTTTTAATTTTGATGATTATAACTGACAACTAAGGAAAATCCCAAATTCAGTATCTCAGAAAATTAGAATATTGTGAAAAGGTTCAATATTGAAGACACCTGGTGCCACACTCTAATCAGCTAATTAACTCAAAACACCTGCAAAGGCCTTTAAATGGTCTCTCAGTCTAGTTCTGTAGGCTACACAATCATGGGGAAGACTGCTGACTTGACAGTTGTCCAAAAGATGACCACTGACACCTTGCACAAGGAGGGCAAGACACAAAAGGTCATTGCAAAAGAGGCTGGCTGTTCACAGGGCTCTGTGTCCAAGCACATTAATAGAGAGGCGAAGGGAAGGAAAAGATGTGGTAGAAAAAAAGTATACAAGCAATAGGAATAACCGCACCCTGGAGAGGATTGTGAAACAAAACCCATTCAAAAATGTGGGGGAGATTCACAAACAGTGGACTGCAGCTGGAGTCAGTGCTTCAAGAACCACTACGCACAGACAAGACATGGGTTTCAGCTATCGCATTCCTTGTGTCAAGCCACTCTTGAACAACAGACAGCGTCAGAAGCGTCTCGCCTGGGCTAAAGACAAAAAAGGACTGGACTGCTGCTGAGTGGTCCAAAGTTATGTTCTCTGAAAGTAAATTTTGCATTTCCTTTGGAAATCAGGGTCCCAGAGTCTGGAGGAGGAGAGGAGAGGCACACAATCCACGTTGCTTGAGGTCCAGTGTAAAGTTTCCACAGTCAGTGATGGTTTGGGGTGCCATGTCATCTGCTGGTGTTGGTCCACTGGCTTTTCTGAGGTCCAAGGTCAACGCAGCCGTATACCAGGAAGTTTTAGAGCGCTTCCTGCTGCTGACCAATTTTATGGAGATGCAGATTTCATTTTCAAACAGGACTTGGCACCTGCACACAGTGCCAAAGCTACCAGTACCTGGTTTAAGGACCATGGTATCCCTGTTCTTAATTGGCCAGCAAACTCGCCTGACCTTAACCCCATAGAAAATTGTGAAGAGGAAGATGCGATATGCCAGACCCAACAATGCAGAAGAGCTGAAGGCCACTATCAGAGCAACCTGGGCTCTTATAACACCTGAGTAGTGCCACAGACTGATCGACTCCATGCCACGCCGCATTGCTGCAGTAATTCAGGCAAAAGGAGCCCCAACTAAGTATCGAGTGCTGTACATGCTCATACTTTTCATGTTCATACTTTTCAGTTGGCCAAGATTTCTAAAAATTCTTTGTATTGGTCTTAAGTAATATTCTAATTTTCTGAGATACTGAATTTGGGATTTTCCTTAGTTGTCAGTTATAATCATCAAAATTAAAAGAAATAAACATTTGAAATATATCAGTCTGTGTGTAATGAATGAATATAATATACAAGTTTCACTTTTTGACTGGAATTAGTGAAATCAACTTTTTGATGATATTCTAATTATATGACCAGCACCTGTACGTTTAATGCTGCATTAATAATTTGACCAGCAATGCATCTGCCTGATTTGATGCTAGTCCAATTTATGTCATAATTTCAATTATTTTAATGTGCTATGCATTGCGTTTTGAACCATGTTAAATATATTTGTAGGGCTGTCAATACCGGAAGAGGAGCATTCCACGGACACGAATCCATGAAACGCATTATTAGACAGTTTTCTAAGGATGCACGATTTATTAAAACAATTTAAAAATCATAATACAGCATTGCATAATGCTATCACTCTTGAATCTATGCTTACGCAGGGCAATACATCAATAAAAGTTTAAACCCTCGCTCTGAGTGTGCATGTTTTGATGTCCACATATTCTTGTTCAATAAATTACAGAGGCTGTAGCATTTCTATCATAAAGAAGTGGCCAAATAATATTATTATTATTATTATTATTATTACTTAACTAATATTATATTTTTAATTATGCTGGTTGGCCAAAAACAAGGATTTGATCTTGCTGTGTAAAAACAACAATCACCAGGCTTTTGGCGCCCTCTGCAGGCATTTGCTATAATATTTATTATGTAATTCAAGATTAGGAAATCTTGCCCCTGGTTTCACTGACAAGGCTTAAGCTAGTCCCTGATTAAAATGCATGTTTGAGCTGTTTTAAATGAAAGCAACTTATACTGACATATCAGTGACAGTGCCACTATTTTGTCTCAAGATGCACACCAGTAATGTTATTTTTTTAGTGAACGTTTATAAAAGATGCTTCAATATCCTAATTTAACTAAGGTCCAATCCTGGCTCAAATATGCTGAAGATGCTGGAAATCAATGAATTTGCAGGACATTTTCTGATTTTTCTGAAGAACAGAGCTCAGTTTAACTGCTCAGTCAGGACAAACAAGGGACTCATGAACATCCATCACAAAAACAAAAAACAGTCATTGATCATCCAGGTAATGAGACACAGTATTAGGAAAGAAGAGTATGTAAACTTTTGAACTGGGTAATTTTTATAAATTTGGGGGATCCACTGTATAGAGCAATACTCTAATGGAATTAGTGGGCTAAAGTCAGTCACATCTCGACTTTCCTCCAAATAACGCACATTTCATTCATAATATTATAAATACAGGCCTGTAATTCCTGCACATTTTTGTTTTTCTGAATTGTGTGAAATGACTAATAAAAATAAGTAATACAAAACGATTATGTGGTCACCAAGGTGAAATGGTTTAGTCTTGACTTCTGGTCGTAAGTGACAGTGTTGGGGGGATGGGAAATCTGTTGATTGTCGAGTGCCAAATAAACAGAGAGATGGACAGGAAAAGGTCAAAGCCATCAGGTGCCCAATTTAGGAAAAAAAAGAAAAGAAGAGGAGAAACGAGCAAAAGATAAAGGTATGCAACTATGTTCTCTCTGTATGATTATTACGGTATCCATGTCATGAACGTTAGGCCCTGTAATTAGCCAACGGAATTTTCAAATCTGTGTAATTATAATTTTAATCGGACTGCTTTTCAAATTGTATTTCATAAACCAACATCTCAGACGTTATGTCAAAACGTTATGTGGTTTCAAATAAAAAAAAATGACTTTCTTTTACAGAACAGGGCATTGAAGGGGGTCTTGCCCAGGGTGTAATTCAATGTAGAACCGCCACTGTTTCCTCGTTATAAAGAAAACTCTTAACGTAATACATTAAATCAGTATAAAGACCAAACTCGGCAAGACTATAAGCCTACCTTATTAATAAAGCATACTTCGTAGCCTACAGGCAAGCAGATTAAATCAGATTATGAACAAGATGTGAGGTTAGGAATTTTTCTCCCATAGAAAACCATTATAAAAACACTTGCAATATGTGTGCGTTGGTTGCATGTATACTGAGTTAATATCACTATCTCACTGCATTAAGCCACGTTAAGCATTTTCTTTTATAATAGGCTCTATGAGAGGAAAATTATGTAGAACCTATAGAATAGAGCCTTTCGAAAGGGAACTCGCACTACGTCTTAACGCATATGGGGAACGCCTCCGCGGGAACCGGTGTCTGAAACGCTGGCAAGGTAGGAAGGCATCAAGGCACGTCCGAATCCAACGTTAGCTTCACTTACTGTCTCCTGAGATACCTTCATCTGATCAATGTTTGAAGGCAGCATAGATGTGTCCCTCTTTCAGAGCTGCTGTGCAGCCAAAATTATATACCAGTTATCACTGTAAAGCTGCTTTGACACAATCTGCATTGTTAAAAGCGCTATATAAATAAAGGTGACTTGACTTGACTTGACTTCACTGCCTTTGATATCCCACAATCCTGTGCTTTCCATTCTGTTGAGCTAGAAAAATAAAGATGGCGTCCGAAAGTTGCGTTTGCTGGTCAATTTGTGTGCAAAAGTACATTTTTGACCAACATTTTCCACTTTTGATGCAATTTCTTGGGAGAAATTACTGTAGTAATTAAATATTTTAGTTTTCACCAGAGCTCGCACTATTTTAGATCATTAAACTGTCATGCTGCCTCAGAAGTCTGTCCGAAATCAGTTTCGTGAGGTGCCTTCATACGCAAACGCTGCCTTACAAGTCATTGCCCGATAAGGCAGCGAGGCAGCAAGTCAGCTGCCTAGGTTTTCGGATGCAGCCGCTATCAAATCATGGCAATTGTATTGACCGGTAACAGCCTATGATGTCACTACTAGTGCGACCCGAACGCACATAAGGATTGACTAGAGAACAATGCTGCGTCCCAATTCGCCTACTTCTACTATACCTTAAAAGTATGTACTCTTTTTGTGAACAAAATGTACATACTTTTGAGTGTGTAGCAAAAGAGTAGACAAGCTTTGGGACATACTATCACATCATACAATTGTGTCTTTGCTCTCTGTCGCATCCTGTCACCGTAAACTGGCCTGTCAATCATCTTACATCTTCCACCACATTTCATTTAGTTATCGGAGAGAAATGCAGTAGCAAGTTGATCTGCAGTCGTGGGTCTTTCATGTGGAGAACTCTCCTCATATGCATAATGATGCATTTAAAAGTTAATGGCCAATCGGATCTTTATAAAAGTCCACATTGGTATTGCAGATGAAATTTAACATGGATAACATTAAATAAATATTTAAAAACTGATTATTAATCACTCAAACCTATCACCGTCGGTCGCACATATCTGCCATGTTTTGTAGTTCTGAACTGAATCGTCATCCAAAGCGCAATGGGTTGTGGGCAATATTAGCCTTTATAGTGTGCACGGATCCACACTTCGAAAATCTACCGGAAATAGTAGACCATCCGGGGACTTTTGGCATACTCTTTTCAACATACTATGCTTTGGGACACACTTATTTTAATCTCACATACTATTTAGGATGGATGGTATGGACATTGGGACGGAGGGCAAGTCATCCTCTTTTCGTCTTCAGGGACTGTTTTGTTTGAAGCGCTATTCAAAGGTAAGAACGGCTGTTTATACAGATGTTTCAGTCAGTGTGTACATCCGTGTCATAGTCTGATAACACACTTGACTCATGCGTCTTTGTTAGAGCATGCGTGCCCAGTCCTCGATCTCAGATGCTTGAATTGGGCCCTAATAAAGCGCTCATTCAAAATGATCACTGGTTCTTTTCCCTGGATCTGAAAGATGCTTCCTTTCACATCCAGGTAGCCCCCCATCACAGACAATTCTTGAGATTTGCCTTCGAAGGGGTGGCGTATCGATACACGGTCCTTCTGTTCGGGCTATCTCTGGCTACCCGCACTTTTACGAAGTGCATGAATGCGGCTCTCTCCCCTCTGAGACAGATGGGCATACGCATACTCAACTAGCTCGACGACTGGCTCATTCTTGCCCAGTCGGAGGCGGAGCTGCTGTCACACAGGTCCCTCCTCCTCAGCCACTTAAAGTGCTTGGGGCTCAGGGTCAATTTTTCCAAGAGCTCATTGTCTCCCAGCCAACGTATCTCATTCTGGGGATAATTCTCGACTCAACCTGCATCAGGGCCGTAGTCTCGCCAGAGCGATCCCTGGCCATTCAGCAGCTCGCGGAATCTTTTACGCCCGGAACCTCTCTGCTGCTCAGAGTGTTTTAGAAAATGCTATTCGTAGGACGCCTCATGTCGTCGCTTCAGTCGAATTAAATCAGTTTGCCAAGGCGAGACGGCCGCTGATATAGCCCAAGACCCAACCCATTTTGGCGGGCTCAAGCGGGCTCGCGCCGTCATTGGTTTGTTTACTGAAACTCCACGAACCAATGGCTGTGCAGTTTCACTGCATGATTAAAAAAGGCTTCAGAATCGGTGAAAACAGGAATTTCCCCGTTGCGTCTTGCCTAAATGGCAGATGACGCAATACTCCGTTCCGTATCTAAGGGAACCGGGGTTACGTTAGTAACCGAGTATGTTTTCAACCTCTTTACCTGATTTGCTGAAATCGAGTGGGAAAAACAATAAGAGATATGTCTTGTATATGAATGTAAGTGTGTTGTTGTAAACTAGCAGTTGTTACAACATTTTTGCGTGGATATGCTTGCTAGCCTGTTGTAAAAAAGCTCCAAGCAATCTACTATTATTAGCTAACATTCGCTATTCTATTTGATGAATCTGTTGGTCACTTGATTTGTTTTAGTTTTGCCATCAGGTTGTGGCTACAGTGTCTGTGGTCAATAAAATGATCATAAAGTTTAAAGTCATCATTTCAGGTTAACACATTTTCTTTATTTTAATGCTTGTACGAGGTCGGTAAATTTAGTCTCATTAACGCATATAAAATTCATACTTATAAAATACACGCTGAGGCAGTCATGTGTTTCTGTGTGGTTGATAGTCTATAAAAAACAATTACACTTAAAATTAAAGTTAATTATAAATCACCAAATGTAAAGCACTGTCTAGCCTACGTATTCGGCTCTCTCTGCTCGTCTGTTGACTATAGTGCAGTAGTTATGTCACTTTAATAGCTTTTATGAGGAAGGTTTACGCTATGCACGTGAAATTTGGCATGCGAGAGATTTAAATAAAATAGGCTGTTGATCGCGTGCCATTGGTTGTGTTCTTCTGCGTTATTCATATCGAAGAGCATCAATTATTATGTTGAAGCTGCAAGCAGCGATGAAAGGGCCCTTGCACCCGGGCTCACCGCCACCCGTTGACCCCAGGAAAACAGTGAACAGTGGGCAACATGCATGTAAGCGAGTAAATACAGGAGAATTATGGCAAAGTCATTTCAAAGTGCCAGACTTTCTGCTGCCAACAGGTGGCGCATTGAGTGTAACTGAATATTGCAATGTTGATGTCTTCAGGCCAGGACTATTATCGAACAGGTGAAGTTGGAGCAGATCGGACTGAGTTACAACAACTTCCTGTTTCGTGGCGTTAATCGCATACTTTAGCACTTAGCCAAGTGTTGCATGATTTATCGTGTTTCTAACATGTTTGGTACTTCATGGCATTTTTAAATGTGTTTCTGGGAGTGAATTACAGTGCAAAGCATGCCATTCCCTGTTGCCCGCAGGTGGCGCTATGACTAACTGAATATTGGCATGTAGATGTCTTCAAGCCAGAACTCTTATAAAACATGTGAAGTTTGGGGCAGATTGGACATTGTATGCCCAAGTTACAACAACTTCCTGTTTCATGGCAAAACACTGAAATTTGTCAGGCCGCCACAGACACAGCCTTCAGCAAAAACTCAAGATCTTCGCAATTTAACGTCGCAAAGGCCTTTAGATTAGACTGACCAAATATGATGTTGATCTGATTAAAGCTCTAGGAGGAGTTTGTTAAAGTACAAAGTCTGGATATGGCAAAAACTGCAAAACTTTTGCAGAGAAAATTCAAAATATCTCACTTCCTGTTGGGTTTTCAGATTTTGCACCCGGGACTTTTTTGTAGGTATTGGGCTGTAACATGTATGTACCAAATTTCATACTTGTCTGTGAAACGTAGCGCGAAGGGCGCTTAATTGAAACTTTGTAGGTGGTGCTATAGAGCCATTTTGCCACACCTAATTCTGCAACCCATATTAGACGTAAATTTTCACCACTTCTGATGCGTGTGCAAAGTTTCATGAGTTTTCGAGCATGTTTAGGCCCTCAAAAATGCGATTCATTTTGGAGAAGAAGAATAATTGACCAAGCGATTACAATGCATTACAATAGGGTCCTCACACCATCGGTGCTCGGACCCTAATAAACGGAGGAAATCCAATAGGGTCCTCGCACTTTGGTGCTCTGGCCCTAATAATAATTAAAGCTGCAAGCTGCGATGAAAGGGCCCTCGCACCCGGGCTCACCGCCACCCGTTGGCCTCAGTAAAACAGTGAACAGTGGGCGACATGCATGTAAGTGAGTAAATACAGGAGAATTATGGTGAAGTCATTTCAAAGTGCCCAACTTCCTGCTGCCAACAGGTGGCGCTTTGAGCGTAACTGAATATTGCCATGCTGATGTCTCCAGGCCAGGACTATTATCGAACATGTGAAGTTTGGAGCAGATCGGACATTGTATGCCTGAGTTACAACAACTTCCTGTTTTGTGGCGTTAATTGCAAACATTAGCACTTAGCCAAGTGTTGCATGTTTTAACATGTTTCTAGTATGTTTGCTACTTAGTGGCATATCGAAATGTGTTTTCTGGGAGTGAATTACAGTGTAAAGCATGCCATTTCCTATTGCCAGCAGGTGGCGCTATGACTAACTGAATATTGGCATATAGATGTCTTTAGGCCAGGACTCTTATTACACATGTGAAGTTTGGGGCAGATCAGACACTGTATGATTAAGTTACAATAACTTCCTGTTTCATGGCGATAATAACATGCTTTAGCAGTCAGCTAGGTGTTGCTAGCATGATTTAGAATGTTTCTAGCATGTTTAGTAGTCAATTGCATATTTTAGTATGTTGCTAATAGTGCATCATATTGTTAAAAACGTCCTGTTGCCAGTAGGTGGCACTATAACTATAACCGAATATTGTCATGTAGATGTCTTCAGGGAAGGACTCTTATCAAATGTGTGAAGTTTGGGGTAGATTGGACATTGCATGCCTGAGTTAAAGCAACTTCCTCTTACACTGTATTAATAGCATGCTTTAGCACTTAGCTAAGTGTTTTGCTAACATTTTTTTCTAGCATGTTGCTAGCCTGTTTAGAACTTGCTGGCACATTTTAATATGCTGTCAGGAGAACATAACAGCATTAAACATGTCACTTCCTGTTGACAGCAGGTGGCGCTATGACTATAACTGAATATGGGCATAGACATGTGTTCAGGACAGGACTTTTATCAAGTGTGTGAAGTTTGGGGCAGATCGGACATTGTTTGCCTTAGTTACAGCAACTTCCTGTTTCATGGCGAAACATCAAAATCTGTCAGGCCACCAGGGACACGCCCTTTTACGAAAACTCAAGATCTTTGCAATTTAGTGTCGCACAAGCCTTATGATTACACAAACCAAATTTGAAGATGATCGGATTAAAACTGTAGGAGAAGTTCGTTAAAAAACGAGGCCTGAAAATGGCAAAAACTGCAAAAAAAAAAAAGCACAGGAAATTCAAAATAGCTGACTTCCTGTTGTGTTTAGGACTTAGCTCCAAGAGACTTTTTTGTAGGTAATGGGACTTTTCGTGCATGTACGTTTAACGTAGCCCGAGGCGCACACCGTTGAAGTTTTATAGGTGGCGCTATCGAGCCATTTTGCCCCACCCATTTCTGAAACCTATATCAGATGTCAATTTTCGCCAGTCCTGACGTGTGTGCAAAGTTTTGTGAGTTTTCGAGCATGTTTACACCCTCAAAAATGCGATAATGTTTGGAAAATAATAATAACAGCGATGAAAGGGCCCTCGCACCCGGACTCACCGCCACCCATTGGCCTTAGGAAAACAGTGAACAGTGGGTGAAATACCTGTAAGTGAGTAAATACAGCAGAATTATGGCAAAGTCATTTCAAAAGTGCCAGACTTCCTGCTGCCAACAGGTGGCGCTTTGACAGGTGGTAACCAAATATTGTGCTACAGATGTGTTCAGGACAGAATATTATCAAACATGTGAAGTTTGGAGCAGATCGGACATTGTATGCCTGAGTTACAACAACTTCCTGTTTTGTGGCGTTAATTGCATACATTAGCACTTAGCCAAGTGTTGCATGATTTAATGTGTTTCTAGCATGTTTGGTACTTTGTGGCATACTGAAATGTGTTTCTGGTAGTAAATTACAGTGTAAAGCATGCCATTTCCTGTTGCCAGCAGGTGGCGCTATGACTAACTGAATATTGTCATATAGATGTCTTTAGGTCAGTACTCTTATCACACATGTGAAGTTTGGGGCACATTGGACATAGTATGCCTGAGTTACAACAGCTTCCTCTTTCATGGCGAAACATCGAACTTTGTCAGGCCCCCACAGACACGCCCTTTAGGGAAAACTCTAGATCTTCGCAGTTTAGCGTCACAAAGGCTTTTAGATTAGACTGACCAAATATGATGTTGATCTGATTAAAGCTCTAGGAGAAGTTTGTTAAAGTACAACGTGTGGAAATGGCAAAAACTGCACAAATTTTGCAGAGAAAACTTTAAATATCTCACTTCCTGTTGGTTTTCAGACTTTGCTCCAGGAGACTATTTTGTAGGTATTGGGATGTTACATGTGTCTACCGAATTTCATACCTGTATGTGAAACGCAGCGTGAGGGGCACTTAGTTGAAATTTTGTAGGTGGCGCAATCGAGCCATTTTGCCACGCCTAATTCTGAGATCCATAACAGACGTAAACTTTCACCACTTCTGACGCATGTGTAATGTTTCATGAGTTTTCGAGCATGTTTAGGCCCTCACGAAAGCAATTCATTTGGGAGAAGAAGAAGAAATATAGCTGCAAGCAGCAATGGCGGGCCCAAGCCCGGTGGCACCGCCACCCCGGTGGCTTCAGGGCAACTGTGCACAGCGGGCAATAGGCATTTAAAACGGTTAAACATCAAAGGACTATGTCAAATTCACTCCACATTTACTGCACTTTAAGGTTGCGCTATAGAGCCCCTCCTCCCCACCCGTTTCTAAGGCTTTGCCTATGTCCACTGGATAACAATCCTGACGTGTGTCGAGTTTCATGCAATTTGAAGCATGCTAAGAGTCTCAAAAGCATCCAAAACCAATATTAAAGTTTGATGCGTTGCCAAGGCAACAGTGTTTGAGATATCACGATTCTTTTCAAAGGTCTACATCTGCCATGTTTTGACATTATTCTGATGAAGTTTGAAGCAAATCGGGTAAAAATAAGAGGGTGATCTCAAAGTTTGTTGAAAGTGACACACTTCCTACTGCCAGTCGGTGTCACTATAACTTTGACTCACAGTAGTCACATCCATGTGATCAGACTTGTACAACGAACACACAGCCGAAGTTTCATCAAAATCAATTAATGTATGCAGAAGTTATAACTCTTTCTGTTTCCCTTTTCTCGCCATAAATTCGTTCCCTTGCCACAGCCAAACCGTTTGAGATATCCAACATCCGTTTGCAATTAAACAACTGCAATGTCTTAGCACCAAGTTAAAAAAGTTTGGTGTAGATTGTATAAACCCTGTAGAAGAAGTAGTATAAAATTATAGCCTCTTTTTTCAAAAAATCTACATTCAAACCAAAATAGCTGATTTCCTGTTGGTCTGAGCTAATGAATGCAAATTAGAAAACTGTCCGGCATGATGAGTACAATATGTGTACCAAGTTTGGTGACTGTAGGAAAAACTAAACCCCCCACTTTTGTCAAAAGGTGGCACTACAGAGGCCTTTCTCCCTGCCCATTTATACAGTTTTGCCCATGTCTACTGGTCGACAATATTGATGTGTGTGTCGAGTTTCATGCAATTTGAAGCATGTTAAGCACCTCAAAAACACTCAAGAATATTATTGAAGTTTGACATGTTGCCATGGCAACAATATTTAGGATATCACAAATACAATCACAGGTCTACATCTGCCATGTTTTGACATTATTCTGATTAAGTTTGAAGCAAATCGGGTGAAAGTAAGAGGGTGATCTCAAAGAATTTTGAAAGTGACACACTTCCTGCTGCCAGTTGGTGGCGCTATAACTTTGACTCACAATAGTCACATCCATGTGATCAGCCTCCTACAACGAACACACAGCTGAAGTTTCAAAAAAATCAATCAATGTATGCAGACGTTATAACACATTTCGTGTTTCCCTTTTCTCGCCATAAATCCCTTGCCTCGCCACGGCCAAACCGTTCGAGATATCAAAAATCCGCTGGCAATTTTTCATCATCAATGTCTTGACTTTATGCTGACCGATTTTGGTGGTGATCAGATTAATCGCCTAGGAGGAGTATATCAAATTCCAGAGCATGCGTTTTTCAAACAACCCATAATAGCTGACTTCCCGTTGAGCTGGAGTATAACATGTATGTAAGCGAGTAAATACAGCAGAATTATGGCAAAGTCATTTCAAAGTGCCACACTTCCTGCTGCCAACAGGTGGCGCTTTGACTGTAACTGAATATTGCCATGTTGATGTCTCCAGGCCATCACTATTATCAAACATGTGAAGTATGGAGCAGATCGGACATCGTATGCCTGAGTTACAACAACTTCCTGTTTCGTGGCGTTAATCGTATTCATAAGTACTCAGCCAAGTGTTGCATGATTTAACGTGTTTCGAGTATGTTTGGTACTTCTTGGCATATTAAAATGTGTTTCAGGGAGTGAATTACAGTGTAAAGCATGCCATTTCCTGTTGCCAGCAGGTGGCGCTATATTATTGTCATATAGATGTCTTTAGGTCAGTACTCTTATCACACATGTGAAGTTTGGGGCACATCGGACATAGTATGCCTGAGTTACAACAGCTTCCTCTTTCATGGCGAAACATCAGATTTTGTCAGGCCACCACGGACACACCCTTCAATGAAAATTCAAGATCTTTGATATTTATCATCGCTAAGGTCTTAAGATTAGACTGATAACATATGATGTTGATCTGGTTAAATCTCTATGAGGAGTTAATTACAGTGTAAAACATGTCATTTCCTGTTGCCCGCAGGTGGTGCTATGACTGTAACTGAATATTGTCATGTAGATGTCTTCAGGACAGGACTCTAATAAAGCATGTGAAGTTTGGGGCAGATCGGACATTGTTTGCCCGAGTTACAACAACTTCCTGTTTCATGGCGAAACATCGAACTTTGTCAGGCCACCACAAAAATCTAGATCTTCGCAATTTAACGTCGCAAAGGCCTTTAGATTAGACTGACCAAATTGACATTGATCTGATTAAAGCTCTAGGAGGAGTTCATTAAAGTACAACATCTGGAAATGGCAAAAAATGGCAAGTTAATTCAAAATATCTGACTTCCTGTTCAGTTTCAGATTTTGCTCCAAGAGACTTTTTTGTAGGTATTGGGCTGTTAAACGTGTGTACAGAATTTCAAAATCTACGTGAAATGTAGCGTGAGGGGCACTTCATTAGGTGGCGCTATCGAGCCATTTTGCCCTGCCCAATTCTGAAACCCATAACAGACGTAAATTTTCACCACTTCTGATGCGTGTGCAAAGTTGCATGAGTTTTCGAGCATGTTCAGGCCCTCAAAAATGCGATTCACTTTAGAGAAGAATAATAATAAACGGAGCAATATCAATAGGGTCCTCACACCATCGGTGCTCGGGCCCTAATAATAATAATAATCCCAAAGAAAACAATAGGGCCTTCAGCCCTTTGGGCTTTGGCCCTAATAATAATAATAATCCTAAAGAAAACAATAGGGCCTTCGCCTTCGGCTTGGGCCCTAATTATAATAATAATCCTTGGGGGATCAAGAGGGCCCTGCGCCATTAGTGGCTTTGGCTTTGGCCCTAATAATAATCCTAAAGAAAACAATAGGTCCTTCAACAATGGGCTTTGGCCCTAATAATAATAATAATCCTAAAGAAAACAATAGGGCCTTCGCCTTCGGCTTGGGCCCTAATTATAATAATAATCCTTAGGGGATCAAGAGGGCCCTGCGCCATTAGTGGCTTTGGCTTTGGCCCTAATAATAATCCTAAAGAAAACAATAGGTCCTTCAGCCCTTTGGACTTTGGCCCTAATAATAATAATAATAATCCTAAAGAAAACAATAGGGCCTTCAGCCCTTTGGGCTTTGGCCCTAATAATAATAATAATCCTAAAGAAAACAATAGGGCCTTCAGCCCTTTACAGGGCTTTGGCTCTAATAATCCTAAAGAAAACAATAGGGCCTTCAGCCCTTTACAGGGCTTTGGCCCTAATAATAATAATCCATAGAAAAACAATAGGGCCCTGCGCCTTAGTGGCTTGGGCCCTAATAAATATAGCTGCAAGCAGCGACGACGGGCCCAAGCCTGGTGGCACCGCCGCCCCAGTGGCTTCAGGGCAACTGTGCACGGCGGTGTAGTGTCTGTTCAAAATTGGATCTGCCCGTCAAGTTAGAATCTTCAGAATGCTTTTAGCCTCCTGAACTGTGCATGTAAATCACGAATCGGCTCCGGCAAGTCCGGGACCAATTGCCCCATTGGCACCTTTGTTACCCCAGTAAAGAAAAACAGAACACATTCTCACCAGCCCCAGAGACTTCAAAGAGTCACCCTGGTGGGACTAAAGGTGATATGGTCACAGACACTGGCCACAACCCCAATACACACACACATACAGACACTCACAAACACGCATGGAGATTGTGAATGTACATTTATCCTCCAAATATGACTGTGCCAATATGTACCCGTCGCTGTATTTAAAGGTGCATGTATTTATCCCTAGTATATAAGCTTAGCTATGACTGTAGTTGTATTAGTTTTCTTCTAAACGATAAAACTCAAGTATAAACTGTATCTCACCTTTTATGTCTTTGCCATCTGACAAGTTTGGTCTCATTGTAAAGCTTTCGTTATGCTCTAATTGAAAATGTATGTCACATGACTGTAAAATGCATTCTTCTATTTTTAATGGTACTTTGAAGAAAATGTACTCAGATCGGACACTTCGCAAACCATGCAAATTAGGTCATAAATGGAGACAAAGAAAGAGTTTGCCCGCCAAAATCGCACCCTCATCATTGGCTGATGTATCCCAGGAGGCGTTCTGGCCTGTTGTCCTTAAAACACAACGACACGCATCTCTCATTGTCTCTCGATTGTCTCTCGCCACTTAACACACGTCTCTCCCGGACGTCTCGGCGACCGCGCTTCCATCACGCGCCCCCTCTCTTCGGGACGACCATCTTTTGGCAACAAGTTTCTTTGTCAAACCCTCTTCATCCGTCGCCCTAAGTCTTCACTCTTCATCGCCTAGGAGACGGACTCTTTTTCTTTCTTTTCCGGTTATCTTACTCTTAAGTTAAACCCTTGTTTGAAAATCCCGCCGAAGAACACCTTCTCGGAAAAGGACCAATCGCTTCAGCCGCACGCACCGAAACTCCTGCAGAAACACGAAACGACCACAGCACCTGAACCTATGCAAGTATAGAACCATTCTTTCCAAAGCGTTTTAAGCTCGATGTGTAAGCTGAGTTTCCTTGCTGGCTCTCAAAGGTTTTAACTGTTAGTAAGTTGCCATTCCTTTGATCACCTCTGTTTTCTTGACTTTACTTTCGTTTTCCATATATGTGTATTGTTTGTGTATGTCTAGTAGTATAGTCTCTGTATCCGTAGTTTCATATATTAAATACATTATATTCATGCTCGATTGTTTTTTTTGCTCATGCAACAAACCCAGGTCACTTTAACGTTTCGATCCAGTATCCTTGCTTTACGCATTGATGCTAGAATAGGAAGTCTTTCTCGTGGCCAGAGAAAAACCTTCCTTTTATAATCGGCTATGAGGAGCTAACGGTTTGCTGGACAAACTAATAGTTTCTCTAAATTATTATCAAACCAGAACTAATCATATATGTGATTGATTATAATTCGTTGTAATTAATTCACAATATATGTATAATTCCCTCTCGGGTCGGTATATGTATTATAATTAATCATAAAGCTTTATGATTTATTATATTCATATATTTCACCCATAAATTAATTAAATACCTGTACTGATTCGCTACAGATTATTTGGTGGAGAATGCGGGCACGTTTTAAACTTGGTTTTGTGTATGAGCAACCTAGAATAATTTTGTGTGATTTAATGTGTATATGCGCGCCTTATTGAGTGAGCCGACAACGCGTCCCTCATTCTGAAAAAACGTTAACAAGCTATTTGTGCCTAAAAACACTGTAGTCAATTGTTGACCGTAAAGTAAACTGCAGTCCAATTAATATTTCAAACTCGTATCTGCAAAAGGCGACAATCTTTTTGCAATATACAGTTAATATTAATTTCCGCTTGAATAAACGAATTGAATCGTATTCAGCGTAGTTTTTTGAAAAGGAGCTGTGACGAGTTTCTCACAGACTCTTTCTGAAGGCCTCATAATTGTAGCGCTATTAAATTTGAATTACTGTGTCGTCCAATAATTCAAAATAGCGTCTCGCTCCCTGGGTAACGTCATTGGCATAGCTAACCAATCACGTTACCTCTTGCAAATCTAATCTGAAAACAGTTTATCTGAAATCCGATTGATGTGTAAAAAAATTGGAGCAGCCACGACCTGATCCAGCGTGACTCGTAACAGCAGCGAAGAAATCCTGCAAAGTTACATATTCGTGTGCACTAAGTTTGCACAAACAGGGGTCCACTAATCCCCAAAATTGTGTACCCGTATTAAAGGGGCATATTAGTGTCCAGTAACCTGGCACCAAAGAATCCGCCGAGATTCCAAAGTTGTGTACCCGTGGTTAAAAGTTGTATATTAGTGTCCAGTAACCTGGCACCAAAGAATCCGCCGAGATTCTAAAGTTTGTAACCGTGATAGTGCAGTTAAATCAGCCGTAAGGGAATCAGAACCCCACAGACGCGCTAATTTAAAATATCACGAATTAAAGTAGGTGGATGCAGTACCTCTGACCAGACGCCAGAAGGCAATCTGTTCAGGTGTGCGGCACCCCTCCCTACTTCATTGTTGTGTGGACTCACTAACGCCATCGTGTGGACGTTCTGGGTTAACTCTGCTCTCCATACGTTGAGCTGAAGTGTTTCCAAATTCCTTTTGGCTACTTTAATCTAGCTTGCCGCTATAAATGTTTGTTGATGGTTATGCTTTTCAATCGTGTTTGGAATGTGGTTTACCGATTTAAATTTGATTTAAATACGTTTAAATTTTTAATTTAAATTAAGTTTCCCTTCCAACAAGAGAATTCACTTTCTGAAAGTGCTCCCCCTGGTGGACACTCCCAGATAAGTTAGTTCCCGTCTCTGAGTATTTGTCCCCTTTCCTGCTTTTCCTGTGTTCACAGATTTTCTCTGCTCTGTTATTTTATTATTCTACTTGATTTTCTTTCATTATACTCTCTTTCTCTCTTGAGTTTTTACTTTGGAAATTCCTTTCTTGTTATTACTTACTTTTTATTTTTTATCCACTCTTAGGTCTGTGTCCTGTGTGTGATTTGCTGGTAACAGCATTCTCACATCCAAGTTTCCCTTATTTTATACACTTATTTTTAAATTTAATTAAACAACATTTAATTGAGATTTAAAATTAAGTAGTGTCAATCAGTTGGCATTTTGCTCAAGAAGCAGTTCCCTTTAGGGAATTCTCCAATAGGGAAGACCTTCTCCTTTCTTTTTCCCATTCTGTTATTCTACGCACTTATTTAAATTCAATTGAACAGAGTTTAATTCAAATTTGAATCAAGTGCCTCTGAATTGTTTTTTACTTTGCCTTATTATTTTTCTTTTCTGCTTTTAGCTAATTCATTCTGACTGTCATTTTAGACCCCTATTCTTTTGTCCTACACACTTGATTATTTAAATTCAGTTTAAACAAGATTTAAATTAAGATTTAAATTTACAATTAAGCTGTGTTTGCGTGACCACTTGTGTATTTGCAAATAGGGCCCTCTAGCGACCGGTGGTGAGTTGACGGTTGTTCCAGTGAGTTCCAGTGAGCGGAGTAAACTAGCCTGGCGGATCTCTCACTGGCTGTGGGTGAACCTCGGTCACTTCTGACCTCGTATCGCGGGCAACACGCAGGGACATCAGCAGGTTGGGTGTGTCAGGTGCAAGGAGGCAACGAGTCCAGGTTGGCAACAAAGGCAATTTTGTTTAATTTCCCTGTTTCTGCACGACAGAACCGCCCTTTGAGTAACTGCCTGCGGGGTCAGACTCTGGGGTTGGGAAAAATACAATTTTGGCCGCCAATCTGGCCGTTGGCACAAACACCTTGCCCAAACACGCAATTGTGCTGAAAGTCCCTGTTTGAGAGGTTGCATCGCAGTGCAAGGTACAGGGTGCCGAGGAACACGGCAGCCAAGTGTTGGAACGTCTAGGAGAGGTTGCCCCCGCCACTGAGTTCTTGTCTGAGCAATCACAAATCACCCCAGGCCGAGATTAAGGACATACAGTCCCTTCGCTCAGTGAAAGCCACAGAATATTTGATATTCTCCAATCAGAAGTGTTGGCAAAACCCCTTTTGCTCTTAAGCCATACCATCCTTCTAGGTTTTATGACGCGACAGCGCCCTCGTCAGGCCCGGTCATAAACCCTTACTGTGGTAATAAGCTGAAGTTTCACTTCTCCCCTCTAGCCCTTCTTGTGGTATTTTATTGCTATTCTATTTTCATTCCTTCCTATTTGTTTACTGTTCTATTTCTCATAAATTGCAGCCATCCTGTTCTGTTCTGTTTTTCTACTGTTTGTCTCTTTTATTTCACATAAAGGCAGAGCCTGTGAGAGCCATCACGGAAGCTGAATAATAGATAGACGGCCGAGCAGCCAAAGTCATTAGTAGACTCGTAGAGCCTCCGCCTGTCAAGATCTTTATTTAAATCCAGCACTCGCCGACACAAATTAACCCACGTGGTCGTTCCTGGCCATCGACAATAAGTGTCTGGCCTATATTCCACTAACTGTCTGCACCAGTTAACTGGAACCACACACAAAGTTTAGCTAATTACGTATTACGTAACGCGCTAGTCCTGCGCGAGCTTGCATTGGTTCTTTTGTGCTGTCTTTCTCTCGTCAACAGTAAAGCCACTATGTCGCGAGCATCCAGCCCTGACACCCACTGGGATCATCTCGAGACCTGGTTGGGCGTCATGACCAACGCATTCCTGCCCAACGCCGCCGGTGACCTCCAGCACCTGAGCCGTGAGCAGTTGGACGGGGACCTAAATCGACTAATGGCCCACGATCCGACGCAGAGCTACAACCACAAAGAATGGGCCAAGCTCATTGGCGGACTTGCCCACAACCTCATTGCCCAAGTGAGGCTTAGCGAAAGGAGCAACGCTCTCCTGGAGCAGGAAGCAGCGGCGCTCAAGCTTCAGGCCGGGGAGGCCAGAAGAAATCAGGCCCAGACTCAACATCACCTCGATCAGCTACTCCTCGAGACCCAGGACCAGCGTGGGACAGCGGATGAATCCAACCCCGAGCTGCAAGAGGAGGTAGAGAGACTCCAAAAAGCCCTTGCAGAGCTCCACTTGGAGGCGGAGCGTAAAGAGCAGTTGGAAAAGGAATCCAGAGAGGAACTAACTGGAAAACTCCAACAAGAGGAAACTCTCCTAGCAAGAGCAGAGATCGAACTGAAAGAAAGGGACGCTAAGGCCCGGGCCTGCGAAAATCATCTTAAACAGGCCCGAAGTGAGATCCTTGCTTTGAAACAGCAAAGAGATTATTTAAGAGATGAATTGGACACTGTTCACAGAGAACTGAAACATTCTTATAAACTGCAAGGTGACTTGGGAGGGGAAGCACACTTCACAGAGTTTCTCCTGGCCAGTAGGCCCAGTCAACAATCCCTAGTTCAAAAGGGGGTTGAAAGTCCACTGCCCAAGATGCCACCCGCGAGCGGCCAAGAACCTTTTTCAACAGTAAAAGGGTGGGAGCCTCTCCAGAAAACCCGTGCCACTAGCCACGGCATGGCTCCCAAAGATCTGGACAAGCTAGCAAAGAATATCCCCACTTTCACCCCAAACCCAGCAGGGGGCGTTGACGTGCACGCGTATTTGCAGGACATTGACTTTCTGCTGCAAAATGTGGCCAACGTGAATGCATGGGACAGGTTGTACCTACTCCGAATCACGTCTAGCCGTGATGTGCGCAGCTTTCTAGATCGGCAGCCAGAAGCTGTCAAATCAGACTACCAGCAGCTGCGACAGGCTCTGATCAGAGAGTTTTCTGACCCTGAATCGGACCAAGGGCTCCTCGCGGCCATGGACCTTAAACAGGGCCGACTGGAAACCCCACAAGCGTACTACAACAGAATACGAAGGGCCTACTTCGGAGCACGTAACGAGCCAGGAATGGAGGAAGATTTCAACTTTAAGACTTTGTTTCTCCGAAATCTGCATCCTGCGGTGAGTCATCATCTGGGAGTCTTGGCCTGCCCACAGAGTATGTCTACTCAACAGCTGCGAGATTTAGCCCACAAGGCTTATTCTAAGCAAAAGGCTGCATCTGAAAAGACTGTTAAAAATCCAACCATTTACCCGGTCTCTGATCACTGTCCAGAACTGGCCCTAGAGGGCGCACACATGCACCACAGTGACAGACCGTTTTACAGAGAGTCAAGACAGTTCCCGGCCAACAGAGGGCAGCCTCACTATGAGGGTGTCCGTCCCAAGCACCAGACTGGGCGTTCTGAAAAAGTCTGGGACAAGTCCCGGTTACCCAGCAACCCAAAGGGCAGTGCCACATGGGAGGCCAGCCGGCGACCCAGAAATGGCAGATCTTCATCGGCCAGAACTTCAAGCCCCGACCGCCAAAGACAGAACGCCTCTCGACATGCACCGAACAAGCCCAAGTCCGAGCGTTCACAGGAGCAGAACAGTGCAGCTATGTCTGAGTCTGCAGAGATCCTGAAGGCCCTAAAAGAGCTGATTCAGGAAAAGCACCGCAAGGAAGACAAGAAAGACAAGCCAGACTCCTTATGACTAGGACGGAAACCTACCCCCAACGTCTGCCCTGACAAACCTCCGACAGAACCTCACACCCAAATCACTGCTGACCAGCCACTAACCACAGAATCAGTTAGCGCATCACTGAGTGACCGCGTCACCCAGCCACCTCAGCTGACAACTGCACACCCAGAACCAACCAACCCACGTCATCACACCGACGACCAAGACTCCAAGTTACCAGAAAGTGCTGTTCTGGTTGTCTGCCTCCCTAACGAACCACATGACACCAGCCCCACTTGCTTACCGGTCAGCACCCAAGCCCCGGTACCAAGACTCCTGGGGAACCTTATCGAAAAGGGGGTGGCCCGAAAGCTGTACATAGCCATCACTGTGGAAAATGATGTGAGAATTGAAGCGCTCGTAGACACCGGAGCAGATCTCACTTTGATGTCAACTAACCTCTTTGAAATACTCAGAGATAAAGCCAAGAGACAAAATCGAACTCTCAAACCACAAAGATGTGAGCTAAATGTGCAGTCGTACAGCCAAAATGAGGTCCAACTTGAACAAATAGCTCCCATTCATCTAACCATTGGGCCAATGAGCTTGGTACACCCCGTATACATTTCACCAATGGACACGTTTCCCTTGCTCATTGGCAAAGACTTGCTAGATCGCTTTGAGCCCCTATTGGACTTCAGACAGCTGAAAATTTGGGCTCAAGTACGAGAACCATTGCCCTTCCAGTCACCCAGGTCACCTGAGCCAGACTGTCAGGTCACAGAGGTCACGGGAAATCTTGCAGCTAGCCGCGGGAACCCCGTCTCAGGGCAAAGTTCAAGTTCGCCACTCTGCACCCTGCAACTCCCCACAGACTCTGACTCCTTCTGCCCCAAGGTCATAGCAGACCTGCAGCTGAATGGTTTAACAACGACAGACGTTGTTCTCGCACTGTGGGCAGACAACTCAGCGATCAGCCACACCCTGTTCGAGGCTCTCACTGGAAACACACCGGACCTCCCATTTGCCAACAAGCGCACACGTTTCCCTTTAGACTGTCGCCTGTCAACCATGACGACAGCCAAGGGCATCTGCGCTCTGAACTTGAAATGGAACGGCCGCCTTCTAACCCATTACTTCCTGGTCCTTCGGGACCTAACGCATGACGTCCACATTGGAGCAGACCTCCTGATCCGCCTCAAAGCTCATGTGGACATTATTAATGGGGTAGTGTGGGCTCCAATGACTTTACAGTCCCCTGTTGTTCCCGTCAACACTGAAAACCTCATGTCTGGCCAGACCATTCCAGAGGTCTGCTTCCTGGTCAACGAACAGGAAGTTGTAGTACCCGCTTACACCAAAGGGGTCGCTGTTCGGCTCAACATGAGACGTGGTCAAACCCTAAACAACAAGCTGGCTTTCTTCCAACTTTCACCCGAAGGCGTGGAACTTGGACTCACTCTGGAAGCCACCCCCCTCACTGAAGTATCATCCCGTGTAGTCCATATTTTATTCAACAACTGCACGGCTACCGACCTCAGAATTCCCAAGGCCTACCGGCTTGGATGGCTAGTGAGTCATGACTTCCATGATTTTGAACTCATGTTACCAGTCATTGGGTCAATACCAGCTGCAATGATCCCAGAAGGGAGCTCAGACAACACAGTGTTCACAGCACCCTTCAAGACCATCTCCATCACTTCCGTCATGCCGGTACCCACAGAACAGGTGTGCAGAACGGAGCTGATGGAGGACCAACACCTTGCGGTATACACAGTCTCTAACCAGCCTGCCTGTGATACGCATGAAAGCATTGCACCTCTGACAGCCAACTTGACAGATGACACCACAACGGAGGAGCCATTCCCAGGGTTTGAGTCTCAAGTCCAACAAATTCTGAAAGATGCAGATGCCCTACAGAATGATGCAGACCGTCAAAAACTCAGACAGGTCTTGTACAAATTCAAAGCGTCATTTGCAAAAGACTCTTTAGACTGTGGCCTCACTAACCTTCACACGGTGCGCATTCCAACACACCCAAGTGCTCCTCCCACCTTCGTCAGACAGTACAAAATTCCCCTCGCCTCACATGAACCAGTGCAGGAGATTATTCGTTCCATGGAAGAAAAAGGTGTCATCCGCCCATGCAACAGCACCTACTCAGCCCCCATCTGGCCCGTTCTCAAACCAAATGGCAAGTGGCGACCCACCATTGACTACAGGAAATTGAACCAGCAAGTGCCACTGTCACGATGGCCCATGACACAGCTGGAGCAGGAACTACCCAGAATTAGAGGAGCCACTATCTTCTCTACGCTTGATGTGGCCTCAGGATTCTGGACTATACCTGTACATCCAGATGATCAACACAAGCTGGCTTTCACCTTCGGCAACCGACAGTACACTTTCACACGGTGCCCATTCGGCTATGCCAACTCACCAGCTGAATTCAACATCTTCCTGAACAAAGCATGTCCGGATGCAAGAATGAGAGGGAACCTTATCTACGTAGATGATGTTCTCATGAAAAGCACAACTGTGGCTGACCACCTGATAGAAATAGACCATGTTCTGAACCAGCTAGCCACTGCCGGTGCCAAGATTGCCCTCCACAAAGGACAATGGTGCCGGACCAAGGTCGATTACGTGGGTCTACTCATCGGTTCCCAGGGCATTGAACCGCAGTCCAGCCGCATCCAAGCTATTCAAAACATCAAGCCTCCCACTAATGTCTCAGGGCTACGCAGTTTTCTAGGTGTGTGCAACTACTCACGGCAGTTCATAGAGAACTACTCAGACATTGCAAGACCTTTAACTGCTCTGCTGAAAAAGGACTGCCCATTTGTTTGGACAGCAACCCAAACAAATGCCATGAATGAACTGAAACGACATTTGTGTACAGCTCCATGTCTGGCTTACCCGGATCCACAGAAGGAGTTCTACTTGGAAGCTGGATTCTCCAAGGACTGCCTGAGTGCTGGCCTTTACCAACGCTATGACCAAGACAAAAGAGTTGTAGCATATGCCAGCAAGACACTGCTGTCACCAGAGTGTAAATACTCAGACTGTGAAAAGGCTTTGCTCTGTACTGTATGGGCCATCCAAAGATTCTCCAACTACATCGGAGCGCAAAAGGTTATCATAGAGACCTGCCACCAACCTGTCACCTTCCTCAACAGCCAACGCATCCGAGATGGCGTAGTCACCAACTCACGCATCGCCACGTGGCTGATGGCCCTCCAGGGGCGCAACGTTGAGGCACGATATGCCCAAAACCACAAGTCTGCACTGGGTGACGGCTTGGCTGCTTGCCAAAACTGCTCCGATGACGCACCAGCTTCGACACTGGAGGTAGAAGTACCCCAACAACAACAACCAACCTGTCACAAGTACTTCGACGAGAATGCGTGCCAAGGTATGCCCACTGCCTACGTCGATGGATGTTCCTACAACCATGAGGGCATCCTAAAGGCAGGTGCAGGGGTGTTATGGTTAAACGACCAACCCTGCCCACCACAATACTTCAGGTTGGGTCCCCAGTCATCGCAGTATGCTGAAATAGCAGCTATTCTCATAACCCTCCAAATCGCATCGACCCATAACATCAAAGAACTCCTCATTTGCACAGACTCAAACTACGCCAGACTCAGTTTCACATGCCACCTTCCGGGCTGGAAACAGAATGGCTTCAAAACCGCAAACAACAAGCCGGTCAAACACCAACACCTTTTCCAAGCATGTGATGACATCACTCAAACACACGACATGATTGTTTACTGGAAAAAGGTAAAAGGACACTCGAAGCAACCAGGCCTTGACAAAGACTTAAATGACCAAACTGATGCCCTTGCCAAGACTGGCGCACTACATGGTAATCTATGGTCACCCCCAGCCCAATCACCCACCCTTGGTGTGGCAGCAATAACCCGCAGCCAACGAACTGGTCCGACAACGATCCCCACCTCACAGCCACTTTCACTGGCTCCACAAATTTCCAACAATGACATAGCTGACCTCCAAGCCTCCGATCCCTCCATACAAGCTATAAAAAACCACCTCTCAGACCCCTCCAACCACCCGATCACGCAATCTGACTACACAGCCTATCCCGGCCTCAAACGACTACATGACGTCAAACACATGCTGCGTGTGAAACAAAACATTCTATGGTATGCCCCTGATGACATCACTGCACCAAGGCTTGTAGTGCCACAGAGCCAAAAGGGGGTCATGCTAATGTACGCCCACGACGCACCATGTGCTGGACACCATGGCGCCAGAGCCACTTACGAGACACTGAAACAAGTGGCATACTGGCCCGGCATGCAGCAAGATGTGGCAGAGTATGTCAGGGGGTGTTTGGTTTGCTGTCAGTTCCAACCGGCAAACCCAAATCACAGAGCTCCACTGCAACGCAGAGGTGTCACATTTCCTTGGTCGGACCTCCAGATAGACTGGGTGGGACCCCTGACCAGATCGACAAGAGGTAACAGGTACTTCCTCACGGTCGTGTGCCAATTTACCAAGTGGGTAGAATGTCTCCCAGCGCCTAACGACACAGCCCAGACCACGGCATACCTCCTGATAAACCACATTTTCACCAGGTTTGGACTTCCACTGAGAGTCAACTCTGACAGAGGTACTCATTTTACGGCCGAGATCATGCAACAGATTTGGAGACTTCTGGGTATACAAGCCCAATTGCACATCAGCCATCATCCGATCTCCTCAGGCCAAGTGGAACGGTCCAATCAGACTGTGATTAGCATGCTGAGGAAGTATGTGTCGGCCAACCAGAAAGACTGGGACGTGAAACTCCCTCTGGTGCTCATGGCCATCAGAGCCACTCCGCAGGAGTCAACTCGGGTGTCTCCCTTTGAACTAATGACTGGGCGACAGATGACTCTGCCGCTGCACCTGCTGTATCAACCTGGAGACTCCAGCCTGGTCACCGCCTACACCACTCACCAGTACCTCGACGAGCTACACCGACACCTAAGAACAGCGTTTGCTTTTGCCCAACAACAACTTCAAAAAAGCGCAGAGGGCCAGAAAGCATATTATGATCGCAAGGCGTCACACCAGGAACTGGATGTAGGTGACAGGGTCTGGTACTACCATTTCGCCCAGCCACCCAAGACAGCCTCCAAGCGGCTGTCAAAGAAACTTCTTCCCCACTGGACGGGACCTCACGAGATTGTGGACAAACTCTCCCCGGTGGCGTACCGAATCAAATTAAGCCGGGGACAGAAAGAACCAAGTTTCAAATGGGTCCACCGTAACCAAATTAAGAGACATGTGGCTGCTGACAGAGAAAGGCGGGGAGGGGCCAATGCAAGCTAAACTCAGTTGCAATCCTCAGAGCGAACAGATTGTCCTCACCAACCAAGGACATCCCTCGCTGACCAACTGTGTCTCTCTCTCTCTCTCTCCCCCCCCCTCTCTATCTCTCTCTCTCCCACTTTTCTGTACCAGGATGCTGCTGTGGATCACACTCTTGTGCCTCCTGCCAACCGGAGGACAGCCGCAGTCAGACATCACATCCCCAGGCCCAGCATCAGGCATTGTACTGAGGGAACAACCTGGACTTCTGATCACCAACTGCCGGACCTACACTCAGAAAGTGTACGTGCGGCTTGATCCCCGCAATGTCTACAGAGCCCACTACCCCAGCAGAATTGCACAATACAGCTGGGCAGGTGCCCGATGGACGGAGGACTCCCTCACTCATGCAGAGGCCGATATCAAGCACATGCTCACCCAGCTGGAGAAAATGACTGTCACACAAGCTGAGTTAAGTGGACATAACCGACGCACTAAACGGTTTTTGGGAGCTTTGCTCGGAGCCGCCGCTGCCGTCGGGACCCTGTTTAACCTCGGCGTGTCTAGTGTCAATGCAGTGAGCCTAGCCACCGTAAGACGGCATGTGGCTGAGATTCAGACCGAGATTCCACAGCTGAGAGACCAACTCGCAACGCAGAGTCAGACCCTACAAACCATCGGCAAAACCCTGAAAGGCACTGTGGTGGTTCTCAATACCCACAGTGTCATGCTGAACCAAACGGTGAACTCAATGAAGCAACTGTTCACCGTCTTCCAAAATGACTTTGCCCAAACTCAGCTGGTCACCGCTCTGATGTCAGACATGCTGCGGGAAGTGAGCTCCTCCATGGACAGCTTGGCCATGGGTAGGATTCCCCCGTACCTTGTGCCCCTGAGCCTCGTCCAAACCGTGCTGGCCTCTGCCACCATCAGACCCACAGACCCTTTTCAAACCCACCTCGCCTACTCTCTGGGTAGTGCCATCCTACTGCACGTCGACCCCGAACAGAGTGAGGTGGCCTTTCTCCTAAATCTACCCATCATTGAATCAGATAACATTTACCGACTCAAAGACATCGTCAATGTCGGGTTTTGGCAAGGTAACACCCATATCAAGATACACACGCCCGATGTGGTAGCCTATCACGACAGCAACCCACAGCTGTACCTGGCTCCCAATTTGCGCATGTGTACTCTGACCAAAGACATTCACTACCTCTGCCCTAGCAAGCCTTTCCTCAGAGACAATACTGAAGGAATCTGCGGGTTGCAGCCCATGATCAGCGACTCACGCTGCCCTGCCGAGGCCAAGCCTCGCACCCAAGTCATCGGAACCCGAGCAGAGATTGTGGGCCATCGATGGCTCGTCAACACCCCCACTCGCACGGCCACCTTGACCTACGATCAGCATGACACTGCCACTCGCGTCAGCTTGCCCAACCAAAGTATGTGGATTCAGGTACCCCCAGGTGCCATCCTCCACCTCGATAACCTGGCATTGTACCATCTCCCAAGCGAAGAGTACCAGTCAGAACTGGAAATCCCAGCCTTTTTCAAGAATCACAACCTCACCTTAGATCCAGAACTGGAACTGAGGATTGAGAAAGGGGGATCCCAGCTAATCGACATTACTCCTATCGATACAGCCCTCCAAGCACTGTCCCGACTGCCCATCCTGACCGGCTCACCTATAGCCCAGGCTTGGACTGCTGCCGACACGGCCCTTTGCTTCTCCCTGGCAATCGGGTACGCACTGACACTGGGCCTGGCCTTCATCCTGTTCAAGAGGCTCAAAGGGATGCGAGAATCCATGGACAAGTGCCTGCCTGCCCTTCCGCGAGGTTTCAAGAGAAAACCAAGGAGAGGAGGTACCAAGACGGAGAATATGCCAAACCTCATCGAGATGGACCCCTGTTCCGAGGAACCAAAGGCTGAAAATGAGTAGGAACCATCTGCTGCTTGACCATCATGATCCATTTGCCATCCGACTCTTGCTACCGTCCAACGAGGTCCACACGGGAACTTCGTCGGCCGAAAGGGGGACTGTAGTGTCTGTTCAAAATTGGATCTGCCCGTCAAGTTAGAATCTTCAGAATGCTTTTAGCCTCCTGAACTGTGCATGTAAATCACGAATCGGCTCCGGCAAGTCCGGGACCAATTGCCCCATTGGCACCTTTGTTACCCCAGTAAAGAAAAACAGAACACATTCTCACCAGCCCCAGAGACTTCAAAGAGTCACCCTGGTGGGACTAAAGGTGATATGGTCACAGACACTGGCCACAACCCCAATACACACACACATACAGACACTCACAAACACGCATGGAGATTGTGAATGTACATTTATCCTCCAAATATGACTGTGCCAATATGTACCCGTCGCTGTATTTAAAGGTGCATGTATTTATCCCTAGTATATAAGCTTAGCTATGACTGTAGTTGTATTAGTTTTCTTCTAAACGATAAAACTCAAGTATAAACTGTATCTCACCTTTTATGTCTTTGCCATCTGACAAGTTTGGTCTCATTGTAAAGCTTTCGTTATGCTCTAATTGAAAATGTATGTCACATGACTGTAAAATGCATTCTTCTATTTTTAATGGTACTTTGAAGAAAATGTACTCAGATCGGACACTTCGCAAACCATGCAAATTAGGTCATAAATGGAGACAAAGAAAGAGTTTGCCCGCCAAAATCGCACCCTCATCATTGGCTGATGTATCCCAGGAGGCGTTCTGGCCTGTTGTCCTTAAAACACAACGACACGCATCTCTCATTGTCTCTCGATTGTCTCTCGCCACTTAACACACGTCTCTCCCGGACGTCTCGGCGACCGCGCTTCCATCACGCGCCCCCTCTCTTCGGGACGACCATCTTTTGGCAACAAGTTTCTTTGTCAAACCCTCTTCATCCGTCGCCCTAAGTCTTCACTCTTCATCGCCTAGGAGACGGACTCTTTTTCTTTCTTTTCCGGTTATCTTACTCTTAAGTTAAACCCTTGTTTGAAAATCCCGCCGAAGAACACCTTCTCGGAAAAGGACCAATCGCTTCAGCCGCACGCACCGAAACTCCTGCAGAAACACGAAACGACCACAGCACCTGAACCTATGCAAGTATAGAACCATTCTTTCCAAAGCGTTTTAAGCTCGATGTGTAAGCTGAGTTTCCTTGCTGGCTCTCAAAGGTTTTAACTGTTAGTAAGTTGCCATTCCTTTGATCACCTCTGTTTTCTTGACTTTACTTTCGTTTTCCATATATGTGTATTGTTTGTGTATGTCTAGTAGTATAGTCTCTGTATCCGTAGTTTCATATATTAAATACATTATATTCATGCTCGATTGTTTTTTTTGCTCATGCAACAAACCCAGGTCACTTTAACGTTTCGATCCAGTATCCTTGCTTTACGCATTGATGCTAGAATAGGAAGTCTTTCTCGTGGCCAGAGAAAAACCTTCCTTTTATAATCGGCTATGAGGAGCTAACGGTTTGCTGGACAAACTAATAGTTTCTCTAAATTATTATCAAACCAGAACTAATCATATATGTGATTGATTATAATTCGTTGTAATTAATTCACAATATATGTATAATTCCCTCTCGGGTCGGTATATGTATTATAATTAATCATAAAGCTTTATGATTTATTATATTCATATATTTCACTCATAAATTAATTAAATACCTGTACTGATTCGCTACAGCGGGCAATGGGCATTTAAAACGGTTAAACATAAAAGGTCTATGTCAAATTCACACCACATTTACTGCAGCAGCTGGTGCCCATATGATCACAAACCACAACAGCCACATCCATGATCATTTAACATGACCAGAAGCATAACAAAACAGGCTAGGAGCCTGATTATCTGCAGTAGGTGGAGCATCAAGGTTAAGTCTTGCCAAAGCCACTTTTAATTTAGCATGCAGAGAGCTTGCTGCTAATGTCGGCTCACTGTCATGATCTGAACTCTGTACACTGTTTGAACGCAATGATACTGGGCTTACTGCTCTCTCTGCAATGCCAGGTTGTTCATCAAAAAAAGAGTCTGATGCAGATACCAAAATTACATTGTAAGACTTGATTTTCCTGCTAAGACAAAAACTGAGATCAAGCACCCTGCAATAAAGCAATAAAACTCATCTGGAGAGAAGATCTCACACTCCGTCCTTTGCTCCTGACACAAGTCACTGAAAGTTCTCCAATAAGTATAATGTATCTGGTGTATCTATTGTTTATTCCTTTCACGTTTGGTATCATTTTAAATGTCTCGGTGCGATTGGTAAAATGGTTCATTGGTTCAATTTCACAGCAGTCACTGGTATTATGAAGAAGATTGAAAACTAAGGAGAATTCTGTCCTCCTTTCTCCCCCCAAACAGGTGTTGGTGTAATAAATATTTACAACCCTTTTGTTCTGGTCATCTGTAGCCAGAAGCCCCCGTGCAGAGATGGGTGAATGTCTGAAGACATTCACACATCACTGTGTGTATATTTCTTTGAGTAATTGATGTTATGCATTTATTATTTCTGAATTGGCTTCTAATTGTCTAACTGTAATGTAATTGGCATGATACACTTTTACTTGACAAATAAAATGTTATATTTGGTTTATTCTGTATTATTTTTGATTCATTACTTCTAGTAGATTAAAGCGAAGGTATTACCGCAAATCTGTGTTCAGGATTGATCATACGGAAGGTTTAATAGATGGAGCATAGGGCACATCAATTAAGTCCATTTCGATTTCTGACTATCGCTGCCTTAAATAAGTTGCAGTTTTCGTAAATATATAAAAACTATGCTTTTTGTTAAGAGTAAGCAGAGCTCAACCGACTTAAAGGTAGATATTTACCCTGCATCCAATGTTTAAGGTCAGAACTGACGAGTTTGTGTCTGAGAAGAGCATTCAGTCGGCCGAAGTGACTTTTCTAAAGCGATACCGGGACCGCAGTGAACGAATAATTGAAGATATAAGGTAATCAGAATAATCAAAAATCTAAATGAATGCATAACCAATGATTAATTTCTAATTGGAAACACAACCTAAGAGTAATAATCAATTACAATTGGAGTCACTTCACAGAGGCGCTGAAAAAACATACACGCGTTAACCTTCGCCCAGGCCGTCGGATTCCGTTTTTGGGCCTATGCGGGGTTCCTTACAACATCAAAATACACCAGAATACTAACCACGCACACCTGCACATCATCATCACACTCATCACCAGCAGTATAAAGGACTCTCTTTCACACGCTCATTGTCCGGTCTCGTTAGCATCTTACCTGTATGCTTACCTCAAGGACTCCAGTCTTACCTCCATGCTTACCTGTCTCCAGTCTGTCTCCTGTTCTCCTCTTGTGTGCTTCGTCTTCGTGTGTGAAGTCCAGCTCCATTGTTGTGTCTGGAAACCTGCATTCAGCCATCCACCTTCACCTACAAAACAAAGGACAGTATTACCACTCCATTTATCACCATTCACCTGAAGATTTGCCATTCACTCACCTGCTAAAGTGTTGTTCTTCTGGTTGTGAAAATAAACACCTTGCTTTTATACATCCAGTGTCTCTGCCCTTCTGTGATTGTAACAGAAGACCGGACCATAACCGACTCACTCCAGTATGAGCAACACGGACCCATTTCAAGAGCTCGTCGACGCCATGCACCGTACATTCAACGCCAACCCACCAGTGATCACTTATGCACAACCCAGCACCTCTCCTTCGCCGACAGCATACGCCAGTCCCATGGCTAAACCGGCGCCCTTCTCAGGATCAGCGGAGGACTGCAATGGATTCCTGCTACAGTGCTCGCTGGTCCTGGAGATGCAACCGCACCTGTACCCGGATAATCGTGCAAAGTGGCGTTCATCATTTCACAGTTAAGCGGCAAAGCACTCTGATGGGCTGAAACGCTCTGGACACAGAAGAATGCGGTAACCCAGTCACTCACCAGTTTCATCTCCCATTTCAAGGAGGTTTTTGGAAAACCTGCATGGGATTCATCAATTGGTGAGAAACTTTATCATTTAAAACAAGGATCTATGACTGTGAATGAATCACCACCTACCGTCAAGGATTGAATCCACGCGTGCGGTTGCATCTCGCTGCATACGAGGACACCATCGGGCTCGAACGCTTCATCCAGCTATCTATACGCTTCGCCACTCGTATGCAGTCAAGTCTCGAAGAGCACCAGGGCCAGCAGAAAAAGAAAAAGAAAGAAAGGTCAAATCTCTGTCTCTGTCAAAGAAAAGTCAATCATACGGTCGGACCCATTCAACTTCAAGTTGGTATCCTTCACGTTGAACAACTCCATCTGCTGGTTCTGGAGGAGTCCACCGCTGACGTGATCCTAGGGTGCCCATGGTTGGAGCAGCACAATCCTGTTATCTCTTGGAAAACCGGTGAGATCCTGAAGTGGGGCGACAACTGCTTCCCGACCTGCTTCTCGACCCTACCTCAACCATCTTCTCCACGCTCCAGGCATCTCTCCCTCTGTGCCACCTCCATTGAGAGCCCGGTCGAGAAGCGGTCTGTGGACATTCCACCGTGCTACGCCCACTTCAGTGACGTCTTCTGCCCGAAAAGAGCCTCTAAGCTGCCTCCACATCGGCCATGGGACTGTGCCATCGATCTGCTTCCGGGTGAGCCAGTGCCCCGAGGAAAGATCCTACCCTCTGTCACTACTGGAGTAGAAGGCCATGGAGGAATACATCAAGGAGGCTTTGGAGCAAGGTTACATCTGCCAGTCTACTTCCCCTGCTGCTTCGAGCTTTTTCTTCGTAGCTAAGAAGGACGGAGGCTTGCTGCCTTGCATCGATTACTGGTCCCTCAACAAGATTACTATCAAGTTCCATTATCCCCTTCCTCTCGTCCCAGCTGCTCTGGAACATCTCCGTGGTGCCACTGTTTTCTCCAAGTTGGACATCCGCAGCGCTTACAACCTCATCCGGATACGTGAGGGGGACGAGTGGAAGACTGCCTTTGTGATCCCTACTGGCCACTACGAATATCTCATCATGCCGTATGGATTAGTCAACGCCCCCTCCGTATTCCAGGATTTTATCCATGAGGTGCTCCGGGAGTTCCTGCACAAGTCAGTTTTGGTATACATCGACGACATCCTCATTTACTCCCGGAGCATGGCCGAACATCGCCAGCACGTTGCGGAGGTCCTGCAACAGCTGAGGGAGTACCACCTGTTCCTCAAGACAGAGAAATGCTCCTTCCACCAACCCTCAGTGCAGTTCCTTGGCTATAACATCAATAGCAGTGGCATCCGGATGGACGAGGGGAAGGTGGAAGCCATCAAGAAATGGCCAGCACCATCCACAGTTAAAGAACTTCAATGCTTTCTAGGATTTGCCAATTTCTATCATCTCTTTATTCAGAACTACAGTATCATCTCCAGTCCACTCACCAACCTCCTCTGCAATAGGCCCAAGTCTCTGTCCTGGAACCCAGCTGCCACCAACGCCTTCGAGACCTTGAAGAAGGCCTTCACCACTGCTCCTCTCCTCGTTCACCCCGATCCAGACAAACCATTCGTTGTGGAAGTGGACGCCTCTACCACCGGAGTTGGAGCAGTTCTGTCTCAGCAGCAGGGGAACCCAAGTAGACTCCATCCATGTGCCTTCTTTTCCCGCAAACTCAACCCGGCGGAAGTTAATTATGACATCGGCAACAGGGAACTTCTAGCCATCAAGTTTGCCCTGGAAGAGTGGAGGCATTGGTTGGAGGGTGCTCAACATCCATTCCTCGTGTTGACTGATCATAAGAACCTAGAATATCTCCGTGATGCAAAAAGACTCAACCCAAGACAAGCGCGGTGGGCGCTTTTTTTCACTAGGTTCAACTTTACTATCTCCTATCATCCCGGTCCAAAGAATGTCAAGGATGATGCACTATCCCGTCTGTACAGTCCCGAAGAAAACACTGAAGAACATGAACCCATCCTACACGAGAAACTCATAGTAAGTCCCATCACCTGGACCGAAGAGACCTTACCCTCCTCCAATGCCTCCGCCAACACTCCGCCGGGTTGCCCACCAGGTTTGCTTTACATCATTCGGACACGGCGCACTCCCCTCATCCACTCCACCCACACGTCACTGGGCACTGGCCACCCTGGGGTCAATGAAACCCTCTCACTGCTAAAAGAGCGTTTCTGTTGGCCGAATATGGCATTTGACGTCAGAAGGTACGTGCAGACTGCTGGAGACTGCTGAGCTCATTTGATATTCAACAGTGCTTTGATCTGCCTGCATTGACACTATTCTTTAAGAGCTGCTGTGCAGCCAAACAATGTACCAGTTATCAATGTAAAGCTGCTTTGACACAATCTACATTGTAAAAAGCGCTATATAAATAAAGGTGACTTGACTTGACTTGAGCTCATGTTCAACCATATCTTCAGGTACTACGGAATCCCGGAGGACATCGTGTCAGATAGAGGGCCCCAATTCATCTCCAGAGTATGGAAAGCCTTCTTCTCTCTCCTAGGTGTGACCGTAAGCCTCTCGTCTGGATACCACCCTCAGACGAACGGGCAGACGGAGCGGAAGATCCAGGAGATTGGCCGCTTCCTCCGTACCTTCTGTCACGGTCACCAGGACTCTTGGAACCAGTTCCTGGGTTTGGCCGAGTATGCACAGAATTCCCTGCGGCAATCCACCACTGGTCTCACACCCTTCCAGTGCGTATTTGGATACCAACCCCCACTGTTCCCCTGGTCAGGGGAACCATCGGACGTTCCTGCTGTCGACTACTGGTTCCGAGAGAGCGAGAGGGTCTGGGACTCTGCTCATCACCAACTCCAACGGGCACTGCACAGACGCAGGATGACAGCTGACCTTCGTCGTTCCAATGCTCCCAACTACCAGCCAGGATAGAAGGTCTGGCTGTCCACCAGGGACATCAGGCTGCCGTGCAGGAAGTTAAGTCCCAGATTCACTGGCCCATTTACAATTGTGAAGCAGATCGATCCTGTCACTTATTAACTCCAGCTCCCCCCAAGCAGATCGATCCTGTCACTTATTAACTCCAGCTCCCCCCTGAGTATAGGATTCACCCTACCTTCCATGTTTCACTCCTCAAACCTCACCACCCATCTGTTTATGTTTCCACAGAGCCTGGCGATGGCGAAGACTTTGTCTTCGTATGTGAAGTCCAGCTCCGTTGTTGTGTCTGGAAACCTGCATTCAGCCATCCACCTTCACCTACAAAACAATGGACAGTATTACCACTCCATTTATCACCATTCACCTGAAGATTTGCCATTCACTCACCTGCTAAAGTGTTGTTCTTCTGGTTGTGAAAATAAACACCTTACTTTTATACATCCAGTGTCTCTGCCCTTCTGTGATTGTAACACATGGGGTGTTGACATTTATACTCGGCAAAGATACGAGCACCAGGAAGAGACTCCACTAGATAAGTTACTTTAAGATACTTTTCTCATCTAGTTTTTTTTCTCTAAAGAGACTCTGCCTCCCTTGCCTTGACTGATGGCAGAAACCGTACAACACACAAACATCAGAAATTCATTAATCTTAAATTCTGATCCTAACCCATATGTTTCTGTTAATGGGTGAAGATCCTCCTTTGTGCCCTTTGTGCCAGAATCCATTATCATTGAAGCATATTTTGATGGATTGTGTTAGTTTGAAATCTGTTAGAACTCTATTTTTCTGTTGACTTTTCTAAAAAGATTTTTAATGAAGTGAGGCCTGATTTAGTTTTAGAATTTTTATCTAAGATCAAATTTAAAAATTTAATTATATACTTTTTTTCCTTATATATATATATATATATATATATATATATATAAAAATCTTGTTCTTGCCATGAATATAGCCGAGGTAGCTCGCATGGTGTTAAATCATAAACAAACAATAAAATTTTGATCCTTGCGGCTTTTATTTTACATTCATTTCATGCATGCAAATGAATAAAGTGATGTATGGAAATTTGGCAGTTCAATGAAGTATAGAATTTTTGTAATAGCTACAAAAATGAAAATGGGCAAATGTGGGATCACAAAGAAATGAAATCTTTTTTTTTTTACAACAATTTGTATAACCACGGAGATATGTGTGTGTGTGTGTGTGTGTGTGTATGTATACATATACACACAAACACTACCGTTCAAAAGTTTGGGATCGGTAAGATTTTTAATGTTTTTAAAAGAAGTTTCGTCTGCTCACCAAGGCTGCATTTATTTAATTAAAAATACAGTAAAAACAGTAATATTGTGAAATATTATTACAATTTAAAATAACTGTTTTCTATTTGAATATATTTTAAAATTTAATTTATTCTTGTGTTGGCAAAGCTGAATTTTCAGCATCATTACTCCAGTCTTCAGTGTCACATGATCCTTCAGAAATCATTCTAATATAGGCTGATTTGCTGCTTAAGAAACATTTCTTATTATTATCAATGTTGAAAACAGTTGTATACTTTCTATTCATCAAGGATTCCTTGATGAATAGAAAGTTCAAAAGAACAATACTGAACTCAAAACACCTGCAAAGGCCTTTAAATGGTCTCTGTCTAGTTCTGTAGGCTACACAATCATGGGGAAGACTGCTAACTTGACAGTTGTCCAAAAGACGACCATTGACACCTTGCACAAGGAGGGCAAAACACAAAAGGTCATTGCAAAAGAGGCTGGCTGTTCACAGAGCTCTGTGTCCAAGCACATCAATAGAGAGGCGAACGGAAGGAAAAGATGTGGTAGAAAAAAGTGTACAAGCAATAGGGATAACCGCACCCTGGAGAGGATTGTGAAACAAAACCCATTCAAAAATGTGGGGGAGATTCACAAAGAGTGGACTGCAGCTGGAGTCAGTGCTTCAAGAACCACTACGCACAGACGTATGCAAGACATGGGTTTCAGCTGTCGCATTCCTTGTGTCAAGCCACGCTTGAACAACGACAGCGTCAGAAGCGTCTCGCCTGGGCTAAAGACAAAAAGGACTGGACTGCTGCTGAGTGGTCCAAAGTTATGTTCCCTGATGAAAGTAAATTTTGCATTTCCTTTGGAAATCAGGGTCCCAGAGTCTGGAGGAAGAGAGGAGAGGCACACAATCCATGTTGCTTGAGGTCCAGTGTAAAGTTTCCACAGTCAGTGATGGTTTGAGGTGCCATGTCATCTGCTGGTGTTGGTCCACTGTGTTCTCTGAGGTCCAAGGTCAACGCAGCCATATACCAGGAAGTTTTAGAGCACTTCATGCTTCCTGTTGCTGACCAACTTTATGGAGATGCAGATTTCATTTTCCAACAGGACTTGGCACCTGCACACAGTGCCAAAACTACCAGTACCTGGTTTAAGGACCATGGTATCCCTGTTCTTAATTGGCCAGCAAACAATGCAGAAGAGCTGAAGGCCACTATCAGAGCAACCTGGGCTCTTATAATACCTGAGCAGTGCCACAGACTGATCGACTCCATGCCACGCCACATTGCTGCAGTAATTCAGGCAAAAGGAGCCCCAACTAAGTATTGAGTGCTGTACATGCTCATACTTTTCATGTTCATACTTTTCAGTTGGCCAAGATTTCTAAAAATTAAGTAATATTCTAATTTTCTGAGATACTGAATTTGAGATTTTCCTTAGTTGTCAGTTATAATCATCAAAATTAAAAGAAATAAACATTTGAAATATATCAGTCTGTGTGTAATGAATGAATATAATATACAAGTTTCACATTTTGAATGGAATTAGTGAAATAAATCAACTTTTTGATGATATTCTAATTATATGACCAGCACCTGTATACATTCTCCTTTTACATACATATATATTCTCTTCTCACACACATACATTCTACTTTCACATACATATATTTCTACTCTCTCACACACATACATACATATTGTACTCTCACACACTTACATTCTCCTTTCATTCTTTTATTATAAATAATAACTATGTATGAAGAAAATGTATGCATGTCAGAAGAAAACGTGTATGTAAGAGAAGAATGTCTGTGTGTGTGTGTGTGTGTGTGTGTGAGAGAGAGAGTATAGTGGAAACGGAAGGAGTATAATGGAAACAGAAGGCAGGTCAGGCGCGATCATCACGTGACGTTCAGTTTCTCAGCGCTGCCCTGCCGACTTGATGCATTTTGTCTATGAAATACAGGTTATGTTTTATTTAATCTATAAAATCGTTGCTGTGCTGTAAATCATTTTAGTAGTCATAAGAGGGACCTTGTGTCAAAATGATTGATCGTGACCTCTGACCTATCTGACCCTGTGACCTCTATGGGGCCACCCACTACGTTCAATGATGTTCGAATGAAATTGTTTTACAAATGCTTATGAAATATAAAACACACAAAATGAGTTTCATCAAGCAGATGAATATTCATTTTAACATTGTCAAAGCATAAGAGGTTTTTGTGGACATGTCCAGGCATGTTTTGTTGAGGCTTTCCATATACATGACTATTTTTCTATCCCTTATCCCTAAACTCCCACATCACAATAATTCAAACAGTTGATTAGTATAATTTAAAAAAAAGTTGTTTTGCACATGGGATAGTTTTTGTTTCAATTCAAAAAGTTAATTGAAAAACATTTTTAAACTTTTTAAAAGTTTATAAATAAAATGTATAATTATATGACATGTTGTATAAAATTAAGTGTGCTTCTAAAACAGTATTAAACATTTATTTATAAAACAACACATTTTTCAGAGAGCACCCTAGTGAAAAAAAAAAGTATGCTAAGTATACTTGCAGCAAGACTAATTAGTATATTTCAAGTGTGATAATGATTAGTTAACTTAAAGTGTGCTATTTTGAAACAACTAATTTTGTACTAAGTATATTTTAGTTGTAATTAAGTTGTATAAAAACACAACTTTAAGCATATTTAGTGTACTTTTGTGTGCTAAATTGGAACAACTTCAAGTATACTTAGTACACTTTAAGTATATGCCTGTGTAGGGACTAATTACATGCTTGATTAGTGATATTAAAGTGTACTTAATTTGTGTTATAAATATACTTTGTGTTATAAGTATACTTTTATTTGTGTTACAAGTACACTTTATTAGTGATTTAAGTACATTACAAAATAATTACGAGTTTCTTCCGAACACACAAGCAATATACAATGAATATATTATTTTACAGGTAATAGTATATACTGTATGCTTAGGACCTTTGGCTTATTCCAAATACTAAAAATTACACACTTTGCAGTCAATAACAATACACTTTGTTATTACTTTTACTTTGTATAATATAGTCAACATTTGAAGTTGATCAAAACCTTTAATCAAAGTTGTCCTAAAACCTTCTTCTTAGGACAACTTTGCTGAACTCTTTTGATCCACTTTAAAAGTTGACTACTGTACTTAGAATTACATAATCTCACACAATACAGTATAATTGTGCTACTATTTAAATAATATTTAACAAATTACTTAGGTGACATTTTCCCAAAGTTGAATGCATTTGTTTTTAAGGCCATTAAAATAAATAAAATGTAACAACATCACTAATGAAGAGACATTTCATTAACAAATCCAATGGTTTTTATTTTAACTTAACATAGATTCAGCAAAACTTACCATGTTTTATTAAAGAAAAAAAACTTAATGGACCAATGGTGACCCTCTATACACAAATACAAATTACACATTATATTCCATTTTCTGATGAGCTGCTCATTATTGTGTCTGATGGCCGCTTACACAGTGACCGCAGAAACTCGTGAAGAACAGCATCTGTTAACAGAATATACAAAAGATATGAGGTTAGACAGCAACACTTTATTCACGTTTACAATAGTCTGTCTGAATCCTACATTGAACCAATACTATTTTTGAACAGTAAATGAAGATTAGCAGCAGGAAACTGTATCAGTATGGTATGGCGATGTTGTTTTCGGTATATAGTCAAGCATGCAACACTTTATGAATTAATATCGTACAGACCAATCATATGAACGGGGCGTTTTGGTGCTGCATACAAACATGTGCCATAAACCACCACACACAAACTCAAAAAGGAGATATTAAGCCGAAATCGCGCTCTCCGTTTGTTAAAGGGAAAAAAATGATTTAAAAAGTTTGTTAACTGGTAGACTACAACTTACCTCCAAATAGCAGCACTTTTCTCCGGTTCTTTCAGGATCGCGTAGGCCATTAAATTCCAAGCCGGTTGTCGTCGCCATCAAAGTCAGTCTGCGATATCACTTGATTGAACTGGACAGAATTCCCAAGATTGAGCGATGTATTGCGCTTTCAGTGTTTTATTAAATAAATTATACATTGCGACAATATAATTCAACTGAGTGACTGAGCGAGGGGGATTCAGACGAGGACCGTGATGTCAGCAGTTCTGATTGGCTGAAGGCAGTGAGCAACAAAATCTGATTGGTCACAGACCAAGTTGAAGAGACATTTGAATTCCGAAGTCTCAAGTTTAACCACTCAACATATTTTTTTCGCATGTAACGTTACTTGTGGTGTGTTAAGTAATATAGATAATATAATATAGATAAGTCTAATATAGATATGTGTGTATGATTGTAAAATGATTCTACCAGTGTCAACTTATTAAACATATTTACTCATATTTGGCAATTGTAGGCTACACTGCATATATTAAAAAATGGGCTTTTAATGCATTAGTCATACTGAAATAAATAAGCACAAGTAATAAAATGAATTCCAAGGATGAATAAGTAAACTTAAAAAATATACTCAAATTTAACTTCAAATACACTACAACTTCAGGATATTAAATAATGTATTTAAATATACTTCCAGTGCATTGTTACAATGATCGTTTTCAGCACACAGTTAAAATATACCTCAAATATATTTTTATAAAGTGCAAATAAATACACTTTTAAAAAATGAACTGAACTTACACTTCAAGTATATTTTTCTAAAATATATTTTTTAGAAAATATACTAAAGTACAATTATTTTAAAGTGTGTTAAAAGTTGTATTGTGAAAATATGATGCTAATATACTTTTTATATATTTAAAGATAGTACATTTTTTTGTTAGTATATTTGCAATGTACTATAGAAAAAGGGAATATATTTAAAATACAATAAAGTATACTTTTTTTCACTAGGGTGGCCATGTTTGGCCACCAGAAGCGTTCCTTTAGCAGAGAGAGGGTTTCATTGCCCCCTGGGTGGCCAGTGCCCAGAGATGTGTGGGAAGAGTGGATAAGCGGAGTACGTTGAGTTCTGGTGATATACTGTAGTCCGGTTGGACAGCCCGGCGGAGTGTTGGCAGAGACATTGGTAGAAGGTATAGAGGTCTCCGACCATTGGATGGGGCTTACAATTATATTTTCTGGAAGGATGGGTTCAGGGGTCTCGTTGGTCTCTTTTGGAGCATAGGGATGGGATAGAGCATCAGCTTTCACGTTCTTGGGGCCAGGACGATAAGAGATACTGAAATACATCCCTGCTGCTGAGAGACCACCGCTCCTACCCCGGTATGTGAGGCGTCTACTTCCATGATGAAGGGCTTGTCGGGATCAGGATTGATGAGAAGCGGTGCGCTGGTGAAGGCTTCTCACAAGGTGTTAAATGCGTCGTTGGGAGCTGGAGTCCAGGACAGAGACTTGGCTTGGTGAATACAGTGGCACCGCGGAGATGTTCCAGAGCCGCTGGGATGAGGGGAAGAGGAAATCTGAACTTAACAGTGATCTTATTGAGAGCCCGGTAATCAATACAAGGTCGCAAGCCTCTGTCCTTCTTGGCCACGTAGAAGAAGCTTGAAGCAGCAGGAGAAGTGGATGGATGGATGTAACCTTGGTTCAAAGCCTCCTCAATGTACTCCTCCATGGCCTTCTGCTCAGGGATGGAAAGTGGATATATCTTTTCACAGGGCACTGACTCACCCGGAAGCAGATCGATGGCGCAGTCCCATGGCCGGTGTGGAGGCAGCTTGGAGGCTCTCTTCGGGCAGAATACATCACTGAAGGGGGCGTAACAAGATGGAATGTCCACTGACTGCTTCTCTATAGGGCTTTCGATGGAGGTGGAGAACACAGGAAGGCACTCTGGAGGAGAAACAGGTGGTTGAAGTCGTGGGAAGCAGTCAGGAAAACAGGTGTCGCCCCACTTCAGGATATCCCCGGTGGTCCATGAGATGATGGGGTTGTGCTGCTCCAACCATGGGCGCCCTAGGATCACATCAGCGGTGGAATCCTCCAGAACCTGTAGATGAAGATCTTCCATGTGAAGGATTCCAACTTGGAGTTTGACGGGACCGGCACACATGTTGACTGGTTTGCGGCCAAGTGGCTTGCCAGTTACTGAATGGATCTGGTAGACTGCCGGCGCGGGGATTGTCTTGAGTTTGAGCTGACGGCAGAGGGCACCAGAGATAAAGTTGCCGGCTGACCCGGAGTCAAGGAGTGCATAGACTGGAATGGAAACACTGACAGCAGTAAGTGTTACAACAGTGGTGAGCGGTTTCATCTTCTTAATGAATGGTATGACAGCACTCACCATGGGACGAGGAGGACGAATGGGACATTTAGATTTCACATGTCCAGATACACCACAGTACAAACATAACCCTCGGGTCAGCCTCCTCTGCCGTTCAGTGGGAGTCAGACGATTATTTCCTAATTGCATGGGTTCAGGTACTGGTTCTGGAGGGCTGATGGACTCTGGCTGACGAAGGAAGGGAATGCATAGCAGCTGGTCCTGATGTTCTTCTAGACATGACTGCATACGAGTGGAACCTGATGGATAGTTGGATGAACCGTTCGAGCCCGATGGAGTCCTCGTATGCAGCGAGATGCAGCCGCACCCTGGGGTCCAGACCCTGATGATAGGTGGTAAGCAGGGCTCGTTCGTTCTAAACTTGAGGGCATAATCATGGACAGACTTAGATCCTTGTTTTAATTGATAAAGTTGCTCACCCACCACTGAATCACCAATGGGTCTTCCAAAAACCTCTTTGAAATGGGTGAGGAAATTCACCAGAGACTACGTTGCGGGTCCATTTTGCGACCAGATGGTTTCTGCCCACTGCAAAGGGGAGATAATGAAAGCTACCTTGGATCGGTCGTCAGGGTATAATAGCGGCTGCATCTCCAGGACCAGCGAGCACTGTAGGATGAAGCCCTTGCAGTCCTCCGCCGAGCCAGAGAAGGGCACTGGTTTGGCCATGGGACTGGCATACACAGGTGGCAAAAGAGAGATGGTGTTGTTGGCGGAAGTGAGAGCCGGTGAAGGAGTAGGAGGATTGGAGATGAGTGTGCGGCGAAGCGCATCCACAAGATCTTGGAAAGGGTCCGGTGAGCTCATACTGTTTGTAGTATGGTAACATTGGTCCGGTCTTCTGTTATGGACAGAGGAGCGGGAGACATCGATGCAAGAGCATGGGAGTAGCAGTCCTAGTGTCAATCGAGACCGGACAGTGAACTGAGGTGAGTGCTGTGCTTAAGTGTCTGGTGGTGATTGCGTGGTGATGGGGATCAGGTGAACGTGGTTAAAACTCGGGAGAGGGAGTGCGATGTGATTGGCTGATGGATGTGCCTGGCGGGTCTGTGACAGTATGCTATATATACACATAATCTTTAACGTTGAGCAGTGTTGTTGAAAGAAACTAATTGTTAAGGGTGAAAATGCCTTTCGCAATAGATCAAGAGTGAATTTCTGTATGCAATATGACACTTTTCTTACACGATGTCACTGCTTTCTTAGTTACTAGGTCTCTTGAATTTAGATGCCAGAACTTTGATGTTAACTTTGTTACCGTCCTCAAACTTTAATGTATGCATTGCTTTCAGTGCAATGGTTAGATATGTCTTAGTCGTAATCGACAACCAGACTTACTTTTCGTGTCGACGCTTCATGCAATCCCACATCGAAGAGATGGATAATTGCACTACAAGAACTATTAATTTAATTTCTTAGTAACTAGGCCCTTTGAATTTTTTGAAAATATCATAACCGTATAAAATATTCTCATTGAGTTTTGTGTTCACATAATTTGGCTTTTATTTGTTGGGGAAAAAAGCAATGTCAGTAGCTATTTTCAATATCTATTTATTTGAGTAAAAAAAAAAAAGAAAAAAAAAAAAGAAAATTTATATAAACAGTTGAGACACACTTAGCTGGTACAACTATTTAATGTCATGTTGGATGCTAAAATCTGGATTCTGATCTAAAGCTTTACTGAAACCTTTCAAATGATGTGAATAATGGTATATTGTATAATACATGTTGAAAGTGTGTATAATACATGTTCACAAGTGAAAATGACCTATTCTTTTCTTTGTTTAATATGAAACTTCAGCCGGATCCTTGTATCACATGATTGTAGCATGTCTGAAACTTTAAAAATAAGACCTATTCCAATGCCACGGGAGAAAGAATTTTTGCTAATAGTTTGTCAAAAATAAAAACAATGTGCTAATCTGGTTTAGTCGTATTTAAAAATCACCACTTTTTCTTAAAAACATTGTGTCAAACGTATTTGGTAGCATGATATTCTTGTTTCATCATGTATTTACTTCATATTTCTCAGGCTAATAAAAGTAGCATAAACCAAGAAATAATAAAAGCACATTTTATAAAACAATGAATGGCATTGTGTCAGAACAAACGGGTATGAATATACATTTGCTTTTAACTTTTTATTCATACTTTAAAACAAGATTATCTTAAAAAAAAAAAAAAAAATGTAATACAGTATTTGATTTTTGGTAAAACTATCTTACATATCTTACATAGTAATGTGTTTTCACCCATTGTCATGAGCCTTTGGCTATCCTTAAAGGTTTCATTGTGTGAGGAACTGTTTTGGAGCAAGGTAATATCTAATTGTTAAAAACATTGCAGAAAACAATTTTGTCAACATTATTCGTTTGTTTTATATTTACTAGGAATTGAAACTTTATGGAAATAAGAAAAGTAAAATCATATAGATCTATGAGCCATGCGTCAACTAAAAAATGCAAGTTTAAATGTATGGTTTTTAAAACACAAAGAAACATATTTAACAGATATACTAGGTTTTAACAGCAAGGACATTTTCTAATGCAGAGTCTGATGTGAACATGCCTGGTAGGGAATTGGCCTAATCTTTGGTTTTTAAGGGGAATTAAACAATCTCACGAGACTGACTGACCCTGTGGAGTCGCATCTTCTGAAAGACCCTGGCATGTGTGGATTCACTCAGTTGAAAAATGTTGTTTGTAGGGTCACTTTTAAATCGTTGGGGGTCAAAGGGCATTCTTCCTGACACACAGACATTTTTAAAATTGCACATATATTTTTGAGTAGATAACCGATGTAATATATTTTTGTATATTTTCAGTGAAGGGTATGTTTCACAGTGACAAATGCCAACTTATGCCATTCTAGATCATAGATAGTACAGAATGTCAGATGCAGAGTTCAGGCACAGCAAAATAGTATGACAACATATGACTTATTTGAAGTTTAAAGTAATATCATGCTTTGAAATAAGATGAGTAAAATTAAATATTCACTCAAGATAAATTTTTTCATGGGAGCAACACAGAGGAACATCTGATCTCTCTCTCTCTCTCTGAAAATGTGTGATTTTCTTAAAGATACGACTTAAACTAAACAAGAGCAATGTTGAGCCCTCGTTCTGAGTTACGTGCGAGTTGTGAGGCTTCAAACACACAGACACCTTCACTTTTGGATTTTTTTAAAAATCAACTTAAATAGTTGCAGTTTATTTTAAAAACATACAGATTTCTTAAAACATTGTGTGTCTCATGGGCAAAAATGTTGCTTGAATCTTTTTTGTATTAATGAGATTTAAGATGACTAAGTACAAGTTTTTGCTTTAAACTTTGAAACATGGAATACTTATATACATACATATAAATAATACTTTAGGTTAAATTCAGGCAAAATCATTTCCACCGTAGGGCATCAGATATTATCCCGATACAGTAGACTTCTAGGAAGAATATTTGAATTTAATTAAAACTTTAAAGAATGGATTTAAACAACCTTTTAATTTTAAAAGATCATATTTAAGATTGTGCTTTGAAATAAATTTAATACAGAAACATTCACTCTGGAAAGGAGTTAGCGGTCTTAACATATGTTGTGACAGAAGCTCAACTGTCTGACTCCACCCTCCCATCTCTCATTCACACTAGAGTTTATTCCTAGGAGGATCTGGGAGTGTTTTGTTTATAATACAACTTAAACTATTTACTTTTTATTTTTTATCATCAAGAACTACTTGTTCAGCTCTCTGAAAACGTAAGGTGTTTTCATATTTATAATTATTTATTTATTTATTTAGCTAAAACTAAACTATGTTTAATTTGTTTAAATATTTTTTTTTTTTTTTAGTATCATGTTTGAAGTTACACATTTATTTAGAATCATTTCATTTAAAATAGAGATAAGTTCCCTTTTACAGAACCAGCCTGAGACTTCACAGGTTCTCTTTCTGAAAATGCATGGTGATTTTTCTTAAGGAATTATTGAAAATGTTACACAATGTGTGAGACTCCAACATTTTACACATACACTGATAAATAAAAATTATACTTTAGGTTTTAAGTCAGATAATCAGTCTTCTAGGAAGATTTGACTTAAGACTGTTTAAAAGACGTAATTTAAACTTTTAAATTTATGCTTTTAAATAAAAGTTAGCACGGACAAAACAATGTTTCATCCACCCCCTCTGTCTCAGTTTTCACAGCACGGTTGCATGAAGTTACTTGGAGAGAGATTTTTAGACTTCAACTTTATTGCATTCTGCTATTCATGTTAAGGACATCAAAAAAAGTAAGGAGTGCTTTTTCCCCTGCTCTGAAAAATATGTGTTGTTTTATAAATAAATGTTTAATACTGTTTTAGAAGCACACTTAATTTTATACAACACATCATATAATTATACATTTTATTTATAAACTTTTAAAAAGAAGTGAATGTTTTTCAATTAGCTTTTTGAATTGAAACAAAATCTATCCCATGTGCAAAACAACTTTTTTAAATTATACTAATCAACTGTTTGAATTATTGTGATGTAGGAGTTTAGGGATAAGGGATAGAAATATAGTCATGTATATGGAAGGCCTCAACAAAACATGCCTGGACATGTCCACAAAAACCTCTTATGCTTTGACAAAGTTAAAATGAATATTCAATTACTTGATGAACCTCATTTTGTGTGTTTTATATTTCATAAGCATTTGTAAACCAATTTCATTTGAACATCATTGCACGAGGAAATTTTTCCTGGATTTATTGGTTTTTATTTTTTTATTTAGCTAAAACTATAATTAAATGGTCTCAGTAAATTTAGTAACTGTTTGTAATTCAGTGTGTTATAATTTTATCAATTTTACCAACTTCCTTAAAAGAAGAGAATGATTGAAATGTATACATCTGCACACGCGTGTGTTTGTGTATGTAATAAAATATACCATGTTTATTCTTTTGTTATTTTGATCCGACTGTTTCTAGTCTCTTGTTGCATATCATTTGCACAGAGAGATGAGAGCGTCATAAAATGACCATGAGCCAGCCGGAATGCGGATGCGGTCACATCGCACATGTGAGCCTTTAAAATGACCCTCAACCCTTTAAAATCATCCGTTTGCAATTTGATCACCCAGAAGACATCCAGAGGTTCACAGGGCAACATCGCTATTCAACATATGCCGTCAAAGGTCATATCGGTCCCCGGAGGATCACCAACAATGTCAAAGTTCTTTGGGGTGATACTACGGTCAACCATGGGGGGAGGGGAGAACTTCGTGGGTGGCCCGTGGGGGAGGGGAACGTCATGGGTGGCCCTATAGAGGTCACAGGGTCAGATAGGTCAGAGGTCACGATCAATCATTTTGACACAAGGTCCCTCCTATGACTACTCATTTTATTTAATGCAAATCAAAGTACAGGGATGCGATAGCAGTAAACGAGTGTCGCATCCAGGGGCGGATCTAGAAAATTATATATAGGGTGGCAAAGGGGTGGTATGAGGTCTATGAGGGGTGGCAACACCAAAGCAAGCGCCCATGCATAGTTTTTGAGGATTTATGGCCTGACATACACAATTGTGTTCACAAATATTGCATTACCAGAAATTATTCATCTATACTGTTTTTATATCTGTCATAGCACCAAGTCAAGACACTATGAAAGACATCAACAGATTCTAAATGAGTCTGAGCTTGTATCACTAAAGGAGATTAGCAGTTTTATTAAAATTACATAGGCTACTTCAATGGTATAAATCACATGTTTAGTGCAAGTTAAAGAGCAACAAAAACTTTTGAATTTCCACAGTTTTGCAAGCAATTTTTGAGTTTCTGTTATTAACAGAGGTGGGAATGTCTGTGTGTGTTCACCTAGAACACCCTATCAACCACATACTAGCAACACCCAGCAACTGCATAGCAAGAGCCTAGCAACCACCCAGAATCTCCTAGCAACCACCTAGCAACACTTTAGCAAACACCCAGAACATCTAAATATTCTGGCCTGACACACCAAACTATTTACGTTTTTCAAACAAGACTTTAAGTTGGCTTTATGACAAGCCAGAATTAATTTTTCTTTCAAACTTTTCAATCTAGTTATTGTTTTTCTTGATTGCTAACGCACAATTCATGAAACAATTCAACATTTTCTCACAACTATAAACAGAATCTCAAAATACACCAACTTCCACAAACCTCAAACTTCCAGGTCAAAATAAAATGTTTGGATGGCAAAAAGACCTTTATCCTTTATGATGAAAGTGGAGCATGCGGTCGGAGAATCGGCTCGGCAAAAAATTACAAAATGAATCTGACATGGATGGGATTACATTTCTCAGAGGACTTCTGAGTTAACCGAGAAGCAGTAATTTTCTGATTCACGAACAAATGGAAAAACAATCCGTAAGGGAACTGCACTGTGTGTTTTTGATTCACAAAGAACCGGTTCATAAGAGTCATTTGTTAATGAAGCTGACTACACTGGGTGCGCTGCGTGCACATGCTACCATCATGCACAGTTTATTGAAAGACGTTTTCTTGCCATTGTTTTTTGCTACGCTGTGTTTTTTTATGTCATCACATTGAACCGCCGCTGCTGAAAAGTGTTACTCTTCTTCTTTATTATTTTTAATTTTTAGCCTCTTATCTTACAACATACACCCACATACGGTATTTCAGAACACTCAATACAACATATTCCCCTTTTTCTAGAAAGTATTTACACTTGTGTTAGAATTAACCAAAACTCAGTCATTGTATAAGGGGTACATACACTAGATGTAGCAATGCAATAGAAAATAATGTATAATAATGACTTAACAGTCAACCTAGAATAACCCCATAACCTCCATATCAATAACATAATAGAATTTTGCAAATCTGTAACCTTCTTGCTATTCAAACAATCTTACATCAAAGAAATAATCAACAACAACAGTTAAATAGTAACCACGCAACTTATATGGGTTTATAGCCTACCACTTTAGGAATTTTTAATCCCCATACTCCTCACCTAAGCTGTTACAAAATCCTTCAGCCATCCATGAGTTTTCTTATGTTTTGTTTTTCTGGGTCTACCCATTTCAACATTAGGTTTCTCCTGAGGAACCGTAGTAGGCATCTGTTCTTTTTCTGGACAAACAGCTAAATTCGCAGTATTCCAGGATTTCCCATGTGGAGAAAATTTTGAGTTTCTGTATAATTTCCATATGATTTTACTTATATGCTTATGGTTAAATGATTTTGTTTTTCTCAGAAGTGCTTAAGTATGCATTCTTAGGGTGACAGGTGGAAAAACACCTGAAGTGGTAAACATGTTCCTAATATGGTAAAAGGACAGAGGCTTCAGCCTTGGAGGTCAGAGATATAAAAGTGAGGGGAAGCTTTCATTCTTCGTCTCACACTCTGCAACTACTTGTGTTTCTGTATGACTGTTTGACCTTTCTTGCAAGAAATAAAACCTTTGAAAGACAATTGGATGTGTTTGTCTCTTATGCAGTAAGAGTCCTGTTGATTTTTGCCACTACAATTTAATTTCAGAAGAGTGGGATTCCTTGGATGTGCCTTTTGGACCTGAGAGCGGACGGTGACTGATCATCCTGGACTTAGGTCTCAGCCCTACCCCGAATAGATTGAGGGATGAGGGGCTGACTGCCAGGGTCCAGAAGGGGACACCACTGGAATCAGTAAATGAACCCAGGTGGCATCACGACTCTCTGGTAAGAGATAAATCAAAAATTTATGTGGAATTTAAGTTGAAATCAAGTGATTAAGAGTAAAATTTGGAAAACGGGACAACCCATAAAGGTTGGTCTGGCTGACTCTGTGGTACGTGATAAATGGATTTCTAAGGGGAAGTGAGATCATGTGGGCAAACGCGACATAGTACAGGAGGGAGCGCCAAAGGGGTGCTCAACCTGAGAAACTTTGTGGGCAAAGGCAACGTAATCAAAACATTCCGGAAATTGAATCACGTAAGGACACAGTTAAGACGTTTCCAAAGGGGAAATTTAAACTGCATCGCATGGTTAAAGCAAATTTCTGGATTCAGGGGAATCCATCTGTAGTCAGGGGACTACAGAGAATATGATACAAAAATATGATACACCGGTTTTGTTTTGTCAGATGAGAAGATTGTATGGCCAAAAATGCATGCAAGATGTAGGAAAATTAGTCAAATATTATGATTTTCCGAGAGAAGGAACATTGTCATAAGACTAAAGGTCGTAAGGGAATGAGTTGAAGAAGAGAACTGCGATGTGGGGATGTTGTGTGAAAGCGGTGTGTGTGTATAATGTAAGCAGACAAGAGATTGTAGGCTGGAGGAAGCAGACAGAAGGGAAAGAACGTTGATGCAGAAAGAATTGGCATGTAGGGAAGGAGGAGTGAATGTAACTTACAAAAAGTTTTGTGTTTCATCTATTAAATGGATGCATGACATTAGATGTCTAGAGAACTACAATTATATAATAATGGTTGAAGGAGCTATAAGGCTCTTGGTGCAACCTAGTAGTTGAGATATGGGTAAAATAACAGTGTGGTTCTGTAAAACAGTAGAAACCATACTGATAATATGTTTTGCAAGTGGCTATAATGAAGAGAAATATTCAGCAAAAATTAATGTTATGAAAATGAAAATTCTGAAAGAATGTTTCACTTTATGGAAAAATATTTGAACAGTCTCAAGTATTTTTTTTATGTGATGAGTACATGGCTATCAAAGTGTAAAATAACTAAAATGATTTAGGACCTTTAATTTCTAAATGTTTGGTTTTTGATGGTCCAAATAAAGGGGGTTTAAATGGCAAAAATGAGACTGCCAGTTGTAACAGAGACTCAACCTGATTGGAAATTTGTAATTTCTAAATTCTCTGATGTGTTAGTAAAAGACAAATATAAACACAGTTGTTTATTTGAAAACGTATGTCATTTCTGGCAAAGTCTTAAGCTGGGCCAGGGTCAAAAGACAGTTGATAAAGTTTGATGTTAAAAGTTATAAAAAGGCAGTTGTGCTAATTCCTCAGAGTCTCTCTCATTCAAAGTCAGCTAAATGCTGCTATCTGAGCCTGCTATTTATAGCGAAGCACAGTGTTTCAGTTAAAAATCATGGACACAGAGATGTTAAAAGAAATGATTGCCATGAAGAGGGCAATTAGTTGTTAAATGTGTCCAAGTAAAAATCAATGAGTATAAAGAGGTCTTTAAAATAGTAATACAGACCTTGAATGATAGAAGTGATTATTTTGATGAATTTCTTCTATGACCAGTAACTTTTTGTCTGATCTTTGTCACCACCATATGCAGGGCCGATAGCTCCGGTTATAGATGTAGCAGAACACTACACTGAATGGACAGTTGTGAGAACTAAATTCACTGAGTATAATCTCAGCACTAATATGTTGCTGCTTTGGAGATGTCTAATGATTTTAGTGATTAAATACTGCTGTCATTAACCTGTCTCCATGTTTTAATACTATTAGGCAGTCCAATGGCTCTGGTGGCTCTTGAATGCACCTTTCCTAAGCTCCAGAAAACACCTGATTCTGTTGAAGAAAAAGATTTCATGATGGGCAAGAGCAATTACCAGTGTGCACAAGGTGATTTTTCAATGACGGGTAAGATCCTCTTTGGCCAGACAGGGGAAAACCTAAGGCAGGGGGTTACCGCCACCACTGGGCATCTACCCTGGTGGGAGGTGTTTTATGTGAGATGGGTATGAGAGTGGAGCGGATGTCTGTGAGGCCAGCAGCATCGTAAAGGGGGGATGACCTGTGAGAAGGTACAGCAGCCTGCCCCAAAAATGTTCCTCTATACCACTCACCAGAAACCGCATTCCTAGGATGGCTTGTTTTTCATTGTGACAAGTGTCCACAACTTGATGCAACTATGCCAGGGGACAAGACCCTGAGGAAAAAGATTAATGATAAAGAGCTGATGGGAATGAGCTTTCAAGAGCCGACTGAGACCATGAGATGATTGTCCATAATTTCTGGGGAGAAAGCAAATTTATAAACATGATGTTGGTTGCACTATTGGCAAGAACTGTATAGAAGTTTCGGATTCAGCACTACGATGAATCCCTGAATCTGTGAGGCTGTGTTGATTTTGAACTGGAATGGGAAATGTTATATTAACCTGTTAAAAGCGATTTTCTGTGTTCATATATTTAAATAAAGGGTGATTCTTTTAATAAGCACTGTGTTTTCTTTACAGGTCTTTGCACACTGATGAGTCCGAAATTCGCATCCGAAATTTCAGCACGTTAAAAAATAAATACGACCTCACGTTGTGTCAATCACGTTTACACACTGCCACGAAACTTTCGTCCGTCATAAAAATATTCAAATCAGGTTCGATTTTCTGCATTTTTCGCATCCGTGGCACACATCCTGAAGTAAACTTTGAAACACTCAGGATAATCACGCAGCTCCTTGATGAGGTGGAACTTTCCTTTCTCTCTATGCAATCTCGGGATTGAATGGACCCAATATTTCCTCTTTCTTTTTCTCTTTTTAATAGAAGAGAGGACAACTAAATCATGCTCACTGCTTGAAGACTCCATTTTGTATTGTTTTTTTAATTTTTTCACAGCGGATTCATTAATACGCATCGGACTCGGTGTGCAATATAATATTGTTAATATTGTTTTTTTCTTTATTTCACCAACAAAAATTTCAAAATTATGAACAGCAGAACAGAGTCTGACTGAATCTGCGTTTAGAACGAATCAGTTTAATGATTAAATGACCCATTCAATAAAAAAAGACATTCACTTGCTTGCTTCCTGAATCAGTAATTTTAACAAATCGGATGAATGAATGACTCACTCAATCATTAAGACAGTGACTTGCTGCCACCTACTGGCGGTTTAGTTTCATATTACATTAAGTACATTTTAATTAAAAGGTTAAAATTAGAAAGAATTCCATATTTAAATATTGAATTAAATTTATGTAGACAAATTGTAAATGCTGTGTAAATATATTAATGCCACTTCTCATTCTGTCACCTCTGTATTGCAAAGATGGATTTTGTTGATAATGATTTCATTTGATTGGTAACAACCATAATGTATAGGCTACTAGGCTAGTATTAATTTTTATTTCTTCAGGTCTTAAAAAGCCTAAAATTTGACTTTAAAAAATGTGCAGCAACCCTGAAAGAGAAAAACTAAATAAACAAAGTACAAATTATTTAGACTGATATATTTCCCCCCCCCAAGGATTCTATAGATATCGCGATATATCGATATAGTGATATCGTGGTGTGAAAAATCTAATATCGTGACAGCCCTAGTCCCTATCATAGTTTCCACTCCTGCAGGTCATTAGACATGGCAGAGGATAATTCCAAGGCATGGTGGTGGCTAAAGATGAAGACCACTTTTGATAGATGAAAGATAAGTGAATTCAGCATTTAACCGAAGGATAACTTAAAACTGCTCCTAGTCTAAGTTACAGTCTTGTGAGACTGTTGAAAAGATTATTTGTGCAGTTAAAGCAAGAGACTGCTGGGGTAGAGGCAATACACTGTCTGTCTGTTATCAGCCTGCTAAAGCTTAAACAAAACAAAACAATGAGATAGGAACCAAAACAACCTAGCTGACTTTTATAGAAATAAATTATGCTTTGAGACTGGATAAGAGATCAGAGAATTATTAACAGACATGCTTTGAGACTTGATAAGAGATCATGTAAAAACTAAGTAAAGAACTACAGAAAATGTGAAGTTTAAATATGTTTTTTAGATTTAACACCAAAAGCAAACCTGGAAAATAAGCAGTTCGTAGTCATGTGTGCCTAGTATGACTATGAATGAGTGTGAGGGTAACTGAACTATGTTTTGTATGTGTTAGTTTGGGGAAATATTCTGTCCTCAGAGTGTGTATGTGTCATTAACCTCTGGAATGAGTGTTTTATCATTACAGATAGGTTAAATGAAATGAAAAACTTTACAGAAGCCGATATTTCTGATTGAATCTGATGAAAAGACGATACAGAACATGGGACAAGCTTTAAGTGGATAGGATATCCAGCTCTGTCTACTAGTGGTAATTATGACTACATTTGTCATTCATGATGTTGATTTGAACTACTCTCTGGATTAGTATGTTTAAGTATTTATGGAAAATTGGAATTGTGAAATTGAAGATTGCCGTCCATGGGTTAAAATCCCTTGTCTAAATTCAACTGAGGGTCTAAATTTAAAAACTGTCAGCTACAGCAACGTAAAATGTAGACTTGACAGCAGAGAAGTAGTGACACACTGGCAATCAAAATTATCCAGAGAGCCCAGTAACATTCACAGAACAAAGGAGGATGGGAAGGAACATCATTGTTGTTTGACTATCCTTGATCAGGTCTGTACACCATGACCTGACCTGTTAGACAGACCACTTGATAACTGTGAGGACATGTTGTTTGTAGATGGCTCTGCCTTCAGAGACAAAACAACAGGCCTGAATTGCAAAGGATAAGCTGTGACCATGGAATTTGAAGTGTTAGTTTCAGGACCGCTGTCCTCTAATTATTTGGCATAAGCAGATGACCTTGTGACCCTCACTAGAGCGGGTAAGCTGATGACTGAAAAAAATTGACTATCTACACAGACGCCCATTATTGGTTCGGGGTGGTAGATGATTTTTGAGGTGCTGTAGTTTGAACTGCTGTTTGTGCTGACAAAACTAATCTGTTTCTGAAGGAAGTGCCGGAGCAGACACAGGAGATTGTGTGTCTGTATCTGTTATCTGAAAATAACCTTGATTCTTCTAACTTTTTACAGCAGGGGTCTCAAACTCAAACTGCCGGGGGCCGTTGCTGTGATTGACACCTCATAGGAGGGCCATTTTAACATTCAAGCACAAGAAAGCGCACAATTTCTGAAAATTGACTTTCCTTTGCATTATTTCTCATTTACTTGAAATTTCATTACTAAAATATTTTTGCCATACTTAATGAAAAATGTAAACAGCAGTGTCTCTATCATACAGTAGGCTATTAGTTTTTAACAGTTAGTGCAAATATTTTCCCTTACTTTATTTTAGCTTAAATAACATCAAAATCTTGCACTGAACAACACTGTACTAAACAAATGCAATCCCTGAATACATTTGTACACTATTCTATTTCTTGCCAGACACCTGGCAGCACTTCTGCTCACACAGCTGAGCCACATTTGTCCAAGATTTGAGCATCGGTAGCGACTTGCGCAAGTGCTTTTACTGTAATTTAGACAAGCGCGCTCATAATAAAAGCGACGCGGTCCTGAAGTGCATCAGGTGCGGCGTGCTCGTTTTGTCCAGGCGTGCCTATGCCGCAGTGAAATGAAAATATTTTTAAACACTTTTCAGAATGCCGCAAGCGCACTGCAGGTCATTTGACAAGAACCAACCAATGAGCTTTGGCCTTTCCCTAACAACATCGAAAGCTCAGCCAAACAGCTGATCATAGTTTTACAGGGCGGGTTTTTATTTCTCATCTCCATAAATATATCTAGGCTAGTAGCAGAGATAATGCAAGGACTAGAAATAAATTTTTCTTTTGTCATCGTGGAGATCATGGCTGCATAACAATGACAGACGCCACGGGAGCGAAAGCGCTTTGGAAAGAAGAAGAAAGCGGCGTGGACGCTTATGTGACGCGATATGTGAATGGCCCCTTAGAACTGCGACTTTTTCTTTGCATATCAGACAGGTAGCGTTTCCATTAAACTCCACGAAAATACTGCGATGTCCATCTTTCTTGAAACTGTCTGTGTTCCTCATCCACTTTCCTTTTCGGTTTGGAAAAAAACATATTTCATTCGCACTTTGCAGCCAAACAACAAATAAACTACGAAAGCCCCAAACCAGCTCTCATCAAATCTGCTTGTGCGCTTTTTTATATAGAATCATGTCATTCTTTTGAATATGGAATATGGTATGAGACAACTAGAGAATAATAATAATATTAATAATTATAATAATAATAATAATTATTATTTAGCGGGCCGGATTATGTTTTATTTTTGAGATCAGTTGCGGGCCGAGTGGAAGGGGAGGGGGGGCCGTAAATGGCCTGCGGGCCGGCAGTTTGAGGCCACTACTTTACAGAGCATGTTCAGAGGCAGAGAAAGCTGGAGGAAATCTGGTTGCAGAAGTAAAGACAGCGTTTAGTTTAGTGTTGAGGGCAAATGTTGTTTAGAGAAACATTTCTTCAACCACTATGATAAATTGAAGCACAATGCATCAAAAGGGGGGATGCATTACTCAATTAACGAATGTATGGTTGAAAATATGGGTGAAATTTTATTAATTAAGTTAGAAGACCCCATTTTTGGGAATGGAAGGGGCTAACCAACGAGTGGCATCAACCAAATTGTGTGAACATGACATGTTGAACTATTGTAAAGAAATGTCTTCTATCATGTCTAAAGTTTGTGTACAGGTGAAATCAGCTCAAGGAATTCTGAATCACCTCCAAAGTTCGACAATGACACATCGTGGGCTACAAAATAGATCTGTTGTGAAAAGATGTTATACTAAGATGGTACATGCTATATGTCTGTAAAATGAAGGATGCTATCGTTAGTTCTATGATTGGGCGATGTACCTCAATTTGTTGTTTGTACGAAAATCAGAGATGAAGAGTATAAATGTGATGTAATAACATAAATTTGCTTGTTTTCATATCTTTTGAGAAGATATGCATTTTTACCTCAGTGAAGCATTGTAATAGATGTAGTGATTAGTTATCAATGAATGATAAAAAGGGGGGAATTGTGGAGGAAATTTAGAGTTTCTGTATAATTTCCATATGATTTTACTTATATGCTTATGGTTAAATGATTTTGTTTTTCTAAGAAGAGCTTAAGTATGCATTCTTAAGGTGACAGGTGGAAAAACACTGAAGTGGTAAACATGTTCCTAATACGGTAAAAGGACAGAGGCTTCAGCCTTGGAGGTCAGAGTGAGGGGAAGCTTTCATTCTTTGTCTCACACTCTGCAGCTGTCACGAATGTGGCTCCCGCACCTCCTCCTCCGCACCACCGGAGGGAGCCGTCACCTGAATATTGACTGGTTTCCATTCGGACTACGTTTCCCATAGGCCCTCATTCCTGGGACTGATTGTGCACACACCTGCACCTCATCACTCTCACACTATTTAAGTCACACACACACACACACACACTCTTTGCGAATTCACTGCCGCTCCCGCCGTTAATCCACGCCTCGCACTCCCGGAGAAGTTTGATGGTAACCCTGCAAAATGTAAGGGATTTCTTCTCCAATGTTCTCTCTTCGTCAACCAGCAGCCATCTCTCTATTCCACCGAGTCCAGTCGGATCTCCTTCGTATACTCCCTGTTGACTGGTCGTGCGCTGGATTGGGCCACGGCGATATGGCGAGAGAATAGTTCCGTGTTTCCCACCTTCTCTGCCTTCCTACGAAGCTTCAAAGAGGTCTTCAAACATCCGGAGGGAGGCAAAAGTGCAGGGGATCAGTTGCTGTCGTTGTGTCAAGGTAAAACCACCGCTGCTGAATACGCATTAAACTTTCGAACCCTCGCCACACAGACGAACTGGGTCAAGGACACGCTGAAACTGCTGTTTCGTAAGGGGCTGTCTCTGGAGCTGCAAACCGAGCTCGCATGCCGGGACAAGGGAAGATCGCTTAATGAATTCATCGAACTAGCCATTCACATTGACAATCTCCTCCGATCACGACGCCCTGTCCGTCTTTCCACTCTGGCCAATCCCTCATCAGAACCCATGCAGCTCGGGTATACCCCGCTTTATCCAGAGGAAAGAGAGAGGAGACGACAACTCCATTTGTGCTTGTACTGTGGTCAAGCCGGCCACATCAAGATCAACTGCCCCATTCGACCCAATCCATCTAACCCAAAAGCGGTGAGTTCTCCACTTTCCACCGATTACTCCTCTGACTGCCTTAAAATTCCCATTCAAGTAACTGTGAATGATCAATGCATAACCACGCACGCACTTTTGGACTTTGGGGCAGCAGGTGACTTCATGTCAGATACATTCATCAGTGAACATAATATTACACTAACGGAATGTAACTCTCCATTGACAGTGGAGGCGCTAGATGGGAGACCCATCGGTGGAGGAAGAGTGGCGCACATCACCGCTGAACTCGCTCTGCAAGTGGGAGCCCTACATCACGAGCACATTCGATTCTATGTTATCCACTCACCCAGCAATCCAGTCATCCTTGGTCTCCCGTGGCTCAGAACTCACAATCCGCTTATTTCCTGGAAGGAGGGCCAAATAGTTCAGTGGGATGCCACCTGTCATGAACACTGTCTGAAACAGATCACTCCCATACCAGTGCAGACCGTCACAGCCACGAGTCCAACATCGATGAGCCCGACATACCTGCTGAGTATGCTGATCTGGCGATCGCTTTCAGCAAAAGCAAGTCAACTGAATTACCTCCTCACCGTTCCAGTGACTGTGCTATAGATCTTCTACCTGGTACCACGCCCCCCAAGGGCAGAATATTTCCCCTGTCACAGCCTGAGTCAGCAGCTATGAAAGCATACATCGAGGAAGAGCTGGCCAAAGGATTTGACCTTCTACATCCCCGGCGGCATCAGGTTTCTTCTTCGTCAAAAAGAAGGACGGCAGTCTTCGGCCCTGCATAGACTATCGTGGTCCGAACGACATTACAGTTAAATTCCGCTACCCTCTGCCATTGGTCCCCGCAGTCCTAGAGCAGCTAAGGCAAGCCAAGTACTTTACCAACCTGGATCTCTGGTGTGCATACAATTTGATTCGTATCAGAGAGGGGGATGAACGGAAGACGGCCTTTTCCACTGCTACCGGCCACTATGAGACCCTTGTTATGCCATTCGGGCTAGCCAACAGTCCCTCCATCTTTCAATCATTCATCAACGACATCTTTCGGGACATGCTCAATCGCTGGGTCATAGTCTACATTGACGACATCCTCATCTACTCCAAAACCTTTGAGGAACACGTCCAACATGTCCGGTCCATATTGCAACGACTCATACAACACAAACTGTATGCTAAAGCTGAAAAATGTGAGTTTCATCGCACTTCTACATCATTCCTGGGCTACGTCGTCAGTCAGGAGTGGCAATGGACGACAGTAAAGTAAGGGCAGTGCTTGAGTGGCCTCAACCACGCACGCTGAAAGAACTACAACGATTTCTGGGGTTCGCCAACTTCTACAGGCGGTTCATACGAAACTTCAGCGGCATTGCAGCCCCGTTAACTTCCATGACTAAGCGACAGTCCACACGCCTCTCCTGGTCCCACGAGGTGGTGCACGCCTTTCAAAAACTGAAGGAATGATTCACCACAGCACCCATTCTCCACCACCCAGACCCAGAACTCCCTTTCATAGTCGAGGTCGACGCCTCCTGTACAGGCATCGGGGCCATACTCTCACAGCGCCAAGGTAATCCAGCAAAAACGTTCCCCTGTGCATTCTACTCCAGAAAGTTGTCGGCGGCAGAGCACAACTACGATGTAGGCAATCGGGAGCTCCTGGCAATGAAAGCGGCGTTGGAGAAGTGGCGCCATTGGCTGGAGGGAGCACAACACCCGTTCACCATACTCACAGATCACAAGAACCTGGAATACCTCCGGTCTGCTAAACGTCTGAATCCCTGACAAACTAGGTGGGCCATGTTCTTCACCCGTTTCCAGTTCACTGTAACCTACAGACCCGGTTCAAAAAATGTAAAGGCAGACGCACTATCTCGTCATACAGAGGAGGTGGAACGGACGGAGAATGAGGAAAACATTATTCCAGTCAAACTGCTGCTCACTCCGGTTCAGTGGGACGTCATGACCGAAATCACTCAAGCAAACGAACAAACAGCACCACCACCAGACTGCCCACCAAACCGCACTTTTGTACCTGTACATCTCCGCGACAAATTGCTACACCAAGTTCATGATTTCCCCAGCTCTGGCCACCCTGGCATCACAGCCACACTACACCTACTACAAAACCGGTTCTGGTGGGACACCATGGTAACAGACACCACCCAACTCATCAAAAATTGCACAGCCTGTCAAACCTCCAAAACATCACGCCAAGCCCCAGCGGGTCTATTACAACCGCTGCCCATTCCTCAACGTCCCTGGTCCCATATAGCCATTGACTTTGTCACGAGGGAGGAGCGAGGAGACCTGGGATCTAGCCCATCATCACCTACAATGCGCTGTAAGAAGGCAAGAGATACAGGCCAATCGACATCGTCGCCCCAATCCCGAATACACCGTGGGACAGTGGGTCTGGCTGTCAACTAGGGACCTGCGTCTAAGACTTCCATGCAGAAAGCTCAGTCCCAGGTTTGTAGGGCCTTTTCAAATTCTCAAGCAAATCACACCCGTGTCATTTCGTTTAGATTTACCTGCTAATTACTGTGTTTCTCCCACTTTCCATGTGTCGTTGCTGAAACCCTCTGGTGGTCCGAGAAGAGAGTCGGAGGGAGGCGAAGCCCCTTGATGATCGAAGGCGAGGAAGCCTATCAGGTTCGAGAGCTGCTCGATTCCAGGCGCCGGGGTAGGAGACTACAGTATCTAGTCGACTGGGAGGGGTACGGCCCGGAGGAGCGATCCTGGGTCAATTCGGATGATATCCTGGACCCATCACTCATAGTGGAATTTCATCGGATGCATCCGGAGAGACCGGCCCCTCGACCACGTGGTAGACCCCGGTGCCCGCTTCCTCGCGTCTGGAGCCGCTCGCAGGGGGGGGCTCTGTCACGAATGTGGCTCCCGCGCCTCCTCCTCCGCACCACCGGAGGGAGCCGTCACCTGAATATTGACTGGTTTCCATTCGGACTACTTTTCCCATAGGCCCTCATTCCTGGGACTGATTGCGCACACACCTGCACCTCATCACTCTCACACTATTTAAGTCACACACACACACACACACACACACACACACACTTTGCGAAGTCTTGATTTGCCCCGGTGATCATTACTGAGCGTTTTCTTGTGGACTGTTTCTCTGTTGCCGTTGGACTGTTTATTCCCTGTGATTCTCTGCTGCCTGCCCTGATCTGTGCTTGTGTACTGGACTGTGTTTGCTTGCCGCCTGCCCTGATCTCTGCCTGTGACCCGACTCTGTTTGTCTGCCGCCTGCCTCGACCATTGCCTGTCCCTGTTTATGTCTTTGCCTTTGCCCCTGTCTGCATTGGTGATTATCTTAATAAAAGCTGCAAATGGATCTCCACTCTGTCGACCCTTCAAGCTACTTGTGTTTCTGTATGATTGTTTGACCTTTCTTGCAAGAAATAAAGACAATTGGATGTGTTTGTCTCTTATGCAGTAAGAGTCCTGTTGATTTTTGCCACAAAACCCATTACCCAGAACATATGTACTCGGGCCAACTTGACGTTTCACCAACACTGGCATAGAAAATCTCACATCCCCTTTTTTCACCAGCTGAGGTTTACGAATGCGAACCCTATCTCTTGGTTTGAGCTGAAGCTATTTAGCACCTCTCCTTTTATCGACGTATTGCTCTTGCATCTTTGCCACCCTCTCGCGAACCTTCCTGTAGTCAACTTTAGCACGGATCGGCAAGATATTCAATTTAGTACGCATTGGTCGACCTCTCATCAGCTGAAAGGGAGTCGCATTGGTAGTGGCATGCGGAGTCGCTCTATAAATCTGCAGCATCCTTGTCACTTCAGGTTTCCAGGGTTTCTGTTGTAAATCTGCTAACTGAACACAGTTTATCAGCACCCTGTTGAAGCGTTCAACACAGCCGTTCGACTGTAGATGATAGACACTTGAGCGGATGTGTTTGAGCCCACGTTCCTTCAGGAAATCTCTAAAGATAGATGATACAAATTGGGGACCATTAACATTGTCACAATTGTTATAGGATTCCCCTCACAGGAGAAAACACTGGCCAAGAATGACGTCACGGTGGTTGCAGTAACATGTGCAGCAAACGCAACTTCAGGCCATCTACTAAAATAATCCACCAAAACAATGGCAAACCGACAATCATTCCTCTCTTTCTCGAACAGCCCCATAATATCCACTGCAACTTTTTGAAAGGGACCTTGCGAAAGTTCAACGGGTTGCATAGGAGCTGGATGTATTCTGGCAGTTTTGTCGGATGATTGGCAAGCAACACATGATGCAATGACTGAATGTACTAACTCGTCCATGCATGGCCACCAATAAAGTTCTCTTAGTCTTTGTTTGGTGCGCACGAGTCCAGGGTGAGTATCATGTGCAAGATGGACAATTCGTTCTACCAATCGGGAACCCCGGAACAGCTCATGACATATAGGGTGGTACAAAGAAATGAGTGGAGGTGTCGCATTTTTTGATTTTGGCCATCCTTGTTGAACTTGTGTGCGCAACTGGGAAAGTTCAGCGCAAGACTCACAAGTGGCTTTAAATTTCTCGATTGACTAAGCACTGTCAAGGGGTAAAATTTCCGCCATCAGTTCAGGTTCTGGAATTTTTTCTAGATCATTGCAAGGAATAGGATTGCGTGACAGTGCATCCGCCGTAACATTTCTATTGCCAGGTCTGTAGATGACATCACCCAACGCGCAATCCTCATACCAGCGTGGTTCATACCTTTTGTCTGCAGAAGCGTAGTTAGGGCATGGTGATCTGTTCTCAAAATGAACCGATGACCCCACAGGTATGTTCTCCATCACTCTACAGCCCACACGCAAGCGAGTGCTTCTTTCTCAACTGTTGAATACTTTCTTTCTGCAGCTGAGAGTTTAAGAGAAGTGAAAGTAACAACGCGCTGCGTGTTGTCTGGATGCAACTGCGACAAGACACCTCCTAATCCGTAATCAGAGGCATCCGTGGACACCAGCGTTGGCAAACTTGGATCAAATAAGGTGAATGGTGCGCTATGAACCAGTCCCCCCTTCAGTTCCTTGAAACTTTCCTCTGCTTCCACTGTCCACTTGAACGTGTCTGCACCAGATCGGAATAACTTTCTTAGTGGCTCCACCACCATAGCGTAGTTGGTAATGAATTTATTAAACCAAGAAGTTAAGCCCAAAAAAGATCTGAGAGCTTGCAGATCAGCTGGGGCTAGAGCATCTGAAATGGCCTTGATATATCAGGATTTGGGCGCAAACCATCCTTAAAAATTATGTGACCCAAATAACGAATACTTAGCTGGTTCAACGTACTGTTTTCAAAATTAAGCCGAAGGCCGACATTCACCAGTCGCTGACGGTCCTGAGGCATTCGTCATGCTCAGCTTTTGCGCTGCCCCAGACAACTATGTCATCCAGGTAGTTTATAGTACACCCGGCAAGTCTTTCAGTACAGTTTGCATCATTTTCTGAAATGCGGACGGCACGGACGGCGCGGACGCCAGCCCGAACGGAACTCGTTTGTATCTGAATAGACTCTTTTGTGTAATGAATGCTGTTAAATTTTTACTGTCTTCATGTAATGGCAATTGGTGATATGTGTTAGCCAGATCGATTTGTGAAAACACCGTTGCATTACACATTTCTGCGAACAGCTCTTCAGTGTGTGGCAGTGGGTGACAGTCCATTACAACACTTTTGTTGGGTTCACGTAAATCCACACAGAGTCTAATACCTCCTTGTTTTTTCCGGGTTACCACAATGGGTGAAACCCAAGGTAATGCGTCAATTTTTTCAATCAATCCAGCTCGCAAGAGGTACTGAAGCTCCCTAGACACCTCTTCTCATACGCACAGCGGGAGGCGTCTGAGCTTTTGCTGCACTGGCGGAAAGTTAGGATTCACCTGCACTTTGTGAATGAATCCTTTCACACATCCAATCGCACTTGATGATTCTTTATCCGTTTCGTACACTGGAGCAGGTGGTATGGTACCCACCGTTCTTTCCGCGAACTGGTAATTTAGAGCCTTTATTAAGTCCAAGCCTAATAGCACAGAGCCTGCCTGAACAATGTAAAATGTAGCAGAAGTGGTGACCTTACCTAGCATCACTAAAGCGGGCATACAGCCAAGTACTGAGATTTTGTCCTTCGAATAGGTGACTAGGCGGACTTTCGGTTCCGTCAAGAGGCATTCAGCAAAGCACTCCTCATAGAGTTGTTTTGGCAGTATTGACACAGATGATCCAGTGTTCACAATTAAATCTACGCATTTCATATTCCCAACTGATGCTTCTATCTGGATTTTACAACAAATATTGTCAGACACATCACTCATGTAACAGATAGTAAGCTCGGGAATCTCAAGTTCATGTACCTCTTTAGACATGGATTTGCAAACTTTTGCAAAGTGTCCTTTTTTTCCCACATGAATTACAGGTCACTGATGCTGCGGGACAATATTTAGCATTTGCAAGATGGGACTGTGAGCCGCACCTAAAGCAGGACTTTTTCTGTTTTGTTCCACCAGGCTCTGGAGGAGGCTTTCTCAGTTTTTTCCCAGCGCGAAATCGTTGCAGAAGTCGGGAAGTGGACTTATGAATTGCATGAACAGGAGCTGCAGCAACACCCCCATTGAGATTGCGTTTTGTACCACTGATTCCACCTGGCATGCTAGAGTCACGGCCCATTGCAAGGTAAGGTCATCTTCAAGCAGAAGTCTGCCTCTGATTAGACATAGGTGTTCGTGCTCTATCAGTTGATTTCTAATCATTTCGTCCTCCATCTCACCAAACGCACGTGGAACAGCCAGAACATGTAGCACAGCAATGTATTGCGTAACACTTTCGACGGCTCTTTACGGTCTCTGTCGGAATGCATGACGACAAGCCACCACGTTAACTTTCGGGACAAAATGCATCTCCAGTGCTGTCATAGATTTCTGCCATGGTTGTCCCAGTGTTAGGCAAAGTATAAAAGAGTCTTTGTTCCTCCATTCCAAGGCAATGTAATAGGATCGCGTGGTGTCTAGCATCAGTCCATCCATCTGCAGAAGCAGATATTACAGCGAGGTAACTTTCAAAAATCCTTCGCCAAATCATAAAGGGAAGAGTAGGTTCGCCTGGGCAGGGTAAAAATGGAGCAGGAGCAGGGACAGAAGTCACCATCCTCGTCACCAATTTGTTGTATTTTTACCTACATCAGCCAAGAACATGTGGACACAGCCATTGTACTTAATCTTCTTCTTTATTATTTTTAATTTTTAGCCTCTTATCTTAACTCCCCCTTCTGGCCACATACGGTATTTCAGAACACAACACAACAAAAAACAGTACTTAAAACACTGCTAATATTTATATTTTATTCTGTGATAATTCTGAGGTGGCAGATGGGGTGGCAAAGCTTTTTCTTAGGGTGGCAGTTGCCACACCGTGCCACCCCGGTAGATCCGCCCCTGGTCACATCCGTCTTTCGGATGAAGGAAACACTTCATGCCTTGCATAAAATTAACAATTTATTCCTAAAGATACTGAATATAATTACTTTGGATATTGAAATATGTTCTCAGAACTGTGCACTGACTGTTTATGGGCAGGTTAAAGCAGCCACAGCATCTTTCGGCTACGAGTGAGACGGAGGGCGGTAGTCTGAAATTAGTTCTGCCCGAAATTAGTAATGTGTCTATTTACATCGTGATTTTGCAGCATTGAGTATTGTAGCCAAGCACATGCATTACTGTTGAAAATAATGGCCAATCAGAATTGTTTAAGTTAGACTCAGTTCAATATCCCTCAAAACAATGAATAAGTTTCTTTTTAGTGCCAGTTTAAGTCCTACACTCACAAATCCTCTCATAAAAAGCGTAGTAGACACATTGTAATTTAAAGATTTACATCTTGAAACTTTCAGTTTTACAAATGGGGACAATCTCTGAAGGATAAATAATGTTTCTGTCAGACCACTATTCAACAAAAGATTATTGATAAAGAACGTTAGCAATTTAAAGTTGGCGGTATGGAACAGTTCTGGGCAAAACTCCCCGCTCATTCAAGCAGCCATGCCTGGACAGAGCAGGGAGCGCAGCGAAACATTTCCCCCATAACCAGAACAGTTTAGCAAAATAATAGAATAGAGACATCTCACAGAACTGATACATAAGTATTAAAAATACACATGAACATCACCTGAAAGAGAAATAAACAGACATGAGGAATTAATAACAACGACAATAATAATAACCCGGATTACTTGAGTAGAGGTGCGGTACTGAGCCACAGGTGCAGTCATACATTGGAGGAGTAGGGGATGGAAGCGGGTATAACGAGCGCAGCGCAGCGATTAAGCAGCATCTGAATACTGGAAGGTGTATTTGAAAGATGTGGTCTAATCTAAAATGTATCCCTATTGGATGGTATGGATAATGCTATACGCTTGATTTCTGTCAGACCACTATCGTCAAAGATTATTAATGATGATGAAGAACGTTAGCAATAAAACAAATTAAACGATAGTAATAAGCAATAGCAATTTAAGGTTGGCGGTATGAAACTGTTCTGGACAGAGCAGGGAGCGCAGCAATACATTTCTCCCAAAACAAACCATCCCCCAACTGTAATAAATGATAAAAGTAAATGAGCAGCCTTAAGCAAGCGTGATTAATAGGAACGGCTGTGAATTACGCATAGCATCCCAAACGATCCAGCCGGAGGTGGTATGATTCTTGCAACAAGCATGTTGCTAAACGCATAGCAACAAGCGTATTGCCAATTGAGCATCGTGCACCTTGGCAGCAAGCATGCTGCCAAAACACGAATCAGCAATTGTAACAAGCATGTTACTGAGCCTGGATGAGCCTTTATTGCAACAAGCATGTTGCAAACCTAAATCGGAAGTATTAAACTAGTGGCAATCTGGTCAGGGAAGCATACACCTGTTGCCTAATGCATAAAATAGTATGCTATATGCTTGGATAGCATAAAGAGCATAAAGCATAAAGTCTAAAACAGCAGTTTAAGATAGCATGTACCTGAATAAACTTACCACAGCATATGCTTATAGTAGTGGCAACTAGATAGTCTTTAGAACAAGCGTGTTTCCAATAGCAACCATAACTTTAAGAGCAAGTGTTTCCATGCTGTTTTTTGATTTCTATAGCAACTATAGCTTTAAGACAGAGCGTTTTTCCAATAGTAACTATAGCTTTAAGAACGAGTGTTTTTCCAATGGCTCTATAGCTTTAAGAATGAGCATGTTTACTATGCACTGCGCCACAGCAGAATAATCCATTTGCACCAAGAATCGTTGTTTTCCTGTCTCTACCGCAAAGCTGCTTGAATCTGCAATGTATAGCGTTATACAAAGGCGAGTCAACCAGCATGTATAGCACGTTGCTACACAAATGAAGCGACCCGACCAGCGTGTGCAGTGATCGAGCCAGTTGCCAATGACAACAGATAAGTAACGCACATTGCCAATACGATCACAAAAGCTTAGCACAAACATTTTTCTGAGAATGACAAGAAGCCTAGCAACACGGATAGCCTTAGCAACAGCATGTTGCCAATAACCTGAAAAGAACTTAGCTTGCTTCTGAAAACATTCAGAGAGGAAGGAGAGTGAAATAGCCGGCTGTGATGTGGATGCTTGATTGCTCTTGATATCCTTCTTCATGCGGGAGTGCAGATCCATCTCATATTAGTATAACAAGCGCAGCAACGTGATCAAGCAGCATCTGAATACTGGAAGTTGGATTTGAAAGACGAGTGCTGTGTTCGAAATCGCCCCCTATACCCTCATTCACTATTCCCTACATTAGTCCACTAATAGTCCACTTGAAGGAGTGAATGAAATGAGTGAGTGAATTCGGACACTGAGTGCACCGGAAGGGCTGCCGATTACGCATAGTTTGTGCTACTGTTTAATAATCTTTTGAAATGTAGCAAACTGGCGGCTCCAGTAGTAATGAATATTTATGTTGAACTAGCATGTTCAAACCTCTTAAACAATTTAATGATTAATTAAAAAGGAATCATCCATTCATTTTCCAAATACCATACAGGTAGTATGATAATGCTGGACCAGCGCGGTTTGGAAAATGAATGGATGATTGATTAGGCTGCGGGCGCCATCTCCAGTTCCGTTGTGTTCTACCTGCAAACAAAGAAAGGAAAGTGCTCAGTATATATTCATCAGTGACTGATAAATATGTGTGTGACGACTTACCTGTTCCGTGTTGATCCTGCTGCATCTGCATTCCATAACCTCCATTGCATTACTGCTGTGATTAATAAAGCCTGCCTTTACTTATACTTACAATCGTCCTGGTCTGTGTTTCCTGACTAGACCTACAACAGCACAGCAGCAATGAGTACCTCACAACCAGATCCATTTCAAGAGCTTGTTAATCTCCTTCGCTGTTCACTCATGAATCCATCCACCACACCAGTCACTGCACCGATCACTTCTTCGCCGCATACCGTAGTTGCAAGTCCCATGGCCAACCCGGCGCCCTACTCTGGCTCGATGGAGGAATGCAACGGATTCCTGCTACAATGCTCGCTGACCCTTGAGATGCAGCCGCAGAGATTTTCCACAGAGAGTGCAAAGATCGCTTATATTATCTCCTTGTTAACGGGAAGAGCGCTGCAGTGGGCAGAGACAAGTTGGCAGCAATCCGGACCTGGTACACAGTCTGTGAATGTTTTCATGAATTATTTCCGGGAAGGTTTTGGTAAGCCTGTTGGTCATACTACTATTTGTGATCAGTTATATAATCTAAAACAAGTAAAATTGTCTACTACTGATTATGCTCTCAAGTTTTGCAGTAGCCAGTGGATGGAATGAGAGTGCGTTAATCACCACCTATAGACAAGGGCTCACACCGTCTCTACGACTGCAACTTGCAGCATATGACGACCCCTGCAGTCTCGAGAAGTTTATCCAACTTTCCACCCGAGTCTCCCATTGTATGCAGGGGTGTGAGGAATCCAGCCAGGGTCAGCATAGCTCCGCCTCCTCATGCCAGCCAGAGTCATTCAGTTCTCTAGAACCAGAACCTATGCAGTTTGAGTCTACTTGTCTATCGTTGGCTGAACGCAGAAGACGGCTGGCCCAGGGGTTATGTCTATATGGGCATGTCATCCTGGAGTGCCCCATCTGTCCTCCATGCCCTTTGGTGAGTTTTGTTCAAGCAGACTGTGTCAGTTCTTCACCATTAATCACCAAAGTATTTATAACTGTCTTTGATGTGTCACCGCACTCATTGACTCTGGGTCAACCGGGAACTTGATCTCCAGTGCCCTCTGCCGCCAGCTCAAATTATCGAAGATCCTGAGTGAAAGACACTACCAGGCCCAATCCATAACTGGGAAGCCCTTAAATTGTACCAACATCCGGTTTCGAGTGGGATCACTTTTACTGGGAGTTGGTGACCTTCATATTGAGGAGATCTCTCTGCTGGTTCTGGAGAATTCCATTTCTGACATCATCCTAAGGCGACTGTGGTTAATTCTACATCATCCAGAACTGATGAGATTAAGAAGTGGAGTGATCAGTGTTTCTCTTCCTGTTTCCCCACATTACAGCTCCGCTCCTGGAAGAAACCCCATTGTGTGGTCATCAATTCTACATCCACTGAAAGTCCCGCTCATCAGTTATCTGTGGATATTCCCGAATGTTACTCTCAGTTCCAGGATGTCTTCTGTCCCAAGAGAGCTTCTCAATTATCACCTCACAGGCCATGGGACTGTGCAATTAATCTCCTTCCTGGTGAACCAGTACCCAGAGGTAAAATTTACCCATTAACCATCCCTGAACAGGAAACCATGGAGAAGTACATTCGGGAGCTCTACAACAGGGTTACATCCGACCATCTACCTCCCCTGCTGCTTCGAGCTTCTTTTTCATGGCAAAGAAGGACAGAGGCTTGCGGCCCTGTATAGACTATCGAGCCCTCAACAAGATCACCGTAAAATTCCGATACCCCCGTGTCAATTCCACCAGTCTGAAATCCAGTTCCTTGGGTAAATCATCAACGAAAGAGGTATTGCCATGGACGAAAGGAATGTAGAAGCTATTCACAACTGGCCCATTCCCAAAACCATCAAAGAACTCCAGAGATGCCTAGGATTCCATTCCATTCCAGTCCACTCACCTCCCTGCTCCGTGGTAAGCCCAAGTCTCTGTCCTGGCCCTCAGAAGCCAAAGCCGCCTTCAACACCTTAAAAGAAGCTTTCTGTTCTGCAACGCTCCTCACTCACCCTGATCCAGACCTTCCATTCATCTTGAAGGTGGACGCCTCCACTACCGGTGTAGGAGCAGTGCTCTCACAGCAGCATGGGACGCCTCCAAAACTCCATCAATGCTCTTATTTCTCCCACAAGTTCAAACCAGCGGAGAGAAACTACGACATCGGGAACCATAAGCTTTTGGCCATCAAATTAGCTCTGGAAGAATGGAGGCACTGGCTTGAGGGGGCTCGACATCAGTTCACAGTCTGGACAGACTACAAGAACCTCCAATATCTCTGTGATGCTAAACGTCTAAACCCTCGCCAGGCACGCTGGGCATTATTCTTCACCAGATTCGACTTCAAGATTGCTTGTCGTCTTGGTTCCAAGAATGGAAAGGCTGATGCACGGATTCACACAATCGACGAGAATGTCGAACAACCAAAGTTGATCCTAGATTCCCGTCTTTTCTTCAGTCCCATCCAGTGGAATCCCGAGGAAGGGGGGCAAAGGGGGCAAGGGGGGGGGGCAGATGCCCCCCCATATTTTTCCCGATGTGAGCCGCCAAGTCAAGTCACCTTTATTTATATAGCGCTTTATACAATGCAGATTGTGTCAAAGCAGCTTTACAGTGATAACTGGTATATAATTTTGGCTGCACAGCAGCTCTTAAAGAAAATGCTGTCATTTTCAGATGCAAAATGTTGAATATCAAATGTCAAATGTCAAGTGTCCCCAACTAAGCAAGCCAAAGGCGACAGCGGCAAGGAACCCAAACTCCAACAGGTGACATCAGGTAGCATCAGGTGGCTGACCTAATTTATGCAGCCTAATAATCCTTTAATGGATTTGAAAAAATAAATTGATTACGTGTATGCCAGGTTAAAGAGATGCGTTTTTAGTCTAGATTTAAACTGACAGAGTGTGTCTGCTTCCCGAACAATGCTAGGAAGATTGTTCCAGAGTTTAGGTGTCAAATAGGAGAAGGATCTACCGCCTGCAGTTGATTTTGATATTCTAGGTATTATCAGCTGGCCTGAATTCTGAGATCGCAATAGACGTGAAAGACTATAATGCATCAAGAGCTCGCTCAGGTACTGGGGAGCTAAACCATTTAGTGCTTTGTAAGTAATTCGTAAGATTTTAAAATCTATACAATGTTTAACAGGAAGCCAATGCAGTGTTGACAGAACTGGGCTAATATGGTCATACTTCCTAGTTCTAGTAAGAACTCTAGCTGCTGCATTTTGTACGAGCTGTAGTTTGTTTAACAGGCGAGCGGAACAACCACCCAGTAGAGCATTACAGTAATTTAGCCTTGAGGTCATGAACGCATGAACTAACTGTTCTGCATTTGTCATTGAGAGCATATGTCATAGTTTAGGTATATTTTTAAGATGGAAGAATGCGGTTTTACAGATGCTAGAAACATGGCCTTCAAATGAAAGATTGGTATCAAAGAGCACACCCAGGTTCCTAACTGATGACGAAGACTTAACAGAGCAGCCATCAAGTGTTAGACAGTATTCTAGGTTATTATGTGAAGAAGTTTTTGGTCCAAAAATTAGAATCTCTGTTTTTTCTGAATTTAGTAGTAGGAAATTACTGGTCATCCAATTTTTTATATCAGCTATACATTCCGTTAATTTTGTGAATTGGTAAGTTTCGTCAGGGCGCGAAGAAATATAGAGCTGAGTATCATCAGCGTAACAGTGAAAACTAACGCCATGCTTCCTAATGATATCTCCCAAGGGTAGCATGTACAGAGTGAACAGCAACGGTCCTAGTACTGAGCCTTGTGGTACTCCATATTGAACTTGTGATCGATATGACATCTCTTCGTTTACTACTACAAACTGATAACGGTCAGATAAGTATGATTTGAACCATGACAGTGCAATTCCACTAATGCCAACATAATTTTAAGTCTATTTAAAAGAATATTGTGATCAATAGTGTCAAATGCAGCACTAAGATCCAGTAACACTAATAGAGAGATACAACCACGATCTGATGATAAGAGCAAATCATTAGTAACTCTAATGAGAGCAGTCTCAGTACTATGGTACGGTCTAAATCCTGACTGGAAATCCTCACAGATACTATTTCTTTCTAAAAAGGAACATAGTTGTGATGATACTGCCTTTTCTAGTATTTTTGACAGAAAAGTGAGATTTGAGATCGGCCTGTAATTGACTAATTCTCTAGGATTAAGTTGTGTTTTTTTAATAAGAGGTTTAATAATAGCCAGCTTAAAAGTTTTCGGTACGTATCCTAGTGATAAAGATGAATTAACGATATTAAGAAGAGGATCTATGACCTCTGAAAGCATCTCTTTCAATAGCTTAGTCGGTATAGGGTCTAACATACATGTTGTTGATTTTGATGATTTAACAAGTTTAGACAATTCTTCCTCTCCTAAAGCAGTAAATAAATTGAATTTTTCCTCAGGGACACTACAATGCACTGACGCGATACTGTAGTAGACGCAGTAGACTAATATTGTCAATCTTGCAAGTAAAGAAGTTCATAAAGTCATTACTGCTGTGCTCTTTGGAAACATCAGAAGTTGAAGCTTTATTTCTTGTTAATTTAGCCACTGTATCAAATAAATACCTAGGGTTGTGCTTATTTTCTTCTAAAAGTTTTGAAAAATAGGCAAATCTAGCAGTTTTTAAGGCCTTTCTGTACTCAATCATTCTCTCTCTCCATGAAATGCGAAAAACTTCTAGTTTTGTTTTCTTCCAACTGCGCTCCATTTTTCTGGCTGCTACCTTTAGAGTGTGCTCATTGTACCACGGCATTAGATTAATTTCCTTAATCTTTTTTAAACGCAAAGGAGCAACTGAGTCTAATGTGCTGGAAAAGACAGAGGCAATAGTTTCTGTTGCAACATCGAGGTCTTCTAAGCTATCTGGTATGCTAAGGCGATGAAACTGATCAGGAAGGATTATTTATAAAGCGATCTTTAGTGGTAGAAGTGATGGTTCTACCATATTTATGGCAGGGAGGCAGTTTAGCAGCCTTGACTAAACGTAGTATACACGAGACTAGATAATGAGAGATGTCGTCGCTCTGCTGCAGAATTTCAATGGCATCAATATCGATTCCATGTGACAATATTAGATCTAAAGTATGATTACGACAATGAGTGGGTCCTGACACGTGTTGTCTAACACCAACAGAGTTTAGAATATCTGCAAATGCCAATCCTAATGCGTCTTTTTTATTATCTACATGAATATTAAAATCACCAACAACAAGGATTTTTTCTGCAGCTAGTACTAACTCTGATAGAAAGTCAGCAAATTCTTTGATAAAGTCTGTATGGTGTCCTGGTGGCCTGTATACAGTAGCCAGCACAAATGTCAACTTACATAATGTTATATAAAGTACCATCACTTCGAAGGAATTATATTTGAAAGACTTTTGACTAATACTGTAAATATTACTATAAATTACAGCAACACCTCCCCCTTTGCCTTTCTGATGAGGATTGTGTCGATAATAATAACCTTGAGGGCTAGACTCATTTAAAGTAATGTAATCGTCTGATTTTAGCCAAGTTTCTGTCAAACACAGCAAATTGTTGTCTGTGATAATATCATTTACAATAAGTGCTTTTGAAGAAAGGGATCTAATATTTAACAACCCAAGCTTCATCATTTGTTTATCAGTATTATCTCTATTTTTTATTTGTTGAACATCAATTAAATTTTTACCATTAAATGGGTTTGGAAGTTTTTTGTTTGTACTAATTCAGGGTACAGACACAGTGTCTATGTGATAATATCTAGGTGTAAGAGTTTCTATGTGTTGGGAATTATCTGACTTCTGTAACGTGAGGCAGCTAGCAGATGGTCGGTTTAGCCAGTATGTCTGCTTCCTGACCTGGACCCCAGTTTGTCATGTTTCAGCTCTAAGACTATGTGCCATATTACTAGAGAGAAGAGCAGCACCATCCCAGGAGGGATAAATACCATCTCTTTTCAACAGGTCAGGTCTCCCCCAAAAACTTTTCCAATTGTCTATGAAACCTCTATTATTCTGCGGACACCACTTAGACAGCCAGCCATTGAGTGATGATAATCTGCTAACTATCTCATCACTCCGACGAACAGGAAGGGGACCAGAGCAGATTACTTTTCCTGACATTGTACTTGCGAGTTCACACACCTCTTTAATGTTAATTTTAGTGATCTCCGACTGGCGAAGTCGAACATCATTAGTGCCAACGTGAATAATGATTTTAGAGTATTTACGATTAGCATTAGCCATCACTTGTAGATTTGCTTTGATGTCAGGTGCTCTGGCTCCCGGCAAACATGTGACTATGGTGGCTGGTGTCTCTATTTTCACGTTCCGTGCAATAGAATCGCCAATAACTAGGGCACTTTCAACAGGATCCTCAGTAGGTGTATCACTGAGTGGGGAGAACCTGTTTGATGTTCTTATTGGAATGGAAGAGTGGTGTTTTCGGCAGCTAGGCCGCCTCATCGTTACCCAAGTGCCCTGCTGCGCGGGCTCTACAGCCAGAACCGAACAATGTACAGAGTTCACTAAGCTAGTCGCATCCAAAACAGTATCTGAAGCCCTTACATTCTTACTATCCTCAATTAAAGTTTGAATGCGTGTCTCTAATTCTGAGATTTTCTCTATCAGCCTGACTATTTCCCTACATTTATGACATGTAAATCCCTCATCGCTGACAGAGAAAGCTATACTGAACATGTGGCAAACAGAACACGATATAACACTAGGAGAGGATGACATGACTCACCGTGTTTGTAGACTGATCCGACTTACCACAGCTGTTTGATGAACGTGTTGAAAAGAAAATGAGCGCGCGAGAGACTGATGACAAGATGACAAGTTAACAAGCTAGCGAGATGCAAACGCGTTGTAATAGTGATTTAGATTCAAAGATTAAAAGCTAGCGACGTCAGATTAATGTGGTAGGCAATATTATATATAAGGTAATGATAATATAAGCAACAATGAATGAAAGTAAGAGATTCAAAACAAAGCTTTACGGAGTTACAGACGCAAACCACTCTGAGCAGCGAGGCAGACAGGAGCAATCGATCAGATCGATCATTTAAACCAGCTCCAGTCCACTACAATTTGGAGCGGTTAAGGCTCGGGTATACTTCATTTCCCGTGTTCCGCTACGTCTCGCGCACAGTTCAACGCGCAAGCCTTTCAAAGATACTCCTTTGCCCATGAGCGCGGAAATACGCATGTGCATGCGCCGAATGTCCGTGGTCACAAAAATTCGGCTGCATGCGGCCACAGTTCAGAGAGTCAAAGCTAGTCCACAGTGTAGTAAATGTTTCGTGCTTGCACCGAATGAAAACACATGAGAAACGTCATGAGACAGGAGAGACTCGGACATTGCAGTACTGAACGTTCCATGCATGTGGATTTGGATAAAACAGGTAATCGCTTTGATGCTGTGCCTGAACGCCGTTTATCCCTTCACAGTGGCGTATAGTGGACGGGCACGCAGGGCTATTAAATTATACTTATTATTATTATGCTACTTTTATTATTTAATTAATATTGCAATTAATTTGCCCCGCAATATCATAGCGCATCACCGCATAACAGACTCACTGCGAGGATAATAAAGATTAGTTAGATAGCTTACTCCTCATTTTAAAAACAACTTGTTTAACACGAAATACTTCTCGATTCACAAAAAAATACTTCTTCTTTTTTTTTTTTATTATGGGCCACAAGAGAAATATTAAGAAAATAAATTAGATTCATCTCTCATAGTCCCTATGAGAATATACGCTGTTAATGCAGCGTCAGATGCCAAAAGCTCGGCCAGTTTTTACTTTAAGTTTCTGTAGTGAAAAATTGACTGGCGTGTGAGACTTCTTCACCTGCATAACTCTCACGCAATGTTTGCACATTGTTTGTGTGATATCCACTAGCTCGTCTTCATGGTTCAAAATAGAAATATTTTCAATATTGTGATGTTCCATTTTTTTTAATCACCAGTTGCAAAATGATGGACACTGATTCACATATCGTCCGTGTCATTTCCCGTGATGATATTAAGTGAATTATTAAATAAATGAGTAAATAAACAAAAAGCAAACTTAAACTTGTTTGCTTTAAAATCCCTGTGAACCGGAAGTTGCAAACGACTTTTCTCCAGTGTTGTGACGTATTTCCAAGTGAAACGGAATATTGAATAGAGGGCAGGGTTTTATTTTAGCGCTCCTCCTCTCCATCTCTCGCTCATAGCAGACTAACGGTCGGAGGGGAGTGGTTTAAGCGTTTTCAACCCAAGCCTCAAACTGATGTCATTAGAGAAGGGGCACCGTTGCAGAGGGGAGGAGCATTTTCAGATTTTGATTAAATATTATGAAGCCAAACAATTTTTTGTGTGGATTGACTTTCACGGATGAATTGTTCACCACAAAACTAGCAATTTGAGCTAACAAAATAAATAAGGCCAATTTTGATTTCATGTGTACTTTAAAATTTCTGTGAATAATTTGCTGATGCAGGTACAAAAAGACGTTTTGTACCTGCAAAAAAAAAAAAAAAAAATTCTTGCCCCCAGAGAGTCAAATGTCGCACATGTATATATATATATATAAAGCTGCTCGGCCAATGAAACCCATTCCATGAAGCTCTCTACGCACTGTTCTTGAGCTAATCTGAAGGCCACGCAAAGTTTGGAGGTCTGTAGCCTCTGACTCTGCAGAAAGTTGGCGACTTCTGTGCACTTTGCACCTCAGCATGCACTAACCCCGTTCTGTGATTTTATGTGGCCTACCACTTCGTTGCTGAGTTGCTGTTGTTCCCAATTGCTTCCACTTTGTTATGATACCACTAACAGTTGACCGTGGAATATTTAGTAGTGAGGAAATTTCACAAATGGACTTATTGCACAGGTGGCAACCTATCACGGTACCACGCTTGAATTCACTGAGCTCCTGAGAGCAACCCATTCTTTCACAAATGTTTGTAGAAGCAGTCTGCATGCCTAGGTGTTTGATTTTATACACCTGTGGCCATGGAAGTGATTGGAACACCTGAATTCAATGATTTGGAGGGGTGTCCCAATACTTTTGGCAATATAGTGTGTATATATTATATATATATATATATATATATATATATAATGGTCACACTTTCGTTTTGACTTTTGCCTCAATAAACTCATTACTGCATAGTAAGTCAGTGTCAAGTTCAGGTATAGGGTAAGATGTAGAATCACGCATAATAAGGCATTAGTATTAGTATGTGCTATGTGCTTATGAGTAGGGGAGACCGGGGGCAATTGTAACAAATTTTGGTCATGTCATCATTACTCAAATAACTGAAATATTTGGATACAATTTTTATGTCAGTAACTTGTATCTGTGTTCTACTTGTTACCAGTCACCAAATGTTTTTACAAGCAATGTTAGAGTCACAATATTGATTGAAACATTAGAAGTCAAATGTTACATCTGCCCCCACATGTGGGGGCGATTGTAACAGCATATGGGGGCAATTGTAACAACACGTGTAATACCTTCATATAAATACCAATGACCACAATAAACTCCAGAGAATATAGATATAATTAAAACTATTCAATGTTATCCAGAACAATTAATTAACTCCCCTTGCTGTTTTCCTTGGTCTGAACCTAGGCATGCTGTGAACAGAGAGTATACAGGGCCTACTCAGTAAAATGGATCCCCAGATTTAGAGGCAAAAACACTTTTCTTAAATTATTGGAATCTATCAATCTATTTTGATGTCCTTACTAAGCTGGACACTATTTTGATGGTGTCTAGGGCAATTGTAATGCAGTGTCACAATTGCCCCCGACTGTACCACCCCGTGACAAGCTACCCTGCTAACTAGAAACAACAAAGCTAATGTTTGACAAAGATATCAAATGTTAGACAACAGAATGGTCATCAAAACAAGACAGATTCAATTTCATAGACATTAATGGTTAAGATAATGACTCATAAATGAGTCTTTGTAGAAAAACTTTACCAGTTGATTTAGAAGCTTGTCCTTTGGCATGCAGAGAGGGATCTCCACAGAGCACATGCAAAATGAGTTTCATGGTTCTGTCTCATTTCTCTAATTTGAGATGTTACAATTGCCGCCTGTTACATTTGCCCCCGGTCTCCCCCTACTAATAAACAGTTAATATTGTAATATGCAAGCAACTAGTTAATAACTAAAGTGTTACATTAAATAAATAGCATAAATGTTTGTGTGTGTTGCGTGCGTATGTGCGTATATACAGTACTGCCTATCAGGTGCTTCTTTTGTGTGTGTATGTTCTTTTATGGGAAAATGCTTATGCAAAAAAAATAAATAAAAAAAACCTGTGTAGTTTACAGCAGAAACGGCGACAAACGATCGTGGCACCTGGCACGAACTCTGGCAGCTGCCTGCAAGACCTGGCATAAACTCTGGCAGCTGATACATAAAAATGTATAAAAATAATAATAATAATACAATTGTGGGAACTTTGCCTCATCATTTTAAAACACCACCGCACGCCACTGAGAACAGTGTAGTTTTTACGAGCAAACAGCAGAAATGGCGAGAAAGACCGTGGCAGCTGTCACGAACTCTGGAGGCTACCAGAGCCACCGGAAGTGGTGCTGTAAGAGCGCCAGCCCCTGCTGCTCGCGTTGGAGGGAGGGAAGGGGTGCATTGTTTTAATTGAGTTTAATTACTCAATTTCTTAAGTGTGTGTTAGAGATTAATAATATTGATTTGAATTACGTAATAATTGTGATTTTTGAAACAGATCAGTTTAATTTCTCATTCTCAAATATTTTGATATAAATTTAACAAAAATATTAAGTATATTTTTAAAAACTAATTTGTTAGACAAATACTAAAATCTTTTAGTGAAAAAACAAAACAAAAACAAATATAACTGTAAATTTTAGACTAAATTAACTGTTGGATTTTTAGGCAGTTATTTTGGTATGTTCAACTCAAACCATCCAGAAAATAATATTTAGAGATTTAATAAGTTAATAAAGTTCAATAATACTGTGATATTTACAAAGCCAGTGAATTATTTTGTGTCACAAATTAGAACATCTACTGAGTATAAGCAACAAGGATGATAAACTTTTTAAAATAGCTTTGTTAAGGTATCTAAAAGAAATTATGCACGAGTATAGTTTTTTTCTTTTTCTTTTTTTTTCTTCTGTTTACTATCATCATGATTAGTTAGGTATTTTTCCCCTAAGCACTGACGCTCGCTACACACTCCAGTTCAGTAGATGGCGGCAATGCACTAGAACCAGGTTTGCCAACCGCCAACAATAAAAGAAGAAGGGTTTTCACGCGCTTACTGAATGCAGCATGAAAGTTATTGCAGACTTTGATGCGCGAAAACAATTATCATCTCATGCAACGCCGACAGACGTACGGAACACGACTTACAAGATATATTATAAGAGTTCTTTCAAACCTGTCATAGCTGTGGTCTTATTAGCCATTTTTTATTTTGGACAGCTGCAGACAGCAAACTTTCACGCTTAATCTGGAGAATATATGTTGTTACTCTCTTTTAATTCATTATTCCCAACTACTAACGCTTTAATCCTTTGGGGAAATGTTCCTTCATTATATCAGAAGGCGTCTCCAGCTTTCAAAAGAAAACTTCCCTCTGTATCATCGGAATATATCGAAGTGCATTAATCGTGATGACAGTTCTGATGAAACCAGCCTCTTGATGAAACTTTGCGCTGAGCGTCATTACATTTCTTCTGAAGCTTTTCACAGCAGATCATGTACATATGGGCCCTTAGGAACAGAACTGAAAAAAAACATTATTGAGCAGTGGACTTCAGCAATACGTTCAAGAGCATATGTGTTTGGGATAAATACTTCAGTCCTAAGTAGAACGTGTGAGGAACCTGTCAGGATTGTTGACGTAAGGGCTCTTAAAGAAATCCTTAACCAAGACAGTTTAACTAAAGAAGAAGCATCTCAAAAGATTCATAAACTTTTGAAAGACGCTGCGTCTTTTCGGACGAGTCTATTTCAGGGTGAGTGCAGACCAGTCTTCACTATTCATACAGTACGCATAACGTTACCCCTAAATTCGAGACCCTGTGCGGTCGCACACTTGGCATAGTCCATGCGATGGCTTTAGTCATCTGGATTTTTTTGTCCCTTCAAGGTGCTTTGCAGCAGTATATTCAGGCTTTGGAGCTTGTGAATAGGACATTGCCCTTTGGATTGGCAGAGACAGGTCTGTGTCATCATTTCGATAATCAGCTGAGACATTCATCCGGTTGGTGAGTGAGGCCTAGTTATCTTATTTTTATCAGCTGTGTTATTTTAATGAATGACTGTTTTACTGGACCATTCTAATAACAAGATGAAATAAAGTAAATTAGTAAATTGCTTTGCCTTTACATATGATTGAAAATGTAACATTTTTGTTAACCTCTGTTAGTTCATTTGAGGTAACCGAATCATCTTTAGTTTGGTTCTGTTCTCCTCGGACTTCTTCACAGTGGATGGACTATTGGGCTCATCAAAGACTGCAGTGGTGGAGGAAGGTAAAAGCATGGCAGCACATATATGGGTGGATTGGGTACTGACACTAATGCCGCGTTCACACTACGATTTTCAAAGTTTTCAGATCAATATTCCTTTCACGCTGCGCGACTATCTGAGGTAGCTTTTAGTCGCTGCTGTGTGCACATTGCACGATGGATCGGCGACAGGGGTTACACATTTCATGACTTTACAATAGGAAAAATCGCTGAGGGTCTATAACTCCTCCCCGAATATTTAGCATGCCACAGGGTTTCTGTGGGGCATTAAAAAGTATTAAATTAGATTTGATGAAACCTGTAGAAACCCTGAAATATGTCATGGGCGTCGGTGACGCATTGTTGATTCTCTCAGATCACGTCTTCGATAATTCACATGGTGTGATTGTTAATCACGTGAACGAGTCCCGATTTACCTGCAATTTCTGGGATTTGTAGGCGATTTCAAAAAATCTGTCGGCGAGTAAAAATCGGGCCTAAAATCATGCAGTGTGATCTCGGCATTAGAGCAGTGGTTCTCAACAGGTTTGGCCATGGGACCCACCATTTTCCCATTCAATTTTTTTTCTCAAAAATGGTTGACACACAGGTACAGTCCCTTTTTACTTAAAGGGTTAGTTCACCCAAAAAAGAAAATTCTGTCATTAATTACTCACCCTCATGTCGTTCCACACCAGTAACCTTCATTTTTCTTTGGAACACAAATTAAGATATTTTTGATGAAATCCGAGAGGTATATGACTTGCCCATAGACAGCAATATAATATAACACTTTCAAGGTCCAGAAAAGTACTAAAGACATTGTTAAAACAGTGGATGTGACTACAGTGGTTCAAGCTTAATTTTATGAAGCGACTAGAATACTTTTTGTGCGCAAAAACAAAACGAAAATAACCACTTTATTCAACAATCTCTTCTCTTCCCTGTCATTATCCATACACAGGTGTTTACGTCCGAATACTGGCTCAGTATTGGCCAAAGCTGCACATGTGAACAGCAGGAGCCGGCCAATAATGAGTCGGCGTTCTGACGTAGAACCTGGAGGTGCTGGACATAAACAACAGGTGAGAATGACACAGAAGAGAAGATATTGTTGAATAAAGTCATTATTTTTGTTTTGTTTTGCCCACAAAAAATATTTTTGTTGCTTCATAAAATTAAGGTCGGACCACTGCACTGCACTGTTGACGGTTTTTTATGATATCCCTAGTACCTTTCTGGACCTTGAAAGTGTTGATTATATTGCTGTCTATGGACGAGTCATAAAGGGTTAGTTCACCCAAAAAAGAAATTTCTGTCATTAATTACTCACCCTCATGTCGTTCCAAACCCGTAAGACCTTTGTTCATGTTCAGAACACAAATTAAGATATTTTTGGTGAAATCCGAGGGTTTTTTTTTTTATCCCACATTTAAGGTCCAGAAAAGTAGTAAAGACATTGTTGAAATAGTAAACGTGACTACAGTGGTTCAACCCTAATGTTATGAAGCAACGAGAATACTTTTTGTGCACAAAAACAAAAATAACGACTTTATTCAACAATTTCGTTTCTCCCCTGTCAGTCTCCTATGCTGTTTACATTACATACTGCAGGCTTCCATGTTCTACTTCAGTATTGATCGACGCCATAGAGGGGCACTCGAGTTAGTGACTCGAACTCGAGTCGCACTCGAATCGCATTTTTAATAGGCTTAACCTGAAATGACTTCAGACTTGACCCGACTAAAAGGTCTCGTGAAAAGTCTTTTATCCTTAACTACTGATATCATAAGGAAAGAATTTGTGTTTTATTTGAATGGTTTTATTATATCTGCGTCACATTTCCCTACGTGTTGCGGTAGATCGGACCCTTGTCATAGAATTTTATTACGTATGTCTGTGTATTGTGCGTAAACTCTGAAACGTTGTAAGAGTCCCATGAAACATGACGGAAGCCACCGTGCCATGTGTTCTTTCATTTGGGTTTATTAACATGTCAAATCGTCTAGATGCAAAGAATGTGGGAAAACAATTAAATTAAATTTTATGAGACATTGCATCCACAAAGGTTAGTCACATTAAAATACATAGCTAGCTAGATAGGCTATGCTGTGGCATAGCTGCATATGGCTCCTTTGGATTGCCAGCCTGTTAAAACAACAACAACAATCTGTTTTATCATTCTTTTCATAGTATATGCATCTTTTCTCTCTCTTAATTTGTGTCCATGAGAGAGAGATAGAAAGAGATGTTAATCCATTTATGACTTAAAATCTAAGCATATTTTAACATATTGCAATCAGCATGCATAGTTTTCTATTGACTTAAAGGGTTAGTTCACCCAAAAATGAAAATTCTGTCATTTATTACTCACCCTCATGCCGTTCCACACCCGTAAGACCTTTTGTTCATCTTTGGAACACAAATTAAGATATTTTTGTTGAAATCCGATGGCTCAGTGAGGCCTGCATAGCCAGCAATGACATTTCCTCTCTCAAGATCCATTAATGTACTAAAATCATATTTAAATCAGTTCATGTGAGTACAGTGGTTCAATATTAATATTATAAAGCGACGAGAATATTTTTGGTGCGCCAAAAAAAACAAAATAACGACTTATGTAGTGATGGCTGATTTCAAAACCCTACTTCAGGAAGCTTCGGAGCGTTATGAATCAGCGTATCGAATCATGATTCGGATCGCGTGTCAAACCGCCAAACTGCTGAAATCACGTGACTTTGGCGCTCCGAACTGCTGATTCGACACGCTGATTCATAATGCTCCGAAGCTTCCTGAAGCAGTGTTTTGAAATCGGCCATCACTATATAAGTCGTTATTTTGTTTTTTTTGGCGCACCAAAAATATTCCCTTACATCTTAGGACCTTTATTACAAACAAAACAGATGATAGAAAGATAATGTTTTTTCTATATAATACAACTTGAATAAAAATAAGATTTTTGAGTATGAGGTTTTTTTGTTTTGTTTTTTGGCATGAAATGACTTGAGACTTGACTCAGACTTGTGACAAAAGACTCCAGACTTGACACAGACTAGTGATAAAGACTTCAGACTTGACTCGGACTTCAGATGAAAGACTTGTGAACATCTCTGGCTGACGCTGTTCACGTGAGCAGCACAATGTTTGCGTGTGACGCTGATGCAGGAGCGGGCCAATAATGAGCCGGTGTTCTGACGTAGTACACGGAAGCCTGCACAGTCTATATAACATAAACTGCATAGGAGAGACGAAATTGTTGAATAAAGTCATTTTTTGTTTTTTTTTGTTTTTGCGCACAAAGTATTCTCGTTGCTTCATAGCATTACGTTTTTTTTTCTTTCTTTATATAGCGCTTTTTACAATACAGATTGTTTCAAAGCAGCTTTACAATGATAATAGGAAAATTAATGGACAGATTATTTTGGCTTTACAGTAGCTCTAGGAAAAAGTTATCAAGCTAAAGTAAGTTTTTGATTGAATCACTACCGTTATAAAAATCGTTAATTATTAACTCAGGGGTTGCTTAAATGACACCTTTTTAACTGAAAACAGAAGACTTTTAATGCGTTCTTTGCCATTCATTTACGTGTTTAGTCTATAGGTATGCACGTTTGAATGTGTATGTGCACAGATGCTTAGTCTTTTTTACAAAGTGACATTGCCAAATTACTTGTCTGGCCTGCATAATACAGAATTATTAGTCGTTTCCGCGGATCCATGTGAACTGGAATCATTTTGATAACGTTTTATCTATATATAGGGAAATAAAAGGGAAGGAGGCCTTCACAGGGGATAGTTTAGTTGACACTTCAGGGCTGCGTTGTCATCGTGTCTAGGTGCAGGTCCTTCATCTCATCAGGATACGGCCTGGATCTGGCAGACTACAGTAAACCACGGAATAAACAAAGAGAGACTAATATTAGCGTAGACGCCATTCTTCTTATGATGTAGCGAGTACATCAGGTGTTATGGAAAGTGTTCCCGGGTACGGCTGACCTAATTTATGCAGCCTAACAATTTACATGATTTGAATTATAGAAGTAGATAATGTGTTATGTGTATGCCAGGTTAAAGAGCTGCATATACTATGAAAAGAATGATAAAACAGATTTTGTTGTTGTTTTAACAGGCTGGTAATCCAAAGGAGCCATATGCAGTTATGCCACAGCATAGCCTATCTAGCTAGCTATGTATTTTAATGTGACTAACCTTTGTGGATGCGATGTCTCATAAAATTTGATGTTGTCGTTCCGGTGTCTTAAATTGTTTTCCCACATTCTTTGCATCTAGACGATTTGACATGTTAATAAACCCAAATGAAAGAACATATGGCACGGTGGCTTCCGTCATGTTTCATGGGACTCTTACAACGTTTCAGAGTTTACGCACAATACACAGACATACGTAATAAAATTCTATGACAAGGGTCCGATCTACCACAACACGTAGGGAAATGTGACGCAGATATAATAAAACCATTCAAATAAAACACAAATTCTTTCCTTATGATATCAGTAGTTAAGGATAAAAGACTTGAGTTGCTTTTGAAATATTCACGAGACCTTTTAGTCAGGTCAGGTGGCTGCATAAATGTGTTTTTAGTCTAGATTTAAACTGACAGAGTGTATCTGCTTCCCGAACAATGCTAGGAAGACTGTTCCAAAGTTTAGGTGCTAAAAAGGAGAAGGATCTACTGCCTGCGGATGATTTTGATATTCTAGGTATTATCAACTGGCCAGAATTTTGAGATTGCAATAAACGTGAAGGACTATAATGTGTTAAGAGCTTGCTCAAGTACTGGGGAGCTAAAACATTTAGTGCCTTGTAAGTAATTAGCAAGATTTTAAAACTTATATGATGTTTAATAGGGAGCCAATGCAGTGCTGATAGAACCGGGCTAATACGGTCATACTTTCTGGTTCTAGTAAGAACTCTAGTTGCTCCGTTTTGGACCAGCTGGAGTTTATTAGGCATGCAGGGCAATCACCCAGTAAAGCATTAAAGTAATCTAGCCTTGAGGTCATGAATGCATGAACTAACTGTTCCGCATTTGTCATTGAGAGCATATGTCGTAATTTAGATATATTTTTAGGATGGAAGAATGCGGTTTTACAGATGCTAGAAACGTGGCTTTCTAATGAAAGATTGGTATCCAAGAGCACATCCAGGTTCCTAACTGACGACGAAGACTTGACAAAACATCCATCAAGTGTTAGACAGTTTTCTAGGTTATTATGTGAGGAGGGTTTTGGTCTACAAGTCTACAAGGTTACAAGGTTGAACCATTGTAGTCACGTTAACTATTTTAACGATGTTTTTACTACTTTTCTGGACCTTGTATGTGGTAATTATGTTTTTTTCTATGGGGGATTAAAAAAAAGACAATCGTATTTCATCAAAAAATATTTTAATTTGTGTTCCGAAGATGAACAAAGGTCTTACAGATGTGGAATGACATGAGGGTGAGTAATTCATGACAGAAATTTCATTTTTGGGTGAACTAACCCTTTATCATTCACATTAAATGTAAGAATATCACTAACACTGGTGAATAACAGTATAAGGTAAGGCTATTAAATATCAGTCCCAAACTAGTACTAGTAATAAAGTTAAGTTGGTATAAAACACCAAAGTCATCAAAAATATAGAAAATAACAAAAGTCACCTTTATTTGTATAGTGCTTTATACAATACAAATTGTTTCAAAGCAGCTTTACAGTGATAACAGGAAAATGATTCAGTGATGCAGACAGAGTTCATTTTGGCTTTACAGCAGCTCTAAAACAAAACGGTGTCATTGTTCAGTTGAAGTCAGTTCAGTGTTGATTCAGTTCCGTTGTAAAGACCAGTTCCCTTTCGAAAGGGAACTCTACACTGTGTTTGAAACACACATGGGGAACGTCATCACGTGAACCAGTGTCTGAAAACAATTATCAAATCTCACCAATCCTATTGGCCGGAGACAGTATATGATGTCATAATAGACGCAACCCAAAAGTATAAAAGGAGTGCCTAGAGAAGCAGTCAGAATCTTTTCGTCTTCAGGGACTGTTTTGTCTGATTGCGATTCTTCGAATCTAGTAAGAATAATTACTATGTCTAACAAACGTTTCAGGAAGTGTGTGGATCCGTGACCCAGGTTTCTGACACCCGATGACACACACAATCTGTGCGTTTTCTGTCTGGGCAAGGAGCATGCACGGAGGTAGGCTGTGCTGAGGCAGGGCGGCGGCTGAAATCATGGGGCTCTCAGGTGGAGATTGCTGAGGAGTTTGAGAGAGGTTTAAATCTCTCGCAACCCCCAGTGACTGACGAGGGTGAGCTGCTGGATGATGATGATGATGTCCTCTCGTTGACATCATCAGATCCAGTAGTGACTGCTCTTCTGGCGTTAAATCCAAGAGAGCAGGAGATGGCTGTTGAAGAGGAAGCAGGCGAGCCTGCTGAAACTTCAAAGCCTCCCTGCCCTGCGTATGCGGAGCTGCTTGAGGTTATGGAGCGTGCTTCTGGCAGGCTGCAGCTGCCTTGGAAGCGTGTTAAGAAAGGGGCTGCACGCGGACGGCTCGACTAGCGGTTCCTTTCTGGCCATAACCCGACAGCCCCCGTGAGCCTTCCATTCCTTCCTGATCTACATGTTGAGATCGAGAAGGCATGGAAGAACCGATACTCGGCTCGTATTCATGTTGAGGGACTGAGCCAGCATGGGTATGTGTTGATGCCCGCTATTGACAAGACGTTTGCAAACTATCTCATCACAGGGCGGGCTCCGACACTGCAAGCTCCGGTCCTGCCTTCTAAGCCCCTTAAAATGACTTCTCGTTTGAATGGCAGGGCACAGGGGTTAAATTGGGCTGGGGCCATCCGGGGGCTGAGCCCCGGCACATAGGCTTACCAGGGCTTGACATGCGCTTGTCCGGGACCGCAGGACAAGTGGATTTTTTTTGATGTGAAAGAGAATGTTACTTGCCTGACCAGACAAGTAGCTTGATTAAAATGTCAGTAACAACCAAAATGCGAGAATGATTCATTTAGCTTAAGTGGCGATTTATAGTGGATAGTAATATATGTACTGGCGGTGATATTGTGCTGTTGAGGTGCACGTAACCTCTTGAGGAGAATTCAAAACAAATGAGCTCTGCTCACACAAAGAAACTCAGTTATCATGTTGCAATAAAAATTCAATATGTGGGGTTTTTATAGCTAGCTCTTTACGACATATGACATGTTAAGCATCACACGACCGAAAGAGCTGAATTACTGAATATCACCTTGATTGAAATTGACACTAATTTAATACAACAGTTCAATAAACAAGTAGTTAATATTAATCACTTACGTTTTAGGTGCAATATTGCCTGTTTTTTGTTCTGTTGTAGCAGCGAAAATAGTCCCAAACAAAGCAGAATCAGCACATCTTGCAGCTACGCTCAGCCGTTTTGAATGATTCAGCGTTTTGAATGAATCAGTTGAGTGAAGATTCAATGGCCCATTCATAAACAACTGCTTCATTCTTGATTCCGCCTTTTGAATGAATCGTTTGAATAAATGAATCAGTGGCTCACTCATTAAGACGGTCACTTGCCGCCATCTACTGGTGGTTTAATTTCATGTTTAAAAGTATAAATTTCCCACCAACATTTCTGATTTGTATATTCAAAAATATTTAAAGAATCTCATAACATTATTGAATGCAGTTGTACTTTTTCGGTGTAAATTATTTAATTTGGTAACAGCCCTAGTCTTACTATTTTAATTTATCAAATGTAAGAATTTGAAATAAAAGATTAAACAAATTTAATTAGATTGGGGGGGAAATGCCCTTTATAAAGGTTAATAAAATACCCCCAGAGTAAATAACATAAATATGCAGATTTAAATATGCCACTGCTGATAAAACACAGATGAGAATGTTGCTTGTTTCAGAATAAATTATATTTACAACACAAAAAAATCCTATTTTTTTCCCAGGCAAGCTACTTCTTTACTCTGATGAGTAAATGACCAATTTAGTTGTGGAAAGAGACAAGGACAAAACAAGGCTTAATGTCCAACTCTGTATTTTGTATTTATACTCTTTCTTTTAATGGTAGCATCACTCTTATATTTGATACTGACACAAAGGAGAAGGCACAGGCCTACAGAAAGATTTTTTATTGTCATCAGATGTAGCTTTGCACACTACCAGCAACTATAGAATGATTTTGATCAGCATTTTAGTGTTCATTACAGACGGCTCTCTTAACTTGTTATATTTTAGTTTGTCAATTGATACGATTTTGTAGTCTTCGCATACACATGCACCCCTGAAACCACAGAGCCCCCCCACATAACAAATCCCAATTTAACCCCTGGCAGGGCATAAGCAGCAGCGGGTCAGGCTGGTGTAGCCTTACACACCATGGCGGTGTTACAGGCTTACCAGGCTGATCTGCTGAAGGATCTGGATCAGGGGCAGGGTCTGTCCCCTGAGGCGGTAGAAGAGCTGCGCCACACCATAGATCTGGCTCTCCGGGCCACTAAGCAGACTGCTGCCTCGGTTGGAAGATCGATGGCAGCAATGGTGGCCACGGAGAGACATCTGTGGTTGAACATGGCCGACATCGGGGAGAAAGAAAAGGGCTTTCTCCTCGATGCGCCAGTTTCACCCTCTGAACTTTTTGGTACCTCCGTCGAGGCGGTGGTGGGAAAGTTCAGAGAGGCGAAGACGTGCTAGGCAGTGTTTTAAAACCTGCATACCGCTCAGATCTGATCCTGGGCCCAGACGGACAGAAGGTCCTGGTCCGTCCCGATTCGAGGATCGGAGACCGGGCCAGAAGTCCAGTGTTGCCTCCTTCCATCCTTCTATGATGGTAAGTCTTTGTTCTTTGAGCCGCAGGGAGTAAGCTTGGTCTATATTTATATAATAAAATGTGCCGACCTTAGTTTTCCTGTATAGTCTTTCCTGGGTGTGTAAAAAGCAAGGGGATTTAGGGCCCTGAAGTTCCCATTAGGTTGGTTATCTTTGTGTTGGTTATATGACCACCTTTTCAGCTACCGTATGGTAGAGTAGCTTTTCTCCTCTGGTCATAGCTAGAGTTTGTATTCGAGATTGGCACTCTTTACTTCAGATAGATCTATGTTTAGCGTCGGCCTTCGGGGCCGCCTGACATTGTTTGGATTGGGTTGAGCATCGCTCCTCTGAGCTCTTGTTTTTAGAGTTTTTCAGAGTTGCTTCCTCTCTATTGAGAGTTTAAGAGGCTGAGTTTTAGCCCCAGGCAGATCTATGCTTTTGTGTGGCCAGATAGGCCCACAGCTTTAGCTGGCCTAGGCTAGAACTAGGGTTTAGGTGATATACTGAAGCATTTCACCCTATGTATTACTTCCCCTGTCAGGAGAGTGTAGTTTCCTAGTTCTGGCCTCCTCTTATCAGAGTTGTCAGATCAAGGCCCGTTACCCCTTTGGTGTAGGTGCAAGATAGATAGCAGCTAAGGTAGCAGGCTATTGCTAGTCTCTCTGGTGCCATTGTCTCGATGGTAGGCCCCTTATCACTATGTGAGTAAGAGAATGCTAGTGTTGCTGAGGCCCCACTTTTTTAGAACTTTAATGCTATACTTTGTTTAGTCTTTTCCCCTGAACCCCTTGAATTAACATTTAAGTTTGAGTGAAACAGTGTTAGCTTTCATTAAGCTCCTGTTCCCTAGGGTTCAGTACAGATATCTACTGTCTTTGGTGAAAAGTGTCCACCCTTGAAATTTCAGGGTAGTATGAATGAAAAGTAAAGAGTTCTCGTTTCTCAGGGTTGTTAATGCTTTAGTTCTAGTTTTTGCCCTACACAATGTAAGCCCAATAACTCTATTGCTGCCACAGGTTTGCACCTGTTTCTGTAGTAGTAGGCTTTGTTCTGGCCTCCTTCAGAGCATGGTGACTAAGTTTGTACTCCCCTTGCTATAAGGGTAAAAACTGTTTTTTTACTGAGTATATGGCCTGTTGGAATGCATAGCTCAGGTTGAGTTTGTTTAAGGAACCTCTTTATTCAGTTTGGTTCCTATGTAGCTCCCTTTTAGAGTTTTAACACTGCCACAAGATTTGATTGTGTTGTTTGGAGTAGAAGGCTTTGTCTTTGGGCCTCCTTCAGAGTACAATAGCTTGTTGTATCACAAGTTTTGTTGGTAGATGTTTAATTAGAGTTCGCTCACTTAACACTAGCACTGCCACAGGTTTATACCCATGGTCATTTGGAGTAGTAGGCCGGTGCTGGCCTCCTTCAGAGCATGGCAGCATATATTCTTTGTACTCCCCTTACTGTAAGGGTAAAAAGTGTTTTTTACTGAGTACATTGCCTGTTGGAATGTGTAGATTTTAAGCTCAGGTTGAGTTAAGCTAGGTAACCTCACTTGATAGTTTGGTTCTCAGATTATGCTCCCTTAGAGCTTAGACACTGCCACTGGCTGACACCCGTGTCTTTCTGGAGTAGCAGGCCATGTTTGGGCCTCTTTCAGAGCATGTTGGCGTAGTTTGTACTCCTCTTGCTTAAAGAGTATAAGTGTTTTACTGAGTACATTGCCTGTTGGAATGTGTTAAGGCAGGAACACACCAAGCCGACGGTCGGCCGTCGGGCAGTTTTTGTTCATCGGCCAACTAAGTTTTCTCAGTGTGTTCCGCACCGTCGGCTAAAGTTGGTCCTTGTCGGCTTTTTTTCAGCCGATTCGACATGTTGAATCGGCGTCGGAGCTCGTTGGTCCGTTGGGCCATCTGACCATTCTGATTGGCTGTTCAGCTACTGCCACCTGCTGGTACGGAAAGGCATTTCGTCTTACGCAGGTGCAGAACAGACGTGCTACTTGGCCGTCGGCTGTCGAGCGTCGGTTTGGTGTGTCGGCAACTTTGGACCCAGGCGCTGCCGACGTGAGCCAGCCCCACGGTCTGCTTTCGTCGCCACTAGTTCGTCGATGTCGGCTTGGTGTGTTCCTGCCTTTAAATTAGAATTAAGCTCAGGTTGAGTTAGATAGTTAACCTCACTGGAGAGTTTGGTTATCACATTGGCTCCCTTAGAGCTTAGACACTGCCACGAGCTAATGCCACGTGTCTTTCTGGAGTCTTAGGCCCTCTTTTGGGCCTCCTTCAGAGCATGATGGCGTAAGTTTGTACTCCTCTTGCTTAACACCCTGGAGTCGGCAGTATCGCCGGCGATACCACCTCGGTTTTTTTCTTATCATTGTGAAAGAGACTAAAAATACTCTGTCAATTTTGGACATATCAATTAAGAGTTATATACCATTCTAATCTGTGAAATGTCATCTTTTATTTGTGTACACTCAGAGTAAAAACAAAATGTTGTGCTTTTTGCAAAATAAAGAAAACTAACATGATGCGCGAGCCGCAGTCTCTCTCTGAATGAAGTCCAATCTGATACTCCCTCAGAAAATGAACTGTAACGTAGTGAATACTAATGACACAAAAATGAGACATATGTCTAAAAGTTGAAATGTCAGGTTTTAAATCATGTAAGTCAAATTGAAAACAAATATTCTCTGTTTATGTAATCTGTATGAAAATAGACATGTCAGTAGTTTGCGGCTCAGCTCATTATCCACTAATGCGGCCACTCCCACGAAGCGGTCACGCTATTCAGACGCAAATTCTGAGGCGATTCATTCAACAGAGTGAACGTCCGCGTCAGCTCAGAAAAACATATCAAGATTAGTCAGTTTCATGTACTTTTCATCGTTTTGAGATGCGGTGAGGAATAATTCTAAAAGGATTTACCTCAGAGGAAGAGCTGGTTTCACTTTCATTTCGAGGATCAACTATCGTGAAAGGTACTGATTGTGAAAGGTAAGTTGTTTTTTATTCTTAAATTCTTTATTCTAATCGCGATATAGTGTCTGTGAATATTAAACCGCAAAAAAACTGCTTTAATATGAATCCCGCGCATTTTTGTGTCAGTGTGAATTAATGCGGCAGATCGACACACAGTTTTGTTTACTGCACAATTTACATTAGTAAATTGCCATAGCTATTCCCAAACTATATTGCTATACTGAGATGAGTGAAATCGACTGAAATACATAATAAATACTGAAATAAAATGTGTTCGGAATGTATTAAACTGCACATTAACATTTAGGTTCTATACATAATATATAAAATACCATAGAGGTAATATGAATGTTTAGATGCTTTGCATCACAGAAATACATTATTTTTTAAAGTATATTAAAATAGAAAAACATTATTTTAAATTGTAATAATATTTCACAGTATTGCTGTTTTTTCTGTATTTTTGACCAAATAAATGCAGGCTTGATGATCATGAGACTTCTTTCAAAAACATTATAAATATCTGTTGTCAGCATGCTCACACAGGGTTTTTTCTTTTATCTCACAGATTTGAGAATCATAGTGACCAGATATTGGCCCACACTGGACATTCTGAATGAATATAATGGTGAGATCACTGACTGGAAGGGTTGAAAAGGTTTTTTTTTTTTTTTTTTTTTTCTCTCCAGTGCAGAAACACCAAACACCTTGGAATGCCAGGTAAGTGATGTTCACTTATATCTTTGAACAGGATTTATTTCCAGGTAAAACTCTATATCAAAATGTGCCCTCATTTATTCAAAATGTGTCTCATTTATATTGTTAACTATATTCTGAATAAACTACCAAAAAAAAAAAAAACTACTTTGTACTTTGATTTTTTTTTTTTTTTTTAGTGTCCTCTCACATAGCCTACCTGACTGAAAGGGCTCATTATACGGGTCATTATGCAGGTCATTATGCGGGTCTTTGTCTTCTCAGGTGTGAATCACAGCATTATTCATGAAGATTCACGCCTCCCGCATACTGTCTTTCTTGACAAGTGTCTTACAAAATTTAAATCAATATATTCTTTTATATGAAGAAGTAGGCAGGATAATTTTTTACATCATTTTGAAGCAAAAATTCTAGTCTACAACCTCCAATACCCAGAAGTCTTGTGAACACATATTTAATATTTATTTTGTGATCGTATTTCAGTGACTTAAGTTTTTTGATTTTTCAATAACCACGCATAAAGGTTATTCCTTCAAAAATACAAATGTACATACATGTTGCTCACATATTATGATAGCCTAATATGTGCTGTATACAGTGTATTGACACTTTTGCCATTAATATGTTTATAAGCAACTGAAGAAGCACAAATGTCAGGGCATGTCAAAACTTCTCCAGGGCCCAAAAAATCCTCAGACCCCAGAGGGTTAAAGAGTAAAAAGTGTTTTTACGGCGTACACTGCTTGTCGGAATGTGTTAAGGTAGACTGTTATGTGGGCGCTCTACAGTCTTATCTGCTAGTTTAACTCGGTTTCAATTTGAACGAGTTCCCATGTTTGTGGGAACCTGCTTTATCAGCAAATGAGCTGCTTTAGGTGTGTGGCCTTCACAGGCCACCCTTTAAGCTATTCCCCCCACATCTGAGTGTCTTTAAGCAGATTAAGCATGCAGTTTCACATGTCTGGCCTTTTGTTAGGCTGCTGTGATATATTTCTACACGATGTAGAATTACGTCATGTTGCAGGCCCCTTCCTGGGCCTCCATGATTTTGTGCCTACAGTATGGTTTATCTGTTAGGTTGAGCCCAGTACTCCCCTCGTTTGAGGGTTGTTCTGCATAGTACTTAGATCCCTAAGTCTGGTCAGTGGTTGAAGGCCTCTCTGAGGCCTCCCTATTCAAGATCAGCTCCTAGGCTGGTTGTACTCCCCTTGTTTGGATCTCTTTAGAGTGCACAGCCTCCTCAGTGCAAATAATCAGGCGCTGAGTAGATCCTAGGATTGAGCAGAGTGTTACTCAACTCATTGGTAAGGCTAAAAAGCGCTAAGCTGAGTCCTGCTCTATAGGATGCCTGTCTTTACGTTCTGGTCTAAGTTGGTTACTGCCTCTTTGCAGTCACTCTTACTGGATATCTTCTCTGAAGAATGTGAATTGAGACTCTGTGATCAGACAGGTCGTTGGCCAAGACTAGGTTGTTTTTAGACTAGGTCAGCCTCCCTGGTGGCATTCAGGGTTGACGTTGTTCCCCTGATGAGTGACTGGCTAGGGTTCCTTCGGGCCCCATGGCTACATTCTTTTAGAGGTACCCTCTTTTCTCTGAAAAGAAGTTTGGTCCCAGAAGCCTTTGAGCGGCCTTGGTAGGCCTTCTGTGGAAGGCCTCTTCGAGGCTTATAGCTTGGGCTGTTGGCCATAGGGAATGCTGTCACTGACAGCCTATGTATGACCCGTAGGGGGAGTGGTTCTGGCATTTCAGTTGAAATTGCTAGTTCTGATGTTTGTCTAGCCATCTTTGGCATGCACTCCCCTCAAGCATGGCAGCGTGGGTATATCGTTATGCGTTTCAAACTCCCCATATGCGTTTCAAACTCAGTGTAGAGTTCCCTTTCGAATGGGAACGTCTCAGGTTACATATGCAACCATGGTTCCCTGAGAACAGGGAACGGGACACTGCGTTACCTGCCATGCATCGGTGCTGCCTGCTGAACAGTCCCTTCAGACGATAAGGTTCTGACTGCTTCTCTAGGTGCTCCTTTTATACTTCTGGGTCGCATCTATTATGACGTCATATGCTGTCGCTGGCCAATAGGATTAGTGAGATTTGATAATTGTTTTCAGACACCGGTTCACGTGATGACGTTCCCCATATGCGTTTCAAACACAGTGTCTCGTTCCCTGTTCTCAGGGAACCATGGTTACATACGTAACCTGAGGCGTTATTAAATTAGTTCATTTCATCTATAAAGCAGTTCTGCAGAAAACAGTGTTGTCATTGTCCAGCTCAGTTCAGTTCTCATCCAATAGTGTCAGTGCAGTCAAATCAATAATATTGTTGAATATTTAATGAAAATAGTGGTAATTTGGAAACCACTGTTACCATGGTAAATATACAAAACTAACATGAACTGTTAATTTAACATATGGACTGTGATCCTGATGAACAGAATGAACATCATACTTGGATGCAAATCCTTCCCAAGTAACATACAACATACCAGTGTAATTCGTTGGTACGTTTTGGTCATTTCACAAGGGTGCATGCTATTAATTTAATTTTCTCTTTTTTTTTATATATATATATATATATATATATATATAATATAGTGAAGTGATATACAGCGCACGCAACTGAAGAGTGCATGATGCGAGCACAGTACAACGTCTGACAGGACAGGAAAGTTTGTTTTTCGAAAATAACTTAAAATAATGATACTGACAAATATTCTGCCAACTTTTCATCTGACTGCAGATACAGAATCTAAACGGTGCACTTTTCTCAGGCACACTTTTCTTAAACTGCGTCTGACATGAGTCAACAGCTTTCACGCACATCTTTCAAAATAAAAGTTTTGCATCAGAAAAAAAAAAAAATTACAATTCAGGGGCTTTTCCTGGGTCAAAAATGGTCTTCAGTGGTGGCAGACAATCACAGTCATCCACACACAGTACAAAGTACCTGGTAATAAAATGAACAACAAAGTAACACTGTAGAAAACGTGGCAGGTCTCTTATTTTGCATTCACTCTTGCAGAAACTCCCTTTATAATCAATATGCTGTGCAATAAATCTCTTATTGATAGTGTGTTTATAATTATTTTGGTAATAATGAAAGGTTTCACGAGTGTGCAGAACTCATGCTAAACAAACTCAGCGGTGTTGAGTGGATTCTGACTAATTTATCTGTTTGGCCATTGCATTCACATGCTCAACAGAAATGTCTGTGATTGGCTACAAAACTCAATGCTGCAAAATCATGTTGTAAATAAAAACCTTTGATGCTCTTCACAGAGCACTTACACAAACACTTACAGGAGCAGTTTAAAGCATTTTAAATCAGCCGGCTATCAGTCGGTACCAGTACTGTAGGGCTTGATGCTTACTTTTTTCTCAAGGAACGTGTGCTTCTGAGTTGAAAAATTTAGGAGCGCATTAAAAAAAACTTTAGGGGCGCAATTCAGATTTATCAAATAACATGTTTTACTTTAATAAAGGGATACAAAGAGACATTTACAAGCAAAACTATATATATTAGACGTCACAATAATTGTTTAAGCTTTTATCACAGTATATGGTATTATCACAGTATTGAATTGTTACAAAAAAGTGTTGTCCTCTTAACAGGTTTAATAACTTTTTCTTATAACAAAAATCTCTGAACATTTAAATACAATAAAACGATGCCCAAAATGTATGAAGTAAACAAATGTTTCAGACAGATTAAAGTGCAAAAGAATTATAAAGAACATTAAGGCTTAACAGTAAGGTCTTATTAGTTAATGTTAATGCATTAACTAATGTTAACTAACAATGAAAAATAGCATTTGTTACAGTAGTTATTATTCTTTGTTAGTATTAGATAATAAAAATAGAACTGTTCATTGTTAGTTTGTTAGCTATATTATAATAAATTTAACAGATACAACTTTTGATTTTAATAATGTATTAGTAAATGTTTTTTGGCAATATTGCAATTAAACTTTACCTCATGTAAGCTCAGTACTTTGATTAAAGTAATGCGATTAAGCTCATAATCGTAGTAAGCATAATTGCATTAAACTCGCTGCAGAGTCTTTAGTCTTTAGCTAGTCTGGCTAGCGAAGCAAAAACGCGTTGGTCTTTTGTTTACGTCCTTGATGCAACCAAAAATAGCAACAGAACTATACGTTTAAAAGACATGTACAAACAATAAAACGTACTTACAGTTTGAAGCCAGTAAACAGCAGCTTCTGCTTTTAAAGTGGGAACTGCTCCATATTTCAGTAAAAGCCTTTGTGCAAATCCAGCATTGAACTTGTGTAGATTCTGGAAGCTGTCTTCAGCGCCACATCCAGTGTAGAAGATATCACAGATTATAATGGGTTCTATTATCTTTTGACGCGTCGCATCGCTCGCGTCTGGTGTACACAACTCTTCCGCTTCCATTATGTTGCGCGACATGGCCTCGCCCACTTTGTTGCGTGTTCCCGGGGGCGTGTTTTGTAGGGTTTATGATGTCACCAACCCGGGAAGAAGCTCGTTGTAGTCCAAACCGGTCGTTTTTGTAGGCATTAAACTGCCGTAACTTTAAAAGACAATATCTCAGTTTGCATTAAACTTTCAGCGCTGTAACTTTGCAGACACTGTTTATGCTCAAGCAGCAACATTACACACTAACTAAAGTTAAAAAAGTGAAATTGCATTAAACCACCCCTTTAAGACCTTACTCTGATTATGAGAAATAATCGCATTATTGGTGCACATGTAAATGTAGTCATTAATTAAGATTAATAAATGCTTTAGAAGTGTTTTTCATTGTTAATTCATGTTAACTAATGAATCAGCTAATGTTGACTAATTATAGTGTTACCGAACAGTAATAATTATAGTGTTACCAAACAGTAATAAAGAATCAGAATATTTTAAGTCAATATCTAGGCCATGTTTTAGACCAGATTATAATGTAAAAATGTGTATGCCCGGTTTCACAGACAAGGCTTAAGCCTAGTTCCAGACTAAAATGCATGTTTGAGCATATATCTTAATATCATTATGATATCTCAATATCATTTTGTCTCAAGATGCACACCAGTAATGGTTTTTTTTTTGTTTTGTTTTTTCCCTTAAAGCACGGTGTATAAAAGCTACTTAAATGTCTTGCTCCTGGCTTAATCTAAGCCCTGTCTGTGAAACCGGGCCTTAAAGGTACACTCTGTAACTTTTGGCACTCTAGCATTTAATAAACAAAACAGCATGCATCTTGCAGAAGAACATTGTAGCCAGAGCTACTTCTCTCTGTTTATATCTATGAGGAGTCACACAGGTACTGGCATACTCCACAGCGGTTGGCGTCTTGCTCGGTCTAAAATAGTCCCAATATAAACACTTATTATACATGTACCGTAATAATTCATAAGATGATAAACATGGTTTGGAAGATGGATTCATGATGTACATGCTTATGTAATTTTTTTTTTTTTTCTTCAAGCAAATTTATTTGTTTTTTATTCGCTCTATAACAGGCCAAACTGGCCTTTAAAACAAAAAATATCTGTAGCAATTTGAAATTAGAGGCAACCACTAAATTTAATTATGATCCAAACAAAGATGCTACACACATGTAGCATAAGCAGTTGTTTTTGATTTAAATGAGATTGTATAATTTAAAGATTAAAAGCTAAAACAGAATGACCTGACTTTAGATTTGTAAAATTATGCTACTGAATTTCCTCGGTTACCGCTGTACACAAAGCAGTGCTGCGCTTTTAAACTGGCATTATATGGAGGTCAGAGGAAAAGATAATGTCATTGAAACTTTTATGAAGACAGTTCCCATTAGAGATACATTCATATAAACCCCCACCCCCAATTCAATATTTATATTTTTCTTTAAATATTTCAGGCATCGCAAACAGTGAGCTTGCTGTGCCTGGTCCAGTATTTTCTCTGCTTGCACGTTTCTGTTCTCCTCTTTGCGTCCTCCTTCAGCGTGTTCCGTCCTATTTACAGACTTTGCAATATTTCCACACAAATTACATTTTGGGAAATGAATGCAATGCAGTTTGTGCTCAAGTCCTGAGTAGAGATTGTCCAAATTAAAACGAAAAACCGGACGACCAACTAATCAGAACCGGCTGTTTTTTGCTCCAATTGATCAGCAACCGATCCGATCAGATTCTGATTTATGGCCATTCGACCAGTGCATCTGTACTTAATGTGGTTAAATTCACACACAGTTTAATTAATCAGAACCAGCTGTTTTTTGCTCTAATCGCACGATCAGCAACCGATACAATCTGGTTCTGATTTATGGCCATTCGACCAATGCATCTCTAATTAATATGGTTGAATGGATTTAATTACAGGATTTAGAACCGCATTCTCTGCAAACCCCTGCTGTGTGAACCAGACTGGACAACTAGTTATTTGTCACCTCATGTCACCTAGGTCTTTGTCTTCCATCGGAGCTGCATATATCTGTGTGGTCTGTGCATGACTCATTTGCTTCTCTCTCTACTCAGGTATAAAAGCTGCTGTTGGTTAATTAAAGGGGACCTACTATGCCCCTTTTTTAAGAGATGTAAAATAAGTTTCTGATGTCCCTGATGTGTGTGTTTTAGCTCAAAATACCTCACAGATAATTTATTACGTGTTAAAATTGCCACTTTTTGAGGATGAGCAAAAACGTGTCGTTTTAGTGTGTGTCCTTTAAATGCAAATGAGCTGTTGCTCCCGGCCTAAGAGGGCAGAGCTTCAAAAGCTGATGCTCTGAGCTCCGGTGACAGAACAATACGCACTAATAATGTCAGAAACTCAAAGTAGCGGTGTTCATTTCGAACTGAAGTCTGAAAATGATGCCTACAGAGCCAGAGAATATATGCTGCATGGAGGTAGAACAGGTATAGTTCAGTTTAATTGCGGTTATAACTTGTTGTCATCTTGCTTTTATCCACTATTAGTAAAATAATATATTAGTAATATAATAATCTGTTCATTAATTTTCCTATTATCACTCTGAAGTAGCTTTGAAACAATCTGTATTGTAAAAATGGCTATATACAGTGGGTACGGAAAGTATTCAGACCCCCTTAAATTTTTCACTTTGTTATATTGCAGCCATTTGCTAAAATCATTTAAGTTTTTTTTTTTTCCTCATTAATATACACACAACACCCCATATTGACAGAAAAACACAGAATTGTTGACATTTTTGCAGATTTATTAAAAAAGAAAAACTGAAATATCACATGGTCCTAAGTATTCAGACCCTTTGCTGTGACACTCATATATTTAACTCAGGTGCTGTCCATTTCTTCTGATCATCCTTGAGATGGTTCTACACCTTCATTTGAGTCCAGTTGTGTTTGATTATACTGATTGGACTTGATTAGGAAAACCACACACCTGTCTATATAAGACCTTACAGCTCACAGTGCATGTCAGAGCAAATGAGAATCATGAGGTCAAAGGAACTGCCTGAAGAGCTCAGAGACAGAATTGTGGCAAGGCACAGATCTGGCCAAGGTTACAAAAAAATTTCTGCTGCACTTAAGGTTCCTAAGAGCACAGTGGCCTCCATAATCCTTAAATGGAAGACGTTTGGGACGACCAGAACCCTTCCTAGAGCTGGCCGTCCGGCCAAACTGAGCTATCGGGGGAGAAGAGCCTTGGTGAGAGAGGTAAAGAAGAACCCAAAGATCACTGTGGCTGAGCTCCAGAGATGCAGTCGGGAGATGGGAGAAAGTTGTAGAAAGTCAACCATCACTGCAGCCCTCCACCAGTCGGGGCTTTATGGCAGAGTGGCCCGACGGAAGCTTCTCCTCAGTGCAAGACACATGAAAGCCCGCATGGAGTTTGCTAAAGATGGTGAGAAATGAGATTCTCTGGTCTGATGAGACCAAGATAGAACTTTTTGGCCTTAATTCTAAGCTGTATGTGTGGAGAAAACCAGGCACTGCTCATCACCTGTCCAATACAGTCCCAACAGTGAAGCATGGTGGTGTTTTTCAGCTGCAGGAACAGAACAAGACAATGACCCTAAGCACACAGCTAAAATAACAAAGGAGTGGCTTCACAACAACTCCGTGACTGTTCTTGAATGGCCCAGCCAGACCCTGACTTAAACCCAATTGAGGATCTCTGGAGAGACCTAAAAATGGCTGTCCACCAACGTTTACCATCCAACCTGACAGAACTGGAGAGGATCTGCAAAGAAGGAATGGCAGAGGATCCCCAAATCCAGGTGTGAAAAACTTGTTGCATCTTTCCCAAAAAGACTCATGGCTGTATTAGATCAAAAGGGTGCTTCTACTAAATACTGAGCAAAGGGTCTGAATACTTAAACTGAAATAACACATGGTCCTTTCTTTTTTAATAAATCTGCAAAAATGTCAACAATTCTGTGTTTTTCTGTCAATATGGGGTGCTGTGTGTACATTAATGAGGAAAAAAATGAACTTAAATGATTTTAGCAAATGGCTGCAATATAACAAAGAGTGAAAAATTTAAGGGGGTCTGAATACTTTCCGTACCCACTGTAAATGAAGATGACTTGACTTGATTTTCACCTGAGATTTGGAGCCAGATTACAGGGGGTTAAAAATGACTTGTAAAAATGAGATTGGTGGGTCTATTAGTAAAATCTTTTGACTTCAGCAATTTGCTGCATTATGCAAAAAATGGGAAAAAGCAGTTCTGTTTTTTGCTTAAAGTTTGCATGCCTATAACTCAAGAAGTATTAAAGATATCTTAATTAAGATTCTGTGCCCAGTTGCATAAATCACCTTAAGTGTAATTTTCCCCTTAAGATCGCCCTTATGTTTCCCTTAAACTTAACGGTTATTTTCTGCAACACCCTTAAGTGTTACTTAAGGGTTTCTTTAGGTGAAATGTCATAAACCCTAAGTAATCCCTTAAAAAAACGATAAGTGTTTCATAAAGCCCCTTAAAACTGTCATTTCCCTAAGTATAACATAAGGTTCGGAAAAATTCACCTAAAGGTTTAATCCAAGTCCTCTAACGAGACATGATCAACCGCTTTATATTATAAACAAATTGTAATTTAGACTTATATGGTCAATGGAAGCGCAAACGTGCGTGCATCACACGCAACAACAAACCTCATTGGTTGTTGCGTTTGCGCTCACGTTCAAGCTTCCAAAACAGCCAGGCTTGGAGGGTTACTTTAAAAATATATTCCATTACAGTTACAAATTACTTCATAAAAAAAGTATTCAGTAACGTAATCCAAGTACCACAATATGAAAGTAATGGGGGGGGGGGGTCAACTTTATAAATAAATTGCATTTTTAAATTTAATTTTAATTATCTCTTCTCAATTTCTGCAAGTTTTTAAATGTTACACGTTCCATACTTTTGAATGGGTCTCAACAAGAAAAATATTTTACAAATCTGATAAATTATCTATTGCAGTATTATTATTATTGTTGTTGTTTACAGCTTAAAAATATAAAAGTCACATCAGATCATAAACAAACTGAACAAGCTCGGATCAAACATTTATGTTTGTTCTGCTTTAATTTTAATGTTTACCATTTTGGTTACTTTTAAAACCTATTAAAACTAAGCAATCTGGTAACTGGTACATTATTTGGCAGCACAGCAGCTCTTTTAAAAGAATAGTGTCAATGCAGGCAGATCAAAGCACTGTTGAATATCAAATGTCAAGTCAAATGTCAAGTGTCCCCAACTAAGCAAGCCAAAGGCGACAGCGGCAAGGAACCCAAACTCCAGCAGGTGACATCAGGTGGCAGACAAGTGGCAAATAGGTGTTTAAATGGAGAAAAAAACCTTGGGAGAAACCAGGCTTAGTCGGGGGGCCAGTTCTCCTCTGGCCAACAGTGCTTTGTTACGATTCAGGTAGCTATCATAAGTCCGACAGGATCGCAGCATTCAAAGTATTTATTCCAGTTCCATCCAATTGAGGATCGTATTCATCACGGCGGTATGGATGGTTGTTGAGAAACTGTGTCGTGGCTGTCGTGTCGATGAGGCCCTCACAGTGGATGATCTAGTTGACTCAATCTCTGCTGATACTTCAGGGCTGCATTGTGGTCGTGTCAAGGTGCAGGTCCTTGGTCTCACCTGGATACGGCCCGGATCCGGTTGACTACGGTGAACCTCGGGATAACCAGAAAGACTAATATTAGCGTAGATGCCATTCTTCTTCTGATGTAACGAGTACATCAGGCGTTATAGGAAGTGTTCCCGGTTCCGGCTGACCTAATTTATGCAGCCTAATAATCCTTTAACAGATTTGAAAATATAAATTGGTAATGTGTTGTGTATGCCAGGTTAAAGAAATGTGTTTTTAGTCTAGATTTAAACTGACAGAGTGTGTCTGCTTCCCGAACAATGCTAGGAAGATTGTTCCAGAGTTTAGGTGCCAAATAGGAGAAGGATCTACCGCCTGCGGTTGATTTTGATATTCTAGTTATTATCAGCTGGCCTGAATTCTGAGATCGCAATAGACGTGAAGGACTATAATGAATTAGGAGCTCGCTCAGGTACTGGGGAGCTAAACCATTTAGTGCTTTGTAAGTAATTAGCAAGATTTTAAAATCCATATGATGTTTAACAGGAAGCCAATGCAGTGTTGACAGAACTGGGCTAATATGGTCATACTTCCTAGTTCTAGTAAGAACTCTAGCTGCTGCATTTTGTACGAGCTGTAGTTTATTTATCAGGCGAGCAGAACAACCACCCAGTAGAGCGTTACAGTAATCTAGCCTTGAGGTCATGAACGCATGAACTAACTGTTCTGCATTTTTCATTGAGAGCATATGTCGTAGTTTAGATATATTTTTAAGATGGAAGAATGCGGTTTTACAGATGCTAGTAACATGGCCTTCAAATGAAAGATTGGTATCAAAGAGCACACCCAGGTTCCTAAGTGACGACGAAGACTTAACAGAGCAGCCATCAAGTGTTAGACAGTATTCTAGGTTATTACGTGAAGAAGTTTTTGGTCCAAAAATTAGAATCTGTTTTTTTCTGAATTTAGTAGTAGGAAATTACTGGTCATCCAATTTTTTATATCAGCTATGCATTCCGTTAATTTTGTGAATTGGTAAGTTTCGTCAGGGCGTGAAGAAATATAGAACTGAGTATCATCAGCGTAACAGTGAAAACTAACGCCATGCTTCCTAATGATATCTCCCAATGGTAGCATGTACAGAGTGAACAGCAACGGTCCTAGTACTGAGCCTTGCGGTACTCCATATTGAACTTGTGATTGATATGACATCTCTTCGTTTACTACTACAAACTGATAACGGTCAGATGAGTATGATTTGAACCATGACAATGCAATTCCACTAATGCCAACATAATTTTCGAGTCTATTTAAAAGAATATTGTGATCAATAGTGTCAAATGCAGCACTAAGATCCAGTAACACTAATAGAGAGATACAACCACGATCTGATGATAAGAGCAAATCATTAGTAACTCTAATGAGAGCAGTCTCAGTACTATGGTATGGTCTAAATCCTCACAGATACTATTTCTTTCTAAAAAGGAACATAGTTGTGATGATACTACCTTTTCTAGTATTTTTGACAGAAAAGTGAGATTTGAGATCGGCCTGTAATTGACTAATTCTCTAGGATCAAGTTGTGTTTTTTTAATAAGAGGTTTAATAATAGCCAGCTTAAAAGTTTTTGGTACGTGTCCTAGTGATAAAGATGAATTGACGATATTAAGAAGAGGATCTATAACCTCTGGAAGCATTTCTTTCAATAGCTTAATCGGTATAGGGTCTAACATACATGTTGTTGATTTTGATGATTTAACAAGTTTAGACAATTCTTCCTCTCCTAAAGGAGTAAATTAATTGAATTTTTCCTCAGGGACACTACAATGCACTATCTGACGCGATACTATAATAGACGGTTGCATGGTTATAATTTTTTCTCTAATATTATCAATCTTGCAAGTAAAGAAGTTCATAAAGTCATTACTGCTGTGCTCTTTGGAAACATCAGAAGTTGAAGCTTTATTTCTTGTTAATTTAGCCACTGTATCAAATAAATACCTAGGGTTGTGTTTATTTTCTTCTAAAAGTTTTGAAAAATAAGCAGATCTAGCAGATTTTAAGGCCTTTCTGTACTCAATCATTCTTTCATTCCACGAAATGCGAAATACTTCTAGTTTTGTTTTCTTCCAGCTGCGCTCCATTTTTCTGGCTGCTAACTTTAGGGCCCGAGTGTGCTCATTGTACCATGGCATTGGATTAATTTCCTTAATCTTTTTTTAAGCGCAAAGGAGCAACTGAGTCTAATGTGCTGGAAAAGACAGAGGCAATAGTTTCTGTTACAACATCGAGGTCTTCTAAGCTTTCTGGTATGCTAAGGCGATGAAACTGATCAGGAAGATTATTTATAAAGTGATCTTTAGTGGTAGAAGTGATGGTTCTACCATATTTATGGCATGGAGGCAGTTTAGCCGCCTTGACTAAATGTAGTATACACGAGACTAGATAATGATCTAAGATGTTGTCACTCTGCTGCAGAATTTCAACAGCATCAATATCGATTCCATGTGACAATATTAGATCTAAAGTATGATTACGACAATGAGTGGGTCTTGACACATGTTGTCTAACACCAATAGAGTTTAGAATATCTGCAAATGCCAATCCTAATGCGTCTTTTTTATTATCTACATGGATATTAAAATCACCAACAACAAGGACTTGTTGTTTGCATTTTCTTCTTTGAAAACAAAATAGCAGTGAAATTTCCATGAACTGAAAGCGTCTAATAGGTTTGGAACGACAAAAGGGTGAGTGAATGACAGCAGAAATCTCAATTTTGAGTAAACTATCAATTTGAGTTTCTCGTCTGGCCTTTCTCTTTCATATTTAGTTTTCTTTTTTGTTTTCCTTATTCATCTTATGTTGTTTTACCACGATCTGTATTAACAAATAACGTGTCCATGACAACAATAGAATTTTATAACAGCAAAACTTGGGTTGCTGTCATGAAACACTTAACGGTTTCCCTTACCTAAGAGAACAGTTTAAGGAATTATATGCAACACCCTTAAGTCATTCCCTTAGGCCATGTTCACACAGCAGCAGAATATGGTTGTCAGTCCTGTATTTGAGTCCTTGATACGGTTACGTTCACACACAGTACGGTTATTTACGGGAGTGACAACCGCATTCTTTAACCGAACTCACACCTGTAAATTTTCAGGACTCACAACCGCATTCTCGGAATATTTGCGCTGTGTGAACGGAACCGTACTGGACAACTAGTTGTCTGTCACTTCATACAGTGCGAGAGAGTTTCTCTTCTAAGGTGTTTTGTGTGTGGTTTCACTTTCTGTAACTTACTGCGACAGAGATGTGAGCTGTGTGTCATCTGAAGGTGTTAGATCCAGTCACTGTTCTCCACCGGAGCGGCTCCTGTCAGTTTTGTGTTTCTTTTCGAAATTCAAATGCTGTGTCATGCGCAAGACGTCGCAAAGAACGTGACATGCATGTGCAAAGACACGTGTGCCTCCGGCTAGCGTGTTTACATGCTGCTGTTGGTTAATAAAGTTTGAATGGATGAACTTGCCATTCAATTAGTCTCTTGTCATGTCAAAAGCGATAATACTTTTCAGTTTTATGGACGTCACCATCTTTAATATTACGTTGGTCACTGTCGTTATGGTTACTAAGAGACTACAGGCTTGAGTCTCATTGCACGTTCATACAGGCAGTGTTCCAGACGCTACTGTAAGTTGCTGTGTGAACAAGACATTTCAAGACTCACACCTGTAAGTAAATGTGGTTGTCAATCCCAAAAACTGACAGTGTAAACAACAAAGAAATCACGCCTTAAGTGTCATACTTAAGGGAAAAACTTAAGGTGCTTTATGCAACCGGACCCAGGTCCTTAAAAAAACTTCTCTTTTGATATCTTTATTTTTACGGCCCAATATGGTTCACTTCCAGAGATATGAGGGTTTCAGTGTGGTTCCATGAGTAAATTTTAAACACTTTCAGTGTTCAAAAACCAAATGTGGGTCATGTTGATGATGTTTTTTTTCTTTTAAAGATGAATATCTGAAGAACGAATTAGAGCCCTGCATTTCTGCCCGAGCCCGATGGGCCCCGACTTATGGCCATCGGGCCGGTTTTCACATCATAGCTCACATGCGGGCTGGGCTTCGGGCCTGTTTTAGGCTTCTCCTTCTAATTACTTTGGACATCCATTAATTAAAATAAACCATGAGATGCTGATGATGGTAAAACAAGCATATACATAGACATAGTGCTGCTGGAAGAGTGAGAAAGGAGGACTGGAAACTGAATTAAAACTAGGGATGTTTATTTCGGTGTGACCCATTAAAAATACCAAAATGTGTTTTTCAAGGCTTAAGTATTATAGATGCGCAAATATAGCATAAAAGATAACCGAATAGGAGTATTCATATGTCATGCACCTGCAGTGCTTGTACGGAGAAATCACGCCTTGGGCACATACACAACATAGCCTATCAGTTCTCGCATCGCTAACTTGACATTGCAGCCTGTTCATTATCAAAATAAAATACAGTCAATCAAACATATAAAAAGTTACACTGCTCAAAGTGTATACAGGGCCAGATTAACATAAGGGCTAGGTGAGGCTGAAGCCCCAGGGCCCGAGCATGGAAGGGGCCCGTTATTGGCCGAGGGAAAGATTGACTGGCCATCAGGAGCACATGAAATTTTCATGTTGAGCCGATCACCAAACAATCCCACATATTAAATGCTGTTATTTACTGGAGTCTCAAGCAGCGCGAGAGCAGCTGGACCATCCCACGCACCATGGTGACAAACTCGCTTGACGCTTTCATCGCTCTGTTGAAGTGATAACCAGCGGCAGTTGCTCGATCCACTTGAATTTGATACAAGCATAACATGAAATGTGAAAATTAGAAGTTCTGTGGCGAAACTACAAAAAAAAGAACCCTAGATTCCATCCTTCCTTGTGGAAAATAGGAGTCTTTGGTCTTCGAGCCGCAGGAAGGTAAGCTGGGTCTATATTTATGTTTTAAAATATGTCAACCTTGTTTTTCCTGTATAGTTTTTCCTGAGCATGTAGGTGGAAAAAGATAGGGGTTTTTAGGCACTGAAGTTCCATTAGGTTGGCTGGAACAATTTATTTGTACTGTGCTGGCAACAAAATGGCCGCCTCTCAGCCACCTTTGGTAGAGTAGCTTCTCCTCTAGTTTAGCTAGAGTATGTTTGACTTAGCACTCTTTACTTCAGATAGATCTATGTCTAGTGTCGGCCTCCTGGGCCGACTGACATTGTTTGCTTGTTGAGCTTTGCTTTACTTGAGTTTCCTCTTCTCTGGTTGAGTTCAGAGGTTGAGTTTAAGCCCCAGGCAGATCTATGCTTCGTGCGGCCCTATAGGCCCACAGCTTAGCCGGCCTAGGCTAGAACTAGGGTTTAGTTGATTTACTAAAGCATTCACCCTTTATTGCTACTATCCCTTGTCAGGTTGTATAGTTCCTAGTTCTGGCCTCCTCTTATTTGAGTTGTCAGGCCAAATGCCCATTACCCTTTTGGTGTAGGTGCTAGTTAGATAACAGCTAAGGTAGCAGGCTGTCACTAGCCTCCCTGGTGCCGTTGTCTTAGGTGGTAAGCCCTTATGTTTGTTTAGATAAGTGTATGCTATGTTGCTTAGGCCCCACTTTTCTAGAACTTCATTCATACTGAATTTGTCTTTCCCCTGAGCCCCTTGAATTAGCATTCAAGCTTGAGGTTACGGTGTTAGCTTGGTTAGCTCCCGTTCTCTAGGGTTCAGTACAGATGTGTTATTTCTGTTTAGTGAAAGCATCCATTCTTTTCAGGATGGTATGTATGAATAGCAAAGCATTGTGTTTGCTTTGGGTTCTAGTTTTGCCCTACACATGTGTGGGCTTAACTCCTTGCTGCCACAGGTTAGCACCTGTTCTTATGAGTAGTAGGCCTGTTTCTAGCCTCCGTTAGAGCATGGTGACTATTTGTACTCCCCTTGCTTTTAGGGTTATTGGCGTTTTACTGAGTACATGCCCTGATGGATTGCATAGCTCAGGTTGAGTGGTAGGGAACCTCACTTTCAGTTTGGTTCTTTTTAGCTCCCTTTAGAGTTAATCTCTGCCACAACAGCATATTGTGTCTGTGGAGTTGAAGGCTCGGGTGAATCTGAGCCTCCTTCTAGCACGATAGCTTGTGATTTCACAAGTGTTGTTGGTAGATGTTCATGAGTTTTGCTCACTTAATTTAGCACTGCCACAGGTTTATGCCCGTGTCTCTCTCAGAGCATGCTGGCGGAGTGTGTATTCCTCTTGCTTTAAGAGTGAAAGGTGTTTTACTGAGTACATGGCCTGTTGGTTTGTGTTGGATTTATTAGCTCTAGTCGAGCTAAATAGTTACCTCACTAAGTAAGTCTGGTTCTATTATGGCTCCTAGAACTTTTAGTTGCCACTAGCTGGCGCCACGTGTCCGTGAGTTGTAGCTGACGCTACGTGTCTGTCTAAAGTCGTAGGCTCGCTTTGGGCCTCCTACAGAACATGATGGTGTATGTTGTTACTCCTCTTGCTTTAAGAATAAAAGGTGCTTTTACTGAGTACACTGCTTGTCGGATTGTGTTAGGTGGACTGTTATGTGGGCACTCCACAGTCTTTCTGCTGGTTTAACTCTGTTTCATTCTGAGTTACATGTTTGTAGGTTCTTTTTTTCAGCAAGCTAGCTGTTTAAGGTGTGTGGCCTTAACAGGCCGCCCTTGAAGCTTTCCCACTCCCACATCTGGGTGTTGAAACTTAAGCAGAGTAAACTTGTAGCTTCACATGTCTGGCCTTTAGCAAGGCTGTTGTGTTATTTATATTTTTCTACACTGTGTAGAACTGTTGTCATGTTGTAGGCCCCTTCTTGGGCCTCCATGATTTTGTGCCTACAGTACAGTCTATCTGTTAGGTTGAGCTCTGTACTCCCCTCTTTTGAGGGTTGTCCTGCATAGTACTTAGCTCCCTAAGCTGGTCAGTGGTTGAAGGCCTCTCCGAGGCCTCCCTATTTAGGATCAGTCCCCAGGCTGGTAATGTACTCCCCTTGTTGGGTTCCTTTAGAGTGCACAGCCTCCTCAGTGCAAATAATCAGGCGCTGAGTAGATCCTAGGATTGAGCAGAGTTTACTCCCCTCATTTGTAGGGTTAAGAGCACTTAGCGGAGTCCTGCTCTCCTGGATGCCCGTCTCTACGCTCTTGTCTGAGTTGCTTACTGCCCCTTTGCAGTCACTCTTACTGGATACCTTCTCTGAAGAATGCGTTGTTGAGGCTCTTGTTCAGACAGGTTGCTGGCCAAGACTAGGTTGCTATCGGACCGGGTCGGCCTCCCTGGTGGCATTTGGGGTGACTGTGTTCCCCTTCTAGTGACTGGCTGGGGTTCCTTCCGGCCCCCTGGCTACATTCCCTTAGAGGGACCCTCTTTCCTCAGAAGGTTCGGTCCCAGAAACCTTGGAACGGCCTTGGTAGGCCTTCTGCGGAAGGCCTCTTTGAGGCTTATAGCTTGGGCTGTTGGCCGTAGGGAATGCTGTCACTGTCACTGGCCTTTGTTTGACCAGAGGGGGAGTTGCTCTGGCATTTCATTTGAAACTGGTAGTTGACGTTTGTCCAGCCATCTTCTTGGCATGCACTCCCCTCAATCATGGTGGCATGGGTATATCATTCCCCATATGCGGTAAAACGCAGTGTTGAGTTCCCTTTCAAAAGGGAACGCCTCAGGTTACGTATGTAATTATGGTTCCCTGAGAACAGGGAACGAAACACTGCGTTCCTTGCCATGCATCAGGGCTGCCTGCTGAACAGTCCCTTCAGACGATAAGATACCGACTGCTTCACTGGCGGCTCCTTTATACTTCCGGGCCGCATCTTGATGACGTCATAGGCTGTCGCCGGCCAGTAGGATTGGAGAGATTTAATACTTTGCTTTCAGGTTCACGAGTGACGTTCCCCATATGTGGTAAAACGCAGTGTCTCGTTCCCTGTTCTCAGGGAACCATGGTTACATACGTAACCTGAGACGAATTCTGACAAGATGTCGGACTCCTGACTCGGGCCAGTCATGCCTGTCACTCAAAAAGTAAAAGATAACAATCGCATACAACATACCTCTGAGTGCCAAAAATCCACTGGTCAAGTTGAGGCACTTTAACTTGCTCTCAAAAGTGTATTTATTAGCATCTATATTTCTATATTTTAATCAGATATCTTTAACACTTCCTGAGTTACAGACATGTAAACTTCAGAAAAATATTTTTTGGCACTCAGAGAAGTATGCTGTATGCAGATATTTTGATTAAGGGAAACAGGATACATTTCTAGTTTCAGTATTATTTGTTCTTTAGACATTGCTCTTTAAACACAATAAGTATCAGCAAATTTACCCACATTTGGTTTTTGACCATTGAAAATTCAACAATTTGGACATGGAGTCGCATTGGGATCCCCATATCTATGTGATTTAAACCATATAGGGCCCCAGTACAGTACTATGCTGATGATGAAATTTGTGTAATGACACTGTACCCTAGTGTACCTGTAAAACTGAAGTATACTTTGGGTTTGTTTTTTTTTGTTTGTTTTTTTTTTCACCAACAGAGGGGCCTGTGTTTACGTCCCAATGTTGGCTCAGTATTGGCTGGCTCCTGTGTCAGCATCACACTCATGCGTCATGCTCCTCACGTGACCAGGATGTGTTTGATGCTGATGCAGGAGCCAGCCAATACTGAGCCGGCATTCGGATGCAAACACAGAAGCTCTGTAAACCGCTTAGCAGAATGACGGGAGAGACAAATTTGTTGAATATAGTCATTATTTTTGTTTTGTTTTTGCACACAAAAAGTATTCTCGTCGTTTCATAACATTAAGGTTGAACCACTGTAGTCACGTTCACCTTTTTTTTATTTATTTTTTTTTTATTATGCAAACAGACAATTACAATATTTACAGAAAAGAAATTAAATGCAAAATACAAATACAAAGCAAAACATACATAAAACAAAACATACATAACAGCCAGTATGATTTGGGTGTGGGTGTGTGTGTGTGTGTGTGTGTGTGTGTGTGTGTGTGTAGTAAGTGTAACTGGGTGTGGGAGTGGAAATATATGAATAAAGGAGCATGTAGGAAAGTACAACAGACATAACCAGAGTTAAGAAAAAAATATATATCAAAGAGGAGAAAAAAAAAAAAAAAGAAAAAAAAAATTGACAATAATAATGATGAAGATAATAATAGTATCACACGCAAAAAATGAGGAAGGTGACAATAGCAACAGTATTAATAATAAATAATAATAATAACAATAATAATAATAATAATAATAACAATGATAAATCCAATTAATAAGAAATGACAAATAGTAATAATAGTATTAGCAGTAGTAGTAATGATAAATATTAAGAAATATACTCATTTCATCCGGAATGAGGGGGAGGTTAAAGGATCAGGAAGAGGAAAAATAAAGATAACAGTAATAGCAATAATGATAATAATATTAATAATGGTAATATTGATACAGCCATTAATAGTAATGATAATAGTAGTAGTTGCAATGGCAGTGATAATAATAATAATAATAGTATTAATAATGGTAATATTGATACAGCTATTAATAATAAGATATTATAAAGCTGCCTCTATTCCCCTCATGGCCATGGCATAGGATAGACCCCCGTCAGTGTCATGTTGCAACGAGCTATCAAGGTGCGGTGCTGCAGGGCCGAGGGTCCCAAAATCCATCCCCATTTTTTTTTTTTTTTTTTTTTTTTTAATAAATATGGCTGCTTTCATTGTTATACTCATGATATGTTTATGTCAACTAGTGTATAATGCATTAAAAAAGCATGGCGTGCAGCATGGAACCAGCCCAGTGCAAAGCCCAGGCCGCCACGCCCACGCCACACTTACCCTATGTGTGTGCATTTTTTTTTTTTTTTTTTTCCCCATCTCTTTTTTTTTTTTTTTTTTTTTTTCCTTTTCCCTTTCCTGCTTTAAACTTATTTTATGCTCCAAATGAATGTGTGTGTGCACCTCATCTAATATGTGAAGCATTAAAACAGCGAGACAAGTGCTGAGCCAGCCAGAGACAAGAAATCCCAGGTGAAAGTACAAGCTGGAGGGCGAAAGCCCAAGGCCCCCGGCCCCACATCACACCCACCCACACCTAATCAAAACCGCACATGTCAGGGACTAGTATGCCACAGCCAACCAAGGTCCAGAAACAGCAAAAAAAAAAAAAAAAAAAAAAAAAAAAGGAGAGAGAGAGAGAGATTTAAATATAATCTTATAAGTATTTTATTTATATTTGATATTAGTCGGTGTTGCTACCTCTTCCTGACCCCCCTCCCCCCAATCATGTGTGAATATTGATGGTGTACCATTGAGGATGGCTTCAGACAAAGAAGGTCACGTTGACTTTTAACAATTTTTTTACTACTTTTCTGGACATTGAATGTGGTAATTTCGTTGTTTTCATTGCTTTCAAAAAATCTCTCGGATTTCATAAAAATATCTTAATTTGTGTTCTGAAGATGAACGAAGGTCTTACGGGTGTGGAACGACATGAGGATGAGTAATAAATGAAATTTCTGTCATTATTGGGTGAACTAACCCTTTAATGAATTCAGTTAAATGTGTTAAACGTGTTAAATCGACAGCCCTAAATAGTAGGTGTCGTGGAAATTCTCAATACAAATCTGACTTCACCACTGACAATTTAAACAACTCCTAGTTGTTAATATAATACTATAATATAATAATGTTGGTATCATATTGGCTATTTGATACCAACAATAATTAAAAAACAAAAAGAAAGAAAAATGTATTGTCCCCATTTGTTTTATTTCATAGATAACAAAAAGAGATTTCAGTGACATTTTGACTACTAAACTAGGAAATCTCCCCAGTTTCAGGTAGTTGAATATGTGATTTTTTTTTTTTTTTTAAATACTGCAGGCACTTTCGAGACACTGTAGAGTTAAATCCCCCAAGTAAATGAGATCACTTGATTGTAATCCAGTTATTTTTTACTAGTTCTAGAAGCCATCATTAATATTGCCTGGGCCATTTTAGGATTTAACTACAATTAAAAAAATTATCAGATTTCTGTTGTTTTATTCAACTACACACTGAAGATAAACACATGTGGATACCAAAATAAGTTTTTCAGCATTTCAACAGTAGGAAATTTCTTGTGGAAATTGTGGCCACTACTGTATGTGTAAAACCACCCTTAATGGTATTCATTGTGTACTGTCTATTAGTGTATATGGTCTGTATGTGAGAAAATGTTATTTTCTGTGTGCACAGACACACCAGCTGGCAGAGTGCACTGTTGGTTACAGGCTTACTTTATTTTTTTTATTCATGCGTTTTAAACAATTTCTTTATTTGTGGAAAAAAAAATGCTATACTAGGATTACAGTGCAACTAAAGTATAAATCATGTGCTACTGCAGTTTGCTTTAGGCCCGTCTGACTTCAGCATGTGCAATGTGATGGATGAGGAACTGAAAGAGGGGACATCTCATGGTGTTAAAGTCCTTTATAAGTTCCCCTGGGGCTCAGAGACCCTGGAGACACTGTGGAGCCTGGGGGATACACAACTGCTAAAGACTCATCAAGGAACTTGCAGAAAACTACAGGTCAGAGCAAAGCAAACTTAGATAATGTTTGCGTAGTTTAGTTTGTCAAATTAATTTTACTAACTTTGTTCAGAACTATATATTATGCACAAGAGTAAATTTCATGTAGATGTAAATTTCAGTGCAGAGATGGAAGAAAGTCTGTAGTTCCTCATGTCATCTCTGTCAGTGCGAATGTGGATCGAGGAATGCTGGCTTATCTATTTAACTCATTTCAACTGCTGAAAAAAAACGACAGCAAACAGAAGCTTCATCAGAGGACAGTGAGTAAGCTTACGGTTTCCCTACATTTTTTTGAAAATTATGCTTAATATGTAATAGTTAATGTAAAAAAAAAAGTCAGGGAAGCTGACCAGGGTTTCTTTGCTTTGTTCAGGTTTTAAAGCTTCATCCCAGTTTAACTCCAGTGAAAGTGGCTTTGGATATGGGACGAGGCTCTAATACAGAGCTTAGACAGGTACAGAAGGATAAACATATCTGTTTTTATAATTACTACTGTTTCTATAAAAACTACAGTTCAAAAGCTCAGGATCAGTCTTGTTTCCCTTTATTTTGTTTTTGAAAGAAATTAATACTTTTCAGCAAGGATGCAATAATCGCTAAAAAGTGAGAGTAAAGACTTTTACATTGTTACAAAAAATGTTTTCTTCCCCCCATTTATCATTCTATTCAAGAATCCTGAAAAAACATATCTTGATTTCCACAAAAAATAAGCAGCACAGTCATTCTAACATTGATGGCAATTCAAACTTCAACCATCCAAAACAAAAAAAAATCAGAAATAAATTATAGATTATCAAAGTCACAGCTTGTATCGAAATATATTTATTAATGAATCTGATTATCAATCATTGTTTTTATTCTCTGTTACTTCATTGTCATTTTCAAATGTAGCTCACTCTAAAAGTAAAGAGTAGCGGTAAGCACGTTGAAGGTTTATGGATAGTCTGTCATTTCATAAAGTGATCAGCCATTTCCTCACAAAAGTGAGCATACTGAATTCAGTGTGTTGAAGCCTCTCTCCCATTGATGTCCATTACAAAAAGACAACCTGTTCTCATTCCAGTGGCCTCGTCTGTTAGGGCTCCATTTACACACCAGACAAGAAGCACCACACAGTGACTAGGACAGTCACACACTGGACGTGTCATTCTGTACTTGCATTTGCAAGTTCAAGGCGGCAGTCCAAAACAGTGAATCTTATCACTAGTATACAGGCAAAAGTTTAATGAAGTGGCATCAATGAGTTTGAAGGTTTTTGAAAAATAAGTGCAAATGATGATCTAGTGAAAGGGTGATCTATATTGTAATAATTCTGAAGCATAGACTTTATTCCAGCCACACAGTTGTAGTAGTAGTTGGGCACCCCCCGACAGATGCTGGTGTGTGTAAACTCATAAAAACAATGTATTCCAATTTTATATATTTGACTCTCTTTACACTCACTTTGCAAAAACATAATGAAACATAACCTGCAAAACTGGCTAGTGAATTGATTGTGCTACCAGGCATGGTTGATTTTCACCTGCATTTGGCGGATGTTAATATCAAAACTTGTACCTAGGTAAATATAATGTGCATTGTAGCGCCTATAATCTTTGTGAACTGAAACATAAATAAAAAATTTTTTTTTTATACGAATCACAAACTAAATGGTCCATTCCTTCATTCCATTAAGATTTATACAAAATGTTTTATTAAGCTCGTTTTTTTTTTTTTTTTTTTTTTTTTTTTTTAATTTATCAGATATAAAAATATAGGACTGAGACTCAAACCCTCTCCATTTTGGATTGACCCAAAAACTGGAACTTTTAGCAGTATTGACCATTTACATTTGGGTTTAAATTCTAATCTCAAACTTAGACTTTAATTTAGACTAAAAGAAACGAGTGTGCAAAATCTGTAATCTCTAACCTGGTGATTTTGCAATACCAATATATATACGTAATTAAAAAAAGAAGAAGAGGTAAATTAAAAATGGTCACGCAACCAACTTTACAAATTTGTGGACCACTTAATATGGACTGACCCTAAGACAACTGTCTCTCTAAAGGTTTGTGAGGGTTTGCTCCAAGAGTTTCTTGAAGTTGGAATTTCCACATGGCCTGGATACTTGGACACAATGTCATTATCTCTGGAGAATTTGCACACAAAGTAACTGACTCTATCCACATTTTCTATACAATACAGAGTAATTTTTTGAGTAAAGTTTTCATGATGAAATTAATGTTGACAAAGTTTTCTTTATGCTGCAGGTATGATGAAATGGGTGTCCTCTTCACAGTGATGGTCAGTGAGAGTACACTAAAAAGTGGCCTTCTGCTGGTCCGTAACCGAGATACCACCATCAGAGAGACCATGCACATCTCAGAAGTCAAATGCTTCTTGCTCAAATACATATCTGCCTCAGACAATATCTGACTTTTATCACCTGTATCTCAATGGAATACATCTTGTAAAGTACTGTAATGTGGTGATATAACTGTTGGGAGTATTGTCACTGTTACAAAATGGTTACTCTGCTTATGTAAAATGGTATTAGTGTATGCCATTTGAAAAACAAAAAAAACAAACAGATTTCATATGAAACTATCAAAAGTTCCATCCTGAAATTGCATTTATTTTTGAACATGTTAACTAATATCTACTGTATATCTACCACTTTGACTTTGCCCCAGAGTTTATATTAATGTTATGTGGTAGGAGTTTAGTGGTTAAAAATCTGGCCCAGATAATCAAAGATTTAGGGTTCATACACATTTTGCAAAGTTTGGAAAATGCAATGTCACCTATATATTCAAGGTGTGAAATATGTTTGAATTTTGAATGATGTCCTTGAAAGTGTTTATATATGTTCTTTGAATGTTCAGTGTGAGTAAAAAAAGAAAAATAGATTTTATGGTATGGATCCCATGCGCATCCTGAGTCTCATTGCTTTGCACAAGTAGGCTACATGTGATATATGGGCCCACTCGGACGCTAGGAGGACTTTTTTTTTTTTTATATATATATATATATACATGATGCATTTTAACTATTAATTGTGTAATGGTTTTAAAATAAAATTTAAATCTTTAATAATAATAATAATAATCACACATAAGATGAAGTCACATGCAAAAGTATTTTGGATAAAGCTCATCTGAATTTAGTATAGCCTACAGGTTTACTTTAACAGTAGATAGAGATTTACATAGGAAATAAGAACCAAATTACCCTCCTCAGTTTTTCTGATGATGGAGCATACTGCCATATAAAATTTCACGTAATTGGGGCACTGCCCCCCAAGACCAGAGCCATTTATGATTTTGTGGGAGCGATGAATAAAAAAAATGTATATCATTCACATTTTCTCATTTTATTTGTCTTATTTTTGTGAGTAGAATGAGTAAATAAGGGCTAAATCTTTTAGAGATTTACATAGGAAATAAAAACCAAATTACCCTCCTCAGTTCCCTTTCGAAAGGGAACTCAACACTGCGTTTTACTGCATATGGGGAACGTCACTCGTGAACCGGTGTCTGAAAGCAAAGTATCAAATCTCTCCAATCCTATTGGCCGGCGATAGCCTATGACGTCATCAAGACGCGGCCCGGAAGTATAAAGGAGCCGCCAGTGAAGCAGTCAGTATCTTTTCGTCTTTCGGGACTGTTTTGTCTGATCGCGATTTCATTGAATCTGGTAAGGAAACTTTATATCATGTCTGACAAACGTTTCAGAAAGTGTGCTGACCCGTGTCCCAGGTTTTTGACACCCGGTGACACACACAATCTGTGCTAACTGTGAGCGTCTCCCTATGAGGACGCTCCATTCTCGTTTGGCACTCTTCTTAAGGGAAGAGGTGTCAGCATCTGTGCCTGGTGGTTCTGGCCCTGCTCGTGCTGAGGCAGTGCGGCAGCTGAAATCATGGGGCTCGCAGGTGGAGCTCGCTGAGGAGTTTGAGAGAGGTGTAAATCTCTCAGCCCCCAGCGGCTGGCAAGGACAAGCTGTTGGATGACGATGACGATGACGTCCTTTCATTGACGTCATCGGATCCAGCAGCGAGTGCTCTTCTGGCTTCTAGCCCTAGAGAGCAGGAGATGGCTGTTGATGAGGAAGCAGGTGAGCCTGCTGAATCTTCAAAACCTCCCTGCCCTGCGTATGCAGAGCTGCTGGAGGTTATGGAATGCGCTTCTGGCAGTCTGCAGCTGCCTTGGAAGCGTGTTAAGAAAGGGTCCGCACGCGGATGGCTCGACGAGCGGTTCCTTTCTGGCCATAGCCCAGCAGCCCCCGTGAGCCTTCCATTCCTTCCTGATCTCCATGTTGAGATTGAAAAGGCATGGAAGAACCCACATTTGGCTCGTATTCATCGACATCAGTGGGCGAATTTCGCTGATGTTGAGGGATTGAGCCAGCATGGGTATGTGTCGATGCCTCCTATTGATGAGATGTTTGCGAACTATCTCGTCACGGGGCAGGCACCGACACTGAAAGCTCCGGTCCTGCCTTCTAAGCCGCTTAAGACCACCTCTCGCTTAAATGGCAGGGCATACGCGGCAGCGAGTCAGGCTGGGGCGGCCTTACACACCATGGTGGTGTTGCAGGCCTACCAGGCCGACCTGCTGAAAGATCTGGATCAGGGGCAGGGTCTGTCCCCTGAAGCGGTAGAAGAGCTGCGCCACACCACAGATCTCACTCTCCGGGCCACCAAGCAAACCGCCGCGTTGATGGCCATGGAGAGGCATCTGTGGCTGAACCTGGCGGACATGGGGGAGAAGGAGAAGGGCTTTCTCCTTGATCTGCCGGTTTCGCCTTCCGAACTTTTCGGCACCTCCGTCGAGGCAGTGTTGGGAAAGTTCAGGGAGGCGAAGGCGCGCTCGGCAGCGTTTAAAACCTGCATAACGCTCAGATCTGAATCTGTGCCCAGACAGACAGGAGGTCCCACCCCGTCTCGATTTGAGGATCGAAGACACGGCCAAAAATCCAGCGTGGCCTCTCAAGCACCTCCTCCTCCACGGAGCAGGTCCCAGAGAAGGGAGGACTCACGGAAGAAGAAGCAGGATCTGAGAGAGGTGATCGATCGCAGACGCCAGCAGCGTCAGTAATCTATCCCCTCTTTGCAAGGGCAATTTACATTTGCCCTCTCCTCTTCTTCTTCCACCTCCTGTGTTTTTTATTCAAATGTAATGGCCAATAGGACTGTCGCTGGCCAATAGGATTGGAGAGATTTGATACTTTGCTTTCAGACACCGGTTCACGAGTGACGTTCCCCATATGCGGTAAAACGCAGTGTCTCGTTCCCTGTTCTCAGGGAACCATGGTTACATACATAACCTGAGACGTTTTTCTGATGATGAAGCAAACTGCCCATAAAATTTCATGTAATTGGGGCACTGCCCCCCTAGACCTGAGCCATTTATGATTTTGTGGGAGCAATGAATAAAAAGAAATTTATATAATTCACATTTTCTCATTTTATTTGTCTTATTTTTGTGAGTTGAATGAGTAAATGAGGGCTAAATCATTTTTAAATAATATACTTTAAAAGAAAAAAAGAAACCCATTCTGTCCCAACTCGTGAATCATATTGCGTTACTCGAGAGGACTTTTCTTTTTCTGTTCTATTAGGCCTGTGTTAAATAGCAGGCTAACTAAACTAAACGCATATTTATTCATAGCTTTTTTTTTTTTTTTTTATTATTATAAATAACCCCACAACTAAAGGAGACACTTCCACTATCAACATCTACGCAACTCTGACTGTTTTTGACTCTTTGTATAGCAGTCTTTCATTATAAATTTTAAATGTAGAAGATATGATACATATAACTGTATGAAATATTGAGTATATACCTAGCAAACATTTGGTCATTTAATGACCGCTGAAAAGACGTCCCTCCAACAGTATTCTTCCCTCCTGGGGTGGTGCTGCTCTTCTCTCTAGTAATATGGCACATAGTCTTAGAGATGAACCTTGACTAACTGGGGCCCAGGTCAGGAAGCAGACAGACTGGCTAAACCGACCATCTGCTAGATGTCTCACATCACAGAAGTCAGATAAATCCCAACACATAGAGACTCTTTCACCATGGAGACTGTGTCTGTTCCCAGAATTAGTAAATACAAAAAACTCTTTAATCGAAACATTTAATTGATGTTCAACAAATAAATAACAGATATAATACGGATAATACAAATGATAAAGTTTGTTTTGTTTAATATTAGATCCCTTTCTACAAAATCACTCTTTGTAAATGATATGATTACAGATCATAACCTAGATGTGCTGTGTTTGACAGAAACCTGGCTAAAACCAGATGATTACATTACTTTAAACCCCAAGATTACTGTTATAAACAAGAGCCACGTCCGAAAGTCAAAGGAGGAGGTGTTGCTGTAATTTATAGCAATATCTTCAGTATTACTCAGAGGTCTATTCTTTTGAAGTGATGGTGCTTTATGTAACGTTATCTAGTGTACGTGATAAATCCCACTTGACATTTGTGCTGGCCACCAGGGCACCATACAGACTTTATCAAAGAATTTTCTGATTTTCTGTCAGAGTTAGTACTGGCTTTGGATGAAGTCCTTATTATTGGTGATTTTAATATCCATGTAGATAATGAAAAAGATGCACTGGGATTGGCATTTAGTGATATTCTAAACTCTATTGGAGTTTGGCAAGGTGTCAGAACCCACTCATTGTCGTAATCATATTTTAGTTCTAATGTTGTCACATGGAATCGATATTGATGCCATTGAAATTCTGCAGCAGAGCGATGACATCTCAGATCATTATCTAGTCTTATGTATACTTCATTTAGCCAAGGCTGCAAAGCCGACTCCCAGTTACAAATATGGTAAAATCATCACTTCTACCACTAAAGATTGCTTTATAAATAATCTTCCTGATTAGTTTCATCTCCTCAGCATACCACTCAGCATCATTGAGAAGAACTCAATGTTGCAACAGAAACTATTGACACTCTCTTTTCCAGCACATTAGATACAGTTGCTCTTTTGCGCTTAAAAAAGATTAAAGTAAATAGTCCAACACCGTGGTGCAACAAGCACACTCGGGCCCTTAAAAGAGCAGCCAGAAAAATGGAGCGCAGTTGGAAAAAAACAAAACTAGAGGTTTCTCACATTTCATGGAGAGCGAGCATGATTGTGTACAGAAAGGCCTTAAAAACTGCTAGATCTGATTATTTTTCAACCCTCTTAGAAGAAAACAAACATAAAGGTATTTATTTGATAAAGTGGCTAAATTAACGAGAAATAAAGCTTCAACACCAGATGTTTCCAAACAGCACAGCAGTAATGACTTTATGAACTTCTGTAAGCAAATTAACTCAAAATAAATATGAATAATTATTCATAACTAGTTAATTAATTATAAATATTCGGATCAGTTAATAAAATTAACTTAATGTGATAAAATTAATATTACAATCAATTAACCTGTTTGGCCAGCGAACACTCAGTATTGATCGTCTATCAACTTTTCAAGAATAACGCTTACTTAGCACGTAGCTGTGGTAGAGTCGTTATCAGGGACACTGGGTTTATAAGCAGGTCAGAATCAACTCGCAAGAGTGTGCACACAAGTTTGATTTAACTAAATCACGAACACATAACTAAACTAACAAACGCATACACACACACACAAGTCACACGTACATGGGTAAAATGATAAATGATAGAGTGAAATGAATTTGAACCGTATCATAACAGGGGAATGAAGCAATGGAAAGGGTCAAAAATAACAAGCTGGAAAAGGACCATCAGTTTTCTCAGTAATAAAGCACCTTTGCTAACAGAGGGTTCACAAATTAATACTAAATCGCTGTTTAGTGTTCAAATGTACGATACTTGCAAAATACCTTTAGGTTGAGGAGCCTCGGATCTGCAGGCTGAGGAGAAATTCTTGATGGTTCGGTCCGAAGTTGTAATCAATATCTTCTGCATTGGTTGAAGAAATATGAAACAACTTAAGCTGTTAATTTGACTCTTGTAGTAAGAAAGAGTCTTTCTCTCCTAGTTAAGCACATGGCTGGGTGCAGGACAGGCCCACAGGCCTTGACCTGCAGGGCGTCAGTCCATCCAAAGAAGCAAGAGAGAGAGGTGGAGTTGTGTGTCTCGTCTTAAGGTCTGGGAGGAGCCACACCTCTTCGGGTGGACCTGACCAATGAGCAAAGTGGAATTTCTGTAGCGGGAACTTCCTTTGTGGGGGAGTTTATGGCTCTTGTCTTTGAGCATGATTAAACTGGCTGAGTTGTTTTGAAGAAACTATTAAAGATTCTTGTAATACTGATATGTTGCACAGGTATCAATATATCATATACACAATCATTTAAATCTTCAAAATACAAACTCGTAGACACCAAACTTGGTATAGGTTGGTTTACATTAACCATTGGTTCTTATCATAAAATATGTATAAAACAGATATCATACACACAACAGTTTGTAAGACAGTTATAATAATGTCATGGGATGCAAGTTCATTTATAGATCGGTTTATCTATAAATTAATGCAGGAAAGTCTGTTTTGAGGACTATGTGTCTCTTTGTCTCTGCTCGTCCACGTGGCAACCCACATACTTCGGCGCAATAAAACTTGTAACTGAGGCCCCTTGCACAGGCTGGTCTTCTCGGGGGATGGGGGACAGACCCCAAAGTGAGTTTTAAACAATTATTTGTTAAATATAACAAATAATTGTGTCTGATTTGTCTCAGTCCTTACACTTCTGTAATTACAAGATTGATAATATTAGAGAGAAAATTATAACTATGCAACTGTCTTCTACAGTATCACATCAGATAGTGCATTGTAATGTCCCTGAGAAAAAACTAAATTCATTCATTGCTATAGGAGAGGAAGAATTGTCTAAACTCATTAAATCACCTAAATCAACAACATGTATGTTAGACCCTATACCGACTAAGCTACTGAAAGAGATGCTTTCAGAGGTCATAGATCCTCTTCTTAATTCATTTTGTCATTAGGGTACGTACCGAAAAATTTTAAGCTGGCTATTATTAAACCTCTTGTTAAAAAACGCATCTTGATCCTACAGAATTAGTCACTTACAGGCCGATCTTGGATCTACCTTTTTTTGTCAAAGATGCTAGAAAAGGCAGTATCCTTGCAACTATGCTCCTTTTTAGAAAGAAATAGTATCTGTGAGGATTTCCAGTCAGGATTAGACCATACCATAGTACTGAGACGGCTCTCATTAGAGTTACAAATGATTTGCTCTTATCATCGGATCGTGGCTGTATTTCTCTATTAGTGTTACTCAATCTTAGTGCTGCATTTGACACTATCGACCACAACATTCTTTTGAATAGACTCGAAAATTATGTTGGCGTTAGTGGAATTGCATTGGCATGGTTCAAATCATACTTAGCAGACCGTTATCAGTTTGTAGTAGTAAACAAAGAGATGTCATATCAATCACAAGTTCAGTATGGAGTACCGCAAGGCTCAGTACTAGGACCCTTGCTTTTCACTCTGTACATGCTACTGTAATGATGGGTCGGCAGAGCGGGGATCCATTTGCAGCTTTATTAAGAATAGTAGATACACAGGTAGACAGGGGCAAAGGCAAAAACATAAACAGGGACAGGCAAGGGTCGAGGCAGGCGGCAGACAAACAATATCGGGTCACAGGCAGAGATCAGGGCAGGCGGCAAACAAACACAGTCCAGTACACAGGCAAGGTTCAGGGCAGGCAGCAAAGAATCACAAAGAATAAACAATCCGACAGAAACCAGGAAACAGTCCACAAGAAAACGCTTAGTAATGATCACCGGGGCAAATCAAGACTTCGCGGTGAGAGAGAGTGTGTGTGTGACTTAAATAGTCCAGGTAATGATCTGCAGGTGTGTGTGGCAATTGGTGATTGGTGTGGAGTGTGCATGTGATTGGAAGGGAGGATTATGGGAAATGGAGTCCAGGAACTGACAGGAACAGACGGTGATCGTGACAGCTACCCTAGGGAGATATCATTAGGAAGCATGGCATTAGTTCTCACTGTTATGCTGATGATACTTCAGCTCTATATTTCTTCGCGCCTTGACGAATCTTACCAATTCACAAAATTAACGGAATGCAAAGCTGATATAAAATATTGGATGACTAGCAATTTCCTACTACTTAATTCTGAAAAAAAAACAGAGATTCTAATTATTGCACCAAAAACCTCCACACGTAATAACCTAGAATACTGTCTAACACTTGATGGATGTTCTGTCAAGTCTTCGTTGTCAGTTAGGAACCTGGGTGTGCTCTTTGATACCAATCTTTCATTTGAAAGCCACGTTTCTAGCATCTGTAAAACCGCATTCTTCCATCTTAAAAAATATATCTAAATTACGACATACAGTTACATGCATTCATGACCTCAAAGCTAGATTATTGTAATGCTCTACTCGGTGGTTGCCCTGCATGCTTAATAAACAAACTCCAGCTGGTCCAAAATGCAGCAGCTAGAGTTCTTACTAGAACCAGGAAGTATAACCATATTAGCTGTCAACACTGCATTGGCTCCCTATTAAACATTGTATAAATTTTAAAATCTTGCTAATTACTTACAAACCACTAAATGGCTTAGCTCCCCAATACTTGAGCAAGCTCTTAACACATTATAGTCCTTCACGTCTATTGCGATCTCAAAATTTTGGCCAGCTGATAATACCTAGAATATCAAAATCAACTACAGGCAGTAGATCCTTTTCCTTTTTAGCACCTAAACTTTGGAACAGTCTTCCTAGCATTGTTCGGGAAGCAGACACACTCTGTCAGTTTAAATCTAGAATAAAAATACATCACTTTAACCTGGCATACACACAACACATTATCTACTTTTATAATTCAAATCATGTAAATTGTTAGGCTGCATAAATTAGGTCAGCCGGAACTGGGAACACTTCCCATAACAGAGCTGATTTACTCGCTACATCATTAGAAAAGTGTCTACACTAATAATCTCTCTCTGTTTATCCCACTGCGGTCATGCCATCTGCGCTTCGGAGAAACGCGGTCAAGCAATCTATGCTTAAAATATATTGCGCGACTACCCGCTTGCTAAGTCGTGATGTAAGGAACGCTGCTTCTGGGTCCAAGCCTCGACTCGTTTCACTCGAGAATGGCATCTCGACAGCCATTTATGAGTGCTATTTATTCATATTAAACATTTAACATTTATACGTTAAACATTTAAAATACTTACAGTCTACACAACAGTCTCTGTGCTCACAGCGTCACAGACATTAATATATTAACAATTTATAAAAGATGAATCACTGTCTGGCCATCTGGGATTTTGGTATGGAGATAAAGGTTATGATTATATTTTTTGGTAGTATTACACTACATCGTCTGTGTATATTAGCACCATTTGTTGTTTTCTTGTGGTATGAGATAGAGCGTTTGGACCCGGAAGCGCTGCCGCGTGACTTCAGACTTAACATCCGTACATAAGGTTGCGTGTTAGGTTAAAGGTGTGGGCGCTTGGTGTCTGTAGAAATATTTAAATAATTCATTAAATTTTTTTTTTTTTTTTTGCAATCTCCACCAGATTCTCGTTCTACATCTCCCCAAGTACCACTGTGGTGATTTTCATGTTGTTTTACTGTTTCATTCTTTAATAATTTTATGCCAAAGTCATGATCAATACAATTTACCTTGCTATACAGATGACGGAAGACAGAAGATGGGAATCCACAATGGCAGGTATCTTGATGGAGTCTGTTCGTGTTCGTAGAGACAAGACCAGACAAAGGAGTGCAGGTTGTGAGGGTATATATAGTGTGTACTGATAAGGAGGAGTACCCCGTCCTCCACGGGCAGCTCCTGACGGCCGGATGGTGCGACGACGGGGCCTACCTCGACCCCTGAGAGCTGGGCGATCTGGGTGTTCGGTGTGAAATTGGGTGAGACGAGCTGGATCAAGATTGTCATTACGGGCAACCCAGGAGCGTTCCTCAGGGCTGTAATCCTTCCAGTCTTCCAGTTCGAGTTGAGGACAGCCCGGACTGTCTGTTCAAAATCGGATCTGCCCGTCAAGTTTAGAATCTTCAGAATGCTTTTAGCCTCCTGAACTGTGCATGTAAATCACGAATCGGCTCCGGCAAGTCCGGGACCAATTGCCCCATTGGCACCTTTGTTACCCCAGTAAAGAAAAACAGAACATATTCTCACCAGCTCCAGAGACTTCAAAGAGTCACCCTGGTGGGACTAAAGGACATATGGTCACAGACACTGGCCACAACCCCAATACACACACACATACAGACACTCACAAACACGCATGGAGATTGTGAATGTACATTTATCCTCCAAATATGACTGTGCCAATATGTACCCGTCGCTGTATTTAAAGGTGCATGTATTTATCCCTAGTATATAAGCTTAGCTATGACTGTAGTTGTATTAGTTTTCTTCTAAACGATAAAACTCAAGTATAAACTGTATCTCACCTTTTATGTCTTTGCCATCTGACAAGTTTGGTCTCATTGTAAAGCTTTGGTTATGCTCTAATTGAAAATGTATGTCACATGACTGTAAAATGCATTTTTCTATTTTTAATGGTACTTTGAAGAAAATGTACTCAGATCGGACACTTCATAAACCATGCAAATTAAGTCATAAATGGAGACAAAGAAAGAGTTTGTCCGCCAAAATCGCACCCTCATCATTGGCTGATGTATCCCAGGAGGCGTTCTGGCCTGTTGTCCTTAAAACACAATGACACGCATCTCTCATTTGTCTCTCGATTGTCTCTCGCCATTCAACACCCGTCTCTCCCGGACGTCTCGGCGACCGCGCTTCCATCACGCGCCCCCTCTCTTCGGGACGACCATCTTTTGGCAACAAGTTTCTTTGTCAAACCCTCTTCATCCGTCGCCCTAAGTCTTCACTCTTCATCGCCTAGGAGACGGACTCTTTTCCTTTCTTTTCCGGTTATCTTACTCTTAAGTTAAACCCTTGTTTGAAAATCCCGCCGAAGAACACCTTCTCGGAAAAGGACCAATCGCTTCAGCCGCACGCACCGAAACTCCTGCAGAAACACGAAACGACCACAGCACCTGAACCTATGCAAGTATAGAACCATTCTTTCCAAAGCGTTTTAAGCTCGATGTGTAAGCTGAGTTTCCTTGCTGGCTCTCAAAGGTTTTAACTGTTAGTAAGTTGCCATTCCTTTGATCACCTCTGTTTTCTTGACTTTACTTTCGCTTTCTATATATGTGTATTGTTTGTGTATGTTTAGTAGTATAGTCTCTGTATCCGTAGTTTCATATATTAAATACATTATATTCATGCTCGATTGTTTTTTTTGCTCATGCAACAAACCCAGGTCACTTTAACGTTTCGATCCAGTATCCTTGCTTTACGCATTGATGCTAGAATAGGAAGTCTTTCTCGTGGCCAGAGAAAAACCTTCCTTTTATAATCGGCTATGAGGAGCTAACGGTTTGCTGGACAAACTAATAGTTTCTCTAAATTATTATCAAACCAGAACTAATCATATATGTGATTGATTATAATTCATTGTAATTAATTCACAATATATGTATAATTCCCTCTCGGGTCGGTATATGTATTATAATTAATCATAAAGTTTTGATTTATTATATTCATATATTTCACCCATAAATTAATTAAATACCTGTACAGATTCGCTACATCGTCTTCGAGCTTGGGAGGAGGAGGTACCTCATCGCCACCAGATTCTGTGAGGGGAGACAACAAAGGTTCAGAGTGAGGTTTCAGGAGTGACATATGAAATGATGGTGAAATGCGGTAGTGTGGTGGAAGACTGAGCCTGTAGATGACCTCGTTGATCTGCCTCTGCATGGTGAATGGACTATTTATTTTATTTATTTACCTTTATTTTACCAGGAAGTCTCATTGAGATTAAAATCTCTTTTACAAGAGAGACCTGGCCAAGGTAGCAGCCATACAGTAAAACAACATTTTAAAATACAACAATTAATACAAAATTAACTCTGAAAGACTATCTGAAAACCAGGGATTGTCCCTACTGCTGATCCTGAACTTCTTAATGGGAACAAGGTTATTACTTGTTTACTCTTCTAAGATCACTGTAGATAAATCATACAAAAAAGCCTGCTCCTCAAAATTTCTTTAAATACCTTTTAAAAATAAAATTGTGTTTTACTTTAGGGATTTTTGTATTCCTGACACAAGCAATTACACAGTGATAACTGACGTCATTGCAGGATATGCCAGTTGAAGTAAATTTGTGAGCGGTATTCATTATAATTAAATCAAGTAAGGTTGATTTATGTTGCACTTTAGGATTTGGCCTTGTTGGTGCATTAATAAGTTGCACAAGGTTTAAGGAGTCACAAAATTCTTTAAAACAATCAGAGGTCCCTGAGAGCCAGTCCCAATTTAAATCACCCATACGGTTGAACTCGGAATCATTTAACTTATGTAAAATATCTGAAAAGGCTTTGAGAGTATCCTTTGTGGCAGACGGGGGTCTATAACAGCCAACCATTGTAATACTAGAGACTTTTGAAACACACAATTTGATGGCAAAGACCTCAAACTGTTTAGTTCTAGTAATTGACTATGATGGATTTGCCATGAGCATTAGCAAATCACAAAAAAAAAAAAAAAAAAAAAGTCCATAGCCACAAGCAGGGGCAAAGTGGTCTTCAATTGTGACAGTCTTTATTGAATCTTGCTGAAGCAAGAAAAAAGGTGATCAAGATTCATCAGAGGTACAAAAATGATAACAGTTAAAAAGGTCAAGTTATATTCCATTCAGGTTCAATCACAGGGAATAGAAAACATTCCAAGGGCATAATCGTGCTTGAGCCTCTCAAACTGACAGAGGACCAAAAAACAGCACCACCTTTCCAGGATACATTACATAACAAGACTTACTAGACAAGACATACACTGAATTTATAAGAGGTGGCCAGCACCTCTAAAACAAAAAAAGGAGAAACTAAACCATACAGATTCTCCAAACAATAACAAACCCTGGAATAAACATAATACATTTAACTAAATTTAGAGCCATGGATAAACTTTAGTTAATGCAAAAAGAATTCTATTAAACCAAAATCACATTGATCAGGACATCACATTTTCCTATTTCCCCTCTAATACATTAAAGTTGGTACATTCTCACTTCCTTTAGAATTCCCATAAAAACAGTTCAACTTCCTGTTTGAACCTCTTTGTCACTAGGCTGGTCCATTCCTACAGCACACCAGGTACCAACTATTTCAAGTAATTTTAATCAAAAATTGAACTTTAACAATTTTAACTATGTTTTTAACATTACAGTTTAGATGGTTTTTAACTGGTTTTAATGTTTTAACCTTAAGACAAATAACTAAGCCTGTGCATTGACTCAGTACAATGACAAATAAAGATATTAAAACAAACC